>NW_005841873.1:1625270-1669239 GCF_000455745.1 Alligator sinensis
CCCCCCCCCCCCCCCCCCAAAAAAAAAAAACTAAAACAAAACCCCAGCTGATAATGCTCACCCTATCAACATTTCAACTTCTTGGTAACGAGGACCATATGCTGGGCCACATTACCAGAAGCAGGAAAACTCTAACCTACACTCACAAGAGCAGATGAGACTCATGCTCCAGTGTAGTACATTCAGCAAGCTATATGCTTAACACAGTTTAGCATGCAAGGATATAACAATTAACATCAGACTGAAGCACCTGAGGGACCTTCTCTCCCTGGTTCCCACTGTCGTGGTAAGAGCAGATGGCATTTATCCTGCTGAAGATCCCATTGTATCAATCTGAAAGGACTGGAGAGGCCTCTGCACAGAGGATTTGTACAGGATTTACCAGCATCATGATGCTGTTTAGTAACTGCTGAACATGGGATGTCTTTAGGTCTGGGCACTCACATGGAAACCAGCAACAGACACTTGATTAAAAACCTGTTGTCTCTAGTACAGTGTTTTTCAACTTGTGGCCCATGGACCCCTGGGGGTCCACAGACTATGTGGACTATGTCCATGGAAGGTGACTGTGATCAAAAGTATGCGACTACCCACACTTACAATTCAAAGGGGTCCACACCTCCATTTAAAATTTCCAACAGGCTCCTCACCTTCAATTGTAATTTTTCAGGGGTTCGCAAATGAAAAAAGGTTGAAAACCAGTGCTCTATTGTGGCTAAAGTCATAGTAGTTGTACCTACTGGAAGTAGACAAGGTCTGATCTTTTCATCCTCCATCCCCACCCCCAATCTGGAGGAAATCTAATACTAAGCCATTAAAATAGAGCAACAGACAGCAGAGATGGCCAGCTGCAGACACTGCCTCCAGTGGGAAGCCATATGTATGAGTTACTCCTGGAGGACACTAATGGTTGTCCCTGTTTTACTCTCCAGCTCGTCACTCTTGCAAGTGGAAGTCGGTCTTAGCCAAACCAAAGAGATAGGTAGGTGCGTGTTCTCCAAAGCCAGCAGTGCAATCACTGGAAGTGACAGCATACACCAATTGAAAATGCAAACCCTTAAGTAACAGAAATGCTGACCTTGAATTGTTTCTTAATAAGAAATCCTGATTTTCCAATATAGGGTGCATATACAATAGCAAATTCGGAGCTACCTAGAACTAGGTTTGGGGGAGACTTACCTTGCAAGGAGCAAAACAAGCAGACACTACTGGGTCATGTAGCTTTCAGAATCCAGACCTAACTCAATGGGCCTGCCACTCGCTCTGTGTAGTCTGGGCAAGTCATTGCGTCTTTCTCCCTCTGCCCCCATCTCTAACACCAAGCTTGTATTTTTATTGCTGGGCTTCTGTGCAGATTAACTATTGTTTGTTATAGCATACAAAAAAAAAATCCCAGCCTGAAAAGCAAATGTCCTCCTTCTCTGGAGAATTCAAGTCCAATTGTCAGAAAAACTGATGCAGTAGCACCAGGCAAGGTTATTTTTCCACACCAGAAAAATATAGACGCAGAGTGTGCGAAGAGTGGCAAAGGTCTAGGACTGGCAAAGAATAACCGGCACAAAAGTGAATTGGTCTATAGGGAAGAGGTGTCTGCACAGCTCCTATCTCACCGCACATGTACCGTATCAGACTAAACACTGCCTTGGAGGCAATCACTTTCATGTAAGAGAAGAGGGATGAACTGGGATATCCCAGAAGTTTCAAGATTGCTGCAAACTAAGTGAGGATTTGCTTTAGTTACTCAGGGCCTGCTTAAAGCTTGTAACAAAATGGAGCAGGGTACTTTATCACCTAAATTAATCTCTGGTGCTCACCTGGGGACAAGGAAATTAAGATGAAATCAAAGCAACTACCTTTTCCGTCTTATCCTGCATCTTATCAGGAAACCCTTTGATGGCTGCATTTACAAACAGAACAGCGCAGGAGCAACACCCTGCCAGCTGGCCACAGGGAAAAGCTAGTGAGCTTTCTAAAAGACCTAATTAGTGGGGAAACAGGTTTCAATCAACTGGTCCAAACTGCTCTTTCCTTTATCCACACTACTGAGTCTCGCTGCAGTTTCGGTGATGAAAGCCATTTATTATCCGGAGGCAAAGCAAAATCTACAGAAACCGCCAACAGTTAAGCCCTAGTAGAAAAATAAATTCAAGCAGTGAGCATTCAACATCTAAAAGGACAATTTCACAATGGCTCGTTGTGAGGTTATATCCAATGTAATTTGGAGCTGAAAATAATGGCAGATGTCCTGGCTGATGTGCCGCTTTGCTCCCTGCTTCCAGGTCAGAAGGCAAAGAAATCTAGCAAGGTGGTGGGTGAATTAGCTCTTAAGAAAGTGCCCATGGTTTACAGATCATTCACCTCCTGGCACTTGAGTCGGTGAGGTCACATCCTGCCTGCAAGTGCTGTTGCTAAGTCGGGATAAATGTCAAGCCCAGCGTCATTGGACAGTGACCTTAGGTGTTGATATAATAGAAGCAGAGTTCAAGTGACTTTGCTAGAGAATGTCTTTATACGTAGCAACAGATGTGCTATATCTGACAAAGCATCCAGCACTGAGGATTCATAAAGTAGCAGGAGGATCAACTATGTCACTCCTTCCCCTACCCCCATTTGCTTTCTGAATTCTAAATTATTGGCACAGCTATATTTACAAACTGTGAGCGAATGGGGCCCATTTCTCCATGGATACATCAAGTGGCAGCAGTGGGAACTAGATGCTCCGGAGTAATTGGCATCAAACAAAATGTTATGCCACCCAGGGTTACAGCATGACAACTGATGGGAAATTGCGATCGATGCCAGCTGACTGCAAATTGATCTCTGTGACTGACAGCTCTTTGACAGAGCCAGATAGTTCCATTCAAAACCAGTACGTCTGCGTCAGCCTGATGGAGGATGACCTACAAGGGGATGCGAGGACCTCTGACAGCTATTTACCCAAGGAAACAGAGTGGGTATCACAAGGCTCCACACCAGCTCCACCCTTTTCACGTTATGCATCATCTTGCTGAAGGGTTTTCATTACAAGGGTATTTAGTACCTTCAAAGGAAAAGATTTTTGTGTGGAAGTTTTGTGGCTGCCTCTAGGTGGTACGAATGCAGATGGAGAATCTTCTCAGAAAACCTGATTAAGATTAGACCCGAGTCCTGCTCAGGCAAGCAAACCTGAAGGAGATGCATTTTTGGAGACAAAAGGGTGACACCTACTACTGCTTACTGCAAACCTAGGGCATCATTTCTTCCACAGGCTCAAGGCAAGATGGACAAGCCAAGACGCCTGACAACCTTTAGTGCCATGCTGCTCTGGCTTCTAGCACAGCACACAATTCCTGATTTCAGAATATCACCTGCAGCTGAGAAAACAGGATGCCTGCAATGCAAAGATACATCTTTCTTCAAAAGATATGGCAGGTTGTACCTTGGCCAGGAGGTTGGCTTATGTACCTCTCACTTATCAGTATTTGAAAGAGAGATTTGATTCATCATACACCAGTAGTAAGACTGACCTGAAACTACAGTGGATGGAAGTGTGAGAGCGCAGACTGCCGAAACAGTTAAACTATGCAGAAAATAAAATTATAAAACCATCTTAAAGGCAGAGAAACTGAATTTTTAAGTATGGTAAATGGGATTCCTTCTGAATCTGATAGAGAACAGAAGGGAATTGTATAAAAGATTTCCACGTCCTTTTTCTGGTCTGAACAAGAGAAAAAATGGGTGGTACTTATCTGACAAGCAAGCCTTGGGATAACTGGTCACAGGGTGAAAAATACCCTCTAATCCACATTTAGGAACTCATGGAAGCAAGCTGATGCTTAGCAAATAGTGAACTAATGATTATTGAGTGCTTTCTACCACCCCTTATCTCAGTGGGATTATTTCTTGGCGAAGGGAGGCCTTATGTATATAAAAGAAGTCGGATGACACGCATGCCTTTCTAGAGTCTGTTTTTATCCTCGTGTGTGTGTATAATTTGAGGATAAAAACAGATAAAAACAGACCCCAGAAAGGCACGTGTGTGTCGCAGCATTCAGGCCTCTGGTGGCACATAGCGCATCTCAAGCCAGTCTCTTGCTGACCCATGAGGTATAGATACAAACCTCGAGTCCTCATGGGTCTATATATTTTTATCCATATATACACATATATGTACACACATACACAAGTTTGAGGATAAAAATATAGTCCTCATGGGCCTATATCTATCTAGTACTCATGGGTCAGCAACAGATTAAAGACTGGCTTGAGATGCACTATGTGCCACCCGAGGCCCGAACGCTAAAGGACAACAACGAATAGTCTGGACAACTCTTGGATCACTGAGTGCTAACCTGCATGACAGCTGTCACACACACATGCAGGAGCTAAGCCAGAGTTTCCAAGCAAATGCTTAGTAAATTAAGCCATGCCCCCCAGTGACACATTCAATCTGAGATGCCAGGCACTCAAGTTGCATTACTTGTTATACCTGAGGTTAAGCATTATGTTTACAGCAGATAACACACATAGCGTCTATGAAGACTCGAAAATAAAAAGTGGCTTCAATTTCTAGGTGAGACCGTAACACACAGAAATTATGCTGTTAAAGCAGCCCGAGCCTTTTTCAAACAGACCATTTGGTGGGCTGAAAAAACCAGCAAAAATACTCTTAAAAAAAATTCCTGGAGAACACAACCACCCTTGGGACAGTGTTAAATGCGAGCAAGCTGCAGTAAACGATAAAAACACTGTGCAAAAATGCCTTTTAATGCTAAATTTTCCTGGAGCTAACACTCCATCTCATTCAGCGAGGACATACTGTGAAGGGGGGAGGGGAGAGGAAGACAGAGTTACAAGGACAGAAAATATTTTAAGAAGTCATTAAACAACCATGTTTTCAGGGGAATAAATCCAAAATAGCAGCAGAAAAACCCTATTTTACTGTAGAGTTGGGTGAGTCTTTCCACTCCGTGATATGACAAACAAGTGTATAATTTCATTATGAAATTGTAGCATCTGGGAGGGGAAAAATACATTCAGGTGAATGTTACCACACACAATAGACCACAGTAGCTGGCTTCAAAATCCACATTTCATTCTTGTTCGTCCACCTGTATCAAAAAGCACATCAGCGCTGTCTCATCAACATGTAAAAAACAACAAACGAACAAAACAACCCTCCCTCCGCCCCCAACCTTCCTTTCCTTGGCTATGAACGGGTTGAAAACATCTTTCTTCCCGTGTCAGAATAATTCAAAGCTTTCACAATAAATTACACAAGAACTAGATATCAGAGGGAAATGGTGGATGCTATGGATGTACATTACTGATTAGATGACTTGGTTTCATTGTGTTTTATGTGACCAATAAAATCTCTCTGCATTATGCACTGTGGAGTGTTGCTCAGAGGACTGTAAGCTCTGCCAATTATTATTGGCTAAATTAAAGTTAAAGAACTGAGCTGCTCCTGCTTTTACATACGGGGAAACTATTCTTTTCTCACTTTATGTAAAACATACAGCAACTAACAACGCAGCTGTAGCTGTCCCAATCATCAGCCTCCCCAAACGTGGGATTTTATGTTGCCCCAGGTTTGCCCCTTGCACCTTGGATAAAAGAAAAACTTGTGTTGGAGCTACCAATCCTTACGGTTCTTTATAGTCTAGTCACACACTGACCAAGTCTTGAATAAGAATAGATTTTGCCACAGGTATTTCTCTAACAAAGCTTTGAGAAGTGAACCCATTCTCTCCTCCTGCTCGAAACTTAAAAAGCCCTGAACGGCTAAAAGAAAAGAGGGGCGATTATGAAGTTGATGGATAGACTTTCCTACATGGCATTCATTTCTTTGTGACAAAGACGCCAACTAGACAAGCTGCTGAACGGGCGATGCGATGTAAAAGGCTGTGGCACTAACCAGACAGAGAATTTGAGAATTTCCAATCACGCATCCATGCGCTATTCAAGGCAACCAATTCTTGCTTTAGTTCACTGAAAGCATTAGTGAAATAAGAATGGCATCTTAGAACCATGGAAATCGAAATAAAAACATTAGTTATTCCACCTTCCTTAAGTCAGTCATCCTGGTCATACTAACAAAGATCCTAAGGATGGAAACATACGGGTCACTACCTGTGGAAAAAATCCTAGGCCTTCATCACTAGTAAAAGAAAAATCAGTCTTGCAAACCAGCCCAAAACATTTGATGGTGCATCTAGTTCTCATAGACGTATTTCATGCTAGCAATTTGGCAACTATTTTCTCATTTGGCATCAGTTTGTTTTGCCTGAACAAAATCTGAGAGGTAGGCAGTAGCACCCAAACTCCAACCTCATTCTGCCCAAACTAGCACCAAGCTTTACAATATTCAAGTTCAAGCTTTACTTCTTCAAAATTCCTACTGAGTTCTGCACCCCTGGTTCAGAGACCACCTCTTTATCATGGCGGTAAAGTAGAAGCTCTTATTTCCACGAGTGTCCCCAAGCTGTGGTATTCCCTATTTAGCATATTAATAATGCATTTTTATGGTTCCAATTGTAGCATCCTTTTATAGAGAAATCAAAATGAGTGAAATCCATTCATGCGCATAAGTTGTCCTTTAATTCTCAATATTCAACACTGTCAATTTGTACAAAAGGCCAAAGCATCCAACTACCCCAGTGCATTTTTGGAAAGCCAACCTCTAGAAAGTCAGGTTCATTTAAAGATATTTCAAACGGAATATGTGAACAAGGGCATTCAACACCTTTGAAAATCTCAGCCTATTTTTCTTCTCTCTCATACCCTCACCTCTGTTATTGATAGTTCCTTGAAGACATTTTTGAAAAAAGCAATACATCATAGATTAGCTTCGCCCACTCTCCAGTATCGGCTCAGACTAAAACACAATGAAACAATGGTGATAAGCCACTGTCCCAAAAGCTTCACTAAAACATTATCTTCCATGTACCGATTGAACCAAAGAACCTTCCTCTTCTGCCTATTATGACATTGACTGTGCTGTACTTTATTATTAAGACATGCCTCCTTTTTAAGTCCTAATCCCTCTAATATAGAGCTCACAGAAACTCATTTTAGAGGTTTATGTAACAATTGTATAATGACACAGCTCAGTCATAATCTAAGGGAAAAGGACCATTGTCTTTAATTGTTATCTTTTCAGTTATTGCTTTCTGTAGCCACTTTCAATCAGCTTTCAGAATGCTTCCATTCCATTTTTAAAAGATTATTTAAACGGTCTCACTAAACTGTGTAGAATGCAAAACAAATGGCCTTGTAATTATATCGAGTTCATACGCTTGCAAAAAGCATAACTGGCATTTGTCATTGACAGTTTACAAAGGCAGGATAGCATGTCTCCAGACTTTCAAGTTCATTGTTCTAACAGCATGAAAAATGTTAAATTAAAAGATTCTTGAATCTCTGGAAAAGATGAGTCTATTGAACAATTGTAAAAAAAACTTACTGGCTTTTCAGCAGATGTGACTGGAGAGTGCTGCATATTAAGGAAAAGGGGCTGTGACTCCAACACACTTCAAAGAGACTGCACTGCAAACAGTCAGAGCACCAGCTTAATAATGGACAGAAAATTCTGCGGTCCATGCACAAACCTGTCTGCTGAGCAACAAGTGTGCTTAGATCATTTGATGCATGGAGGAAGATGAAAGGTGTTTTTCAGCAACAACACTGCCTGAGAGATTAGTGTAAAAGGAAGAACAGTTAAAAAAATTAAAGAAATAGAAATCTAACAGCAAAAGAAAGTTGCTCATAAAAAAAAAAATTAAGGAACCTACACAAAGTGGGTAGCTAATAAAAGGTTTCTCTCCTTTTTATTGTGTAATACTTTATCACAGAAACATGATACTATTTACAAATATACAGATTGAGACTGCTGGTCATAAAATGTTACTGGAGAAGTAATCAAAAATCAATTTACAAAACCCAGAAGCTGTCCAAAGAGAGATTCTGGCTGGAAAAAAAAAAAAAAAAAATATCAGTGAAGTTCCAATGGGCCAGTTCTGTACAGAAAGGTTTTTAGCTCCTTTAAGATCTGATCAGATCAGAATGAATTGCAACCACGTGAGCTAAGCTCAGTTGGACACTTGAGACGAGGCAGTTTTTCAGATTGTTCCTTTCCATATCAATCTCTTGATGGTCAAATCACCAGGTCTCAGGAGGCACTGGTCGGGATGTTTTTGGAAGCTGCAAGCATCGCTCTCACTTTGGCCATGAGATCCTGCAGGAAATGGGAAAAATGGGCAGAAGTTTTCGTTTTTAACTGTATCCTTCATGAAATACTGCAATATGTACAATACTTTAATTTCAGTGCTTACTATTAGCTTTACATTACTCAAAGCTATTTCATATTTATGCTCAGAAATGTTTTGAGTTACTCAGCAATGCAGCACAATGACTTTTCACATGTTACTGAACTCCAACATGATTTCAGGACAAGGGATATGGTCCCAAATACTAGCACGGTATGCATCAGTTCCTGGGTAACTAGAAATCACCAAGGAGGTTAAAAAAAGAGGCATCAAAACCCTGGCTGGAGTTTAGACAACATCTTTCACACTAAGACCCCTTTGATGGAACCTGGACATGCTTATCATCAAATAGCTCAGACTGCACTGGGGAAGGGCCCTCTATATGTACACAAGCAAAGCTGAGTGTGGCAGCAGGGAAGCAAGAGTCTATCTTGTTTTCAGTTTTATGATGCTGTAGGAACAAGGCCCCTTACCAAAAACTACAGTGAAGGGGTCTCAAACATACAGGTGGGCAGTTCCAGTGGGTGACTGGATTTCAGTGTGTAGTACAACTGAAATCTGGTACATCGGTCAGCAGCACAACTGACAGTAAATGAGCAGAATGAAATTTCACTCTAAAAATCTCAGTAGGAAAGGGAAGCAAAAGCCGTTGAGAAGAAGTATTTGAGGTCAGTGTGCGGAAAGAATGGAATCCTGGCTCTGAACATGCACAATAAATGCGATGGAGCAATTACAAAGAGCAGCCCGAGCATGAGATCAGATTTCCACAATATTCGAGTTCCAGCAGCCCCCGCTCAGAAGACTGAGACAAGCCTGCAGAAATTCAAGTTGGCCTCCAGGACAGGTATTTTAAACAAGGAGTAGGGATGGTTTTTGCACAGGAGAAACAAAAATAAATGCACCCCATCTGAAAGAAACAAAGAGAACCGGGAACATTTTCTTAGTGGAGCACTATACATGAAGGCGTGATACCATTAATGTCAGCCAATAGGGTTACATATTACATGTGGGAATCGTGAGATGTGCATGAAGCAAATATAATTGTCTGAGGAAATCTTTGCAAATCCTGGAGCCATAACCTGTGAGAAAAATCACAAGTCATTTTAAGGGTTTATTATCCTGTGTGTAGTAGCAAGGCCTCACAAATCAAGAAGAATTTCCGTGGAAGCCAGAATGAGCGAGTAGGAGCCGCCACTCAGTGTCACAGCACTTAATTCCATTTTGACAGGATCCAGAAACAACACATGACAAAGGAAATGTAATTTTATGTAAGCTGCACCTGGCGGTTTCTGTGCCGCCCGATTACAACAAAATATAAAAAATGCTGTTGAATAATGAATGCCAAATTACTAACAATATTTACTTTAAAAGCATAATACTTCCCTCATTGTAATGCGCAACAAAACCATACTTAGCTCTTGTAAAGCATTTGCCAGCTGTAGACCTCAAGTCACTTTATGAAGGAGACCTGTATCATTAACTCCATTTTACAGACAGGAAAACAGACAAAGGGGGGCGTACTCACCATTGGAAGGAAACCCATCACAGCAGTAGCAGAGTCAATGCTAAGCACTAAGGAAATTATCTTACTGGGGACTGAGAAATTTGGACCCCCGAGAGTGATCTATACAGGGTAAACCAGACTGAAAGTCTTATGCATCCCCCACCCCCCTCTTTTTTAAACCAGTAGTTAAATTCTGTATTTCAGCACAAGGCTGGAGTTGCCAGAGGCATTTGAACCTACTACAACCGAGGGGCCCAGGTCAAAAGCTAATATGTGCTTGGAGCAAAATGACAAGTACTGAGTACACCACATACCATAAGGAAAATGGTCTATCCAGGACCTGCTTGTAACAACAATTAAACCTACGCTTCAAATATGCTTTTCTAATTGCCCGATATTTAATCTACTCCAAGGACCATGATGTCCCTCACAGTCTCTCTCTGGTTGCTTTATTTTTTATTCCTGTTCCTAGTGTCTTCCTACAGGAAAAAGCAAAAGAAGTTATTTTGGAAGAAGGTTCTTCTGACAAAGCCAGCGATGGGAAAGGCCCTAGCCACTTATGTACAAAGGAATTATATTCACAAAGAGGCTAATTTTCTGGTAGACTCATCAATTTCTACACAATGGGAAAGAAAAACAGAGCAAAAGTCCAGGGGTGAATTTTTCTACAGCAATTACACTTTTTGAAAAATGACAAGAGTCATGGTTAGGGCATAATCTTCTCTCTCAAACCTGACACACAATCCAAAGTTAAATACACATTTAAAAACAAAGCGGATGAGAATTTTTGAAAGCAAAACCATGGCTTTTTAAATGCATATAAAAATTTTAGCATAGGTTATTTTTTGAATAAGTGGTATGAAGGAAACTGAATGCATTAAAGAGCATTACAATCACTACTTTGGTTAGCTTACCAAGCAAGCATTTAATAAATGCTCATGGGGTTACAATCCTGCAGTGATTCAAAGCAACCAAATACACTTCTAGATTATGTTTAAACAGCACATCAGTCTTGCTACAGCTATTTACAAACATAGGCTTTGTTGTACCACTGCGGGTACAACTTACTACACTGCACCCCCTAGTTCAATCTACTGCTAACTTCCCTGCTACATCCAAGCACAGAAACTGCGGTGATCTTACTGTTGCAAAGAATTGCTCATCCTGATGGCAGTACATTTTTGGAGGGTGTTACAAACTTAACTGTTGTCCCTACCCTGAGTAGGCAGTAAATAAATGAAGCAATTTCTAGAAAGAGCCTTTTCTAACACTATTTTTTACCAACTCTTGGGCCTGGTTAAGCTCTGCTCACCAAGACAAATGTTTGAGCAAATATAAAGAGTAACTAGCACACAACAAGCCGCTCTGCTCTGAGAAGCAGCTTGATGTCTGTGTTTGTATTTCAGCAACATGCTTATCAAAATGCGCTTTTTAAAAGAAAACAAAAAAGTTATTTTGCCCCCAACTGCCAGCCCCGCAATTGTAACCTGGCACCAAGCTGAGTTTTATTTTTTTAAACACCACCAGCATAGAAGATGCTGCAGGGCAAAGTAGGCTCTTAGTAATGCATGCCATTTAGGTGACTAATGGGCTGATGCAGGTGTCAAAGACAGCGTATTTTGGACTACTTTATCTTTACTATTGGTTATTGTTCATGGTAAGGAAAGAAATCGGCTTGACTTTCCGAGGCCAGAGAAGCAAGGAAGGAAGGAAGCAAGCATTGCAGGGAAAGAAGCTGCAGAAAGCTAGAGTTTCTTCTAAACTGAAGAAATGTAATATTCAGAATAACAGTGAACATGGATCCTCACTATATTTAAAACTCAACCTTGTGTCAGCAAAAAACCCCCAACAACTTAATGGAGCACGATACAGAAGTAAAAACACTTCATTAGGCAACACTGAAGGGATTTCTGGAATTCATACCTGAGTTATTTTACTTTGCACTGAAGACACAATTGCAGAAGAGATCTGGCCATCTTTTTCCTGAGAAACTCCCCTAAAGACAAAAACACAAGAATTAGAAGTTTCCCCAATGCATTTTTAAAATCTAGATCAAGTGATTGTTCCATTTCCTTTGGTGTACCAGCCTCACTGCACTTGCAGTGCAGACATGCCCTCAACTCCAGGCAGATCTTTAAGCCAAAAGGACACTGTCTCATGTGGCTCAGACCAAGGCTATAATGGGACTAGGGTAATGAAATCACTAATGAAGCAGACTCAGCTGAGGAAAAAAAATATATATAAAAAAAAAAATCAATGCATACAAAGTTCTTATTTTGGCAATTTTGACCACATTTTCACGGTCATAGCCAGGTTTTGGAAGGGTCCATCGTACTACTGATGCTAAAGGTGTTATTGAGAATCATTCTGGAAGGAGAGCACAATCCCTGGGTTTCCTTCGCATTAATCTCTCAAATTCAACACAGCTTTTTTTTTCCTCTGGACAATCTTCTGTAACTTGTCTTTTGACTGGAACATTAAGTTTGGCTTTTGAAACATTTTCAGTTGTTGTTATTTGACCCAAAGAATACCAGTGAGCTCTCCAATAATCTCAGGTCACCAGCACAAATGGTTTCCACCTTTGTACACAGTCCTATCTTCCCGGTGCCCTGAGTATTTTTCATTATAAATCCCTGTTCGAAACACACATTCATGGTCAAAAGCGGTCAGGACTTTCAAATGACATAGTGAGAGAGAAAGTTACCTGGAGCGTTCCTGGCTGGATTCCCTACTCTCCACAGGAGAGATGCTAGTTGAATGTACGGAGTTTTTGTGTGTCGACTGTTTGCTTGGTGACATGGACGGCGAGTGAGATCTAGCTTTGGACTTAGTACGTGATCTAGACCGCCTCTTCTTCTTCTTTTCATGGGGACTTCTGAAAAAAGTTTATTGGAGATGATTAAAGTGTTTTAAGTTTTTTGTTTTTTTAAAAAAACCCCCAGCTAAGTAGGAGCGATGTTAGACATTTCTAAAGGATTTTCAAGCCCCCTTTAACATACTTGTTCAAAGCCTCCTGCATGATGAGTAAGTGCTTTAACAGCCATGCACTAAATCACTGTTTGCATGATAGCGTGGAGAAAAGCATCCCCAAAGCAGACCTTCCTATGTATGGACCCTTTAAATTATCCGATTTTCACATTTCAATCCGAGAACTAGGTACAAAGATTACTTGCTCCTTGCTTTATGTCAGAAGAATGCTGGAATTCAGCTATTGGCCAATACTCGATACTTTGAACAGACTTTGAAAGAAGAGGCAAAAAAACTCCAGTGACACAATAACCTGACTATGGGGAATTTTCATCCCCCCTCTTTTTAAGTCATCAGCTTTATGATCAGATGCACAAGGGTTTATATTCACAATTCTCACCAATAAGTCAACGCCTAGGGGTTACTTTTTAAACAAATTATTTCTGCAACCAAAACTCTGGTATGACGATCTTAAAAAATTACAACCAAGTTCCTGCATAATAGTCGCACAATCCTATCCAAAGCAGCATGCCTCAGACTGCTGTGGGTAGATAAGGCCACTTTATACATGCACAATATATACAAGATATATAAGATACAAGAACAGGAGCAAGGCACTTAAAGGACACACAAAATTATTTTTATTGTTGATGAAACAAGGGGACAACAAACGTATTCTGAAACGATATCTAGCATTCAACTGGAGCGCATGAATTCTACTAGCAACACTGCAGACCGAGTTGTGGAGATCCTTATATCTGGTTATAAACTTAGTCAGTAAATCACAAGGAAGTAAAACTGAAGTTGCTCTAATTAGGATTACTGAATCACCTTCATGCAATAATTCAATGTGTTCAGGCCCCTGCAGCCTGCTGGGTCTTTTTCTATTTTTAAACCTTACAGCAAAGCAAATTTACCCTACACTCTTAACAGTTACAATCTACTGGCTGAAGGTAGGATTTTTGGACGCTGCTTTGTTGCAGTGTATCCAGACTGGTGAAGACTAACACTGGGCTACTAAACAGAAACTCCCATGGAAAATGAAATAAGAAGCTAAAAAAATTCTTCCTTCTTGCTCATTTACAACGAGCAGTTATTAGCAGCCAAAGGTCAATTCAGGAGTCAGCAAAATAAATTGTTCTTATACAAACAGTCTTTTGTCTGTATAGTATTTAACTCATTAAATAAAAGTAAATTCAAAATACTACAAAACGTAAGGAACACAGGGTAAATATAAATAAAATATTGCAAAAAAATTACTGTGCATCTCTGAAGCTTAAGATTTCTCCCACAGATTTCACTGCTCAAATACTAAACTTTATGATTACAAAAATCTTTCACGTGTAGTTGAATTTTAAGAGAGAAAAAAAGCATTACTCACAACAACAACAACAAAAATTACTTACGGCTGCTATGTGTAAATGAACATCACAAATTCAAATGCCAAATACCCTTCCTAGTCTCATAACAAGCTAAGCCATGAGATCTCATACACCTTGACTGGTTAGTTGTGTCTCATAGTTGTTAAGTTTCAGCATATTTTTATGCTGTAACGATTCTTAAAAAATATAAAGAAGTATTTCATAAGAAGCCTTGTTCAAAAATGTTACGCTTTGAAATTTGAACCAAAATGTGAATTTGTAAATAAGAAGCCAAATACCATCATACTGACCACAATTGCTCAACATTTCACAATTCATAATTTACTTTTCACCTGTTTCGCGAACAAATTATAATTTAAAAAACTTCCGGAAACAAAAGGTCAGGGTGAAAGCATTGCTAATACGTTTAAACAGAAGCCAATCTTTGTGTCGTGCTTTGATATTAAAACACTTCGACTGATTTGGACATATACTATTTAAAATTTTTTGTCCTGGGGTAATTGTCATTGGCAATTCTGACAGGTAAGACAGGAAGATGAACTGTACTGGAAAACTGTAATCAAATTTACTCTGGGAAGTATGTCACACATCTAAACAGCTAGTCAGTAATATGGCAGGACAAAAAGTAGCATTCAGGCCCCTAAAACTGACATTTTCTATTAAAAAACAACCTTACAAGCCAGCCTTTGCTTGCATTTCCCACCACCCATCTCACTAAATCTTAGATGACTTGCACCTCTCAGAACTGGCTGCATAATCCAAAACTCTCCCCCATCAGATGTCCTAAGAACAAATCTAAGCATTTTAAACACACCCTCTCTTGTACAACAATCCTGGCTATTCAACATTTTCACTGATAACGTCCTTGTCCTGGACTTGAATCTAGTTAGAGCACTGCACTGTTTCTATTTGCCTAACACGTTCTTCCAGTCCTCCTCATATTTTTTCAAAGTCACCCTTCACATTCGAAGTAAGAGAAATACACATCAGCATCATCCACTCAGATAAAAGATTGGGTAAACAGATGAGCTTTTTAATTGAGTCTTGAAGACAATGAAGCTCTGCTTCCGTCACACGATTAGGGATAATGAGTTCCAGAGCCGAGATGCATACATAAAAAATTCTCTGCCCCCAGCAGCCACACATCTACCTGCAAAGTTAATTGCCTGTGCAACATGGAGCACTGACGCAATGGGATTTTTTTGTGACATGAGGCCATAAATATGAAAAACTAAGGAGCCAGTACCCATGCCTACAATGCAGAGGATGAAGAAAGTTAACAGCATGGATTCCATAGGCTTTTTAATTCTTGATACATAGGAAGAGTACAAGGCAGACAGCACTCCTCAAACTAGATGCACAGCTGCCAAACAACAATAAAGAAAAAAAAAAGTGGTTTTTTTTTAAATTTTAATCAGCAGTGAATAGTACAGGATGGTACTTCATTTAACTAGCCATAGGCAACAAGGAAAACACTATACTACTTTTTCAACACACAAGAGCAGATTTAGGGCTAAATCTTTAGAAAGAAGCAGGTAAACCTGTTGCATGTACAGTTTTATTGAAGTTACCCCATTACATGCATGCCAACCTGGCTTTTTATCCACCCAGGCAGGTGTGCACACCTAAACTGACTGGAGGTTGCAAAATCATATTAGCAAAGTGAAATTAAAGATACAAAGAGTGGCCACCTAACAGCTATTAAATTTTGCAAACGTGCTCTTCTACAGAGCTCTCAGCAACTTCAAATGAACTTTGTTTTTATGCGGTCTATGTGATTAAAGGCTCTTACAGACAGAAAACATCTTGTTACAACAGAAAATGCATGGTATGCACGCTTGTACGTAAAAGACAGAGAAAGTGAACTGTGTTCCAGAACAAAATCCTTTAAAAAGAGCTTTACTACCTGTTGGATTGCTGGGATAAAAAATAAAAGATCAATCAGTTCTTCATTACTGAACAGGCAATCATGAACTTAGGTTAATATAAACACAGTATATTTAAGCTTAGTAAATGTACGTTAGCATAAAAATAAATGGCTTACAACCTAGGCCCTTTTAAAAATTTATGACAAATTTAAATTAAAAAAAATACTGTCATGCATTTTGAAAAGGGCCTAGATTGTAAGTCATTTATTTTTATGCTAATGCATATTTACTAAGCTTAAATATGCTATGTTTACATAGTATCAGGATATTTTTACAATAGTAAAAAAAAGCATCTGAGAAAAATAGGTAGAGAGCACTTGCGTCTCCCAGCATTCACACAGGAACAGAAATCCATATGCCTGCTACATAAGAACCATAAGCAGGATGAGTCGCAGTGTTGTATAAGGCTAGAAGACCCAAGGGGGAGGGGTGTGCAACCCCCCCGCACTGATCATGTCACCGGTTATGATCCAGTTATACACTCAGTTATTTTACTGCAAATGGAGCGTTTCCTAATTTATATTTCATTTACTTGCTCCACGAACCCATCATGACTGGACAGCTTTCAAATACCAGCGTGGCTCTGCATTTTCCTTACACAATATCACTGTGCATCAGTGCAGGGAGGGAAGCCTAGATAGGAAGAGTATGGTAGACCCTACAGCACCAAACTGCTTCCGCTATTTGCCAGAAAAAAAGACACAGCCAAATGGCTCGGCCTAGGGAGAGATCAGAATATTCACATTTGCTGCACAGCATGCTAACTGTAAAATAACCTTTGATCACAGGTACATCCCAACTGCATGTATCCTCAAAAGTTTATTCCAGAGATCTGCACAAGCACTTGTCCTGTACAGGAAGTGCCAGTGCTTCTAATGAAAAATTCTCCGGTGTGCCCGTACTTTGGCATTCAAGGTTGAAAAGAAGCCTCAACATAACTAGTGCACAAGTTTAACCTTCTTTGCCACTGGTGCCCATACCTGGACCGTGTGCGTTTTCTACTGTTTCCAGGACTGTTACTAATGCGATAAGCAGTTGGGACACTCCTTTCCTCTCTTCGCCGTTCTGGGGAGTGGGCCCGTCTCCTGGGTGACCTTGACCGTGACCTGGGCAGAAAAATATAAATGTAAGTTTTGTTATTACTTACTTTTTATTCCTGTTGTTTCATTACTTTCATTTCAGTGGAAACCTGTTGTCACCAAACCCCACTATGGTGCCATTACAATGCCTACTTGATTTTCATATTAACACATCACATTTCTAGTCTCTAAGACTTGCCAGTGTCTTGAGTTTGTCACCCATTCAGGATAGAGCGATTTGCTTTTAACTGCCCAAAAGAGAAGCAGTTTTCTTTGGTATCATGTGCTAAGGGCAACGTAGGCATTAGCAGTTGAGGTGTGATCATAGTGCAAACAGTTACCTCTCATGGGAGACAGAGTTTGCCAGCGCTGCTATGCGCAAGTCCATTTTGGCTTAAAGCCTAGAATCTCAACGTCAGCCCTGACCTTGTCTTTCCAAATCAGCAGCGCTGTTGTGTTGCCACATCATGGAGACGTACAATTTGTGCTCAATTTATTATTTCATTTTGAAATATGCACGTTTCCTCAGATACTGACAAGTCCAGGAAATTCTGTCCCTCATGAAGCAGGGTTAATCCTAAATGTATCCAGCACTTTCACCAGTGCAAGTGACTAACAACCCATGACCAGCACCTATTTGACACTAGCACTTTCAACTTGAAATGTCTGCCCTACAAAGAGAGAAAGACAGAGCATGCCTAGTTAAGATCAGAGATCAACTGAAGAGCTCACTCGAATGTTAATGATTGTACAAATGTATGTAGAAATAAAACCTGAGCATTTTAAAGAAGAAATGCATGCAATATAAAAAAAAACTCCCTGGGGGTGGGGAACCCCTCTTTGAACAAATACCTCAGCAGCAGTTAATTCTGTTGCCATTAAGATACAAAGGCCTAATCATTTTGCTTCAAAATTTTAATTTATTTACTCAAGATATTTTATTCCACGTACTTTGAGCATCCTTTTTCCTTCAGAAACACCCAATTTTTGCAATGAACAAGATTTCTGTAAATCATTCTGTTGAATCACACTTCATACGTATACACATACACACGCATCCATGCGCGCACATACATGAGCCATTTCTCGTAACCCTATTACAATAAAAGACCTACTGAAATGAGAATCAGTTAAGTACTGTATTGCAATTTAACTGTGCTTTTTCACTTAGAAATCTGATCTTTACCAGGCCTTTCAGAAGGATTATAAAAAAGAAAAAAAAAAACAAAAAACAGATTATAAAAGTTTGGGGTCAGTCAGACACCTTGACATTTTACCAGGATTTCCCTCAAAAGAGCTCCAGCAGTCAAATCTTTTCGTTGTCGAAGCTGCCTGATAATTTTCTCGCTCTGTTGCTGCTGCCATTGATGAGCTGCTCAGACTCGGTTCCATGCTCAGTGTCCCTGTGGATGCTGTGAGTCTGTGATATGGAGGCACACACTTCACATTCAGAATAAAATGGGCTAGTTTTGGTATTAACTAGAATCCTGAAAAGGCTCAGTCCCTTAACCAAAAGCTGAACCTTAGTGAAAGCATGCTTACATGGCCCAGCCTAAAAAAGAGTCCAAACAATCAGAAAGAAAAAGGCATTAGCTAAATTTTTATGAATTTGATACGATTGTTTTGGTTCTAAAACATTTTTCAAATCACTTAAACTTGAAAAGACTCAGCCATTAGTCTTTAACTGATTTGAAGTGCCTTAGCCATCTCCTTGCAAAACATGAAATCATTATTTTAACTAGATTGCATGAGATATTCCGAAAACACTGTACTCCTTTAAATAAAGTTAATAGCATTCATGTTGTTTAACAGACTCTTTAACGTTCCATATATTATAAAGCTTGCTGCATCATTCACGTTACATTAAAGGAAGTGGAAGGATATGGATAGATACTGCCTCTACAATGAATGAATGGGTTTTGGAGTAACAGGAAATAGATACTCTTACAAGCAAGGGGTTGCTATTTTGAGGTCTTAGCCGATTTCCTGAAATTGAGACAGTAAAAATTATACGGTTACCTATTCTATTCAGCTTAGTCTAAACTAACCCTTTAGTGAAGCATCCTTCTCCTAATTACTACTCATGTTCATTAATTGGATAAGCAAAGTAGGTGGTGAAGCAGTAATCTACTACTAATGTAAAGCAGGAAGCTGATTAACACCAAACGGGGATTTAGAGTTTCCATCCTATTCAAGTTCAAAATATACATTTAAAATTTGATCTGTCTGGATAAAAGAAATAATTTGCTTTGTAACGAGTCGTCTTGCAGTCCCTTTTCTCCTCCCATGCACACACTCTGAGCATTAGCCTAGATCCTGTGCTTCCAAGATCTATTTTACAGAAATATAGATTTACTCTCATATTAATACAGTCATTATTTACATTTACTGGTCACCAACTGTGAAATTTGAAACTTCTCAGCCAGAACATCATGCGTAAAACTTCAATGCCTGACACTACATGCTACTAAACAGAGCACCACTATCAGATACAATTTACATCAAATTTGTTATGGTGCTTTGAAGTTTAGTGGGGAAAAAAGGCACCGATCAAGTGTTGACAACAGTGCAAGAAGAGGGTTCAGAATTTGTGCGCTTCCAAGGCAGAGCCAAAATTCACCCATATCTTTGTCTTAAGACTTTAACCTGAGAACCTGAGGCATTACCTGTTTAGATCTAAAACCTCCATAGAAAGCAGTGCTGCTCTAACACTATTATGGTATTCTGCATGGTCTATGGCTTTCTGAGATTTTTGCTTAGCTTTAGATTCATCTTCTCCATCTGGAATCAAAACCTTTCTATATCAAGGGCTTTTGGGGACTGATTTAGGAATACACATTTGAGAACTGTAACAACAGGAACAAGGAGTTATGCAGAGAACTCACGGTTAACACACCAAGGACTGTAATAAAACTGATACAGCTGGGTTCCCGCACATCCCTACAATTTGTATTCATTTCTGAGGAAAAGACAGCTTCAATCATACTTTCAAGCAACATAGCTAAATATACTCTGCCTGTTCTGAAATTGATAGTATTCAAACAGAACAAATTATACAGCTCAACCTGTAATGTACTCAAATACATTACAAAGTGAATTTCTTAAAAATTAAGCCTTATTAAAATGGTGCACCATGTAAATATACAAAGCTGTGCCTATAAAATGCTAAGTGTAACAAAAATATACTGCACTCTTTTATACCAACCTACTCTTTGCAATTACAATCTGCTGCACTTCTAAAATAGAACTTCACTTCTCACTTAGATTTTAAAACCTACATGAATCTTCAAAATCAACCGTTTGTCAGACAAATTTGTCCCTTGCACATAAAACAACCAAACCAAAGATCTTATACGAACTTTTCAGAGCATCTTAAACTTGCACGCAACTTCACTCCCCTCACTTGACCCTAAACTACAGTTCTTACACTACAAAATTACCCTTTGAGGAACTGTTATACCCAATGTACTTTTACAGTTATACAGTCAATAACTAGCGAGAGTGCATGATTCACACATCAAATGGAAACTCAAGTAATGCTCATTCAGAGATCCCTACACATTTTGGATTCTACCACAAAAATGAAAGTTTTCCAAATGATATAGAACATGTGCCAGTAGGTCATTATTAGTTTTTACATTTCAGAAGGCATAACTCCTTAATGACCAATTACAACATATCCTAATCAGAAGTTTTGAAAGAAGTGCGGCTTCTCTTTTGGCTGTCACAATTAATTTAAAATACCACTAGTTTAAACAGCTTTAGGCCCTAGACACAAATCTCTACTGTGTAGATATATCAAGTCTAATGAGCTATTCAGTTAGAAAGCTGTGAAAGTTTGGTAATTGTGAAAAACAGCGCACATTAGTGATACATAGTGGCTTAGTTAACAGAATCATTATTCATACTTTTTAAAGATGTTAAATCAGAAGTTTCTCTCTCCATAGTAACTATACTTCTAATCTGTTCCAAATGCCAGCTAATTATTGATGATTGCTCAACAGGGAGGAGATCTGAAGGTTAGTTTTTAAGTTAGCACAAAACAAAACGAGGTAACAAAAGTATAAAACATTCCTATTAAGTGCTCACTTGAGACATGTACAAATAAAGCAGTTCTTCAAGGTGGTGATATTAGACACTAGTACTGAATTATGTAAGCTCTAAGCAATACATGATGTCCTTTTCTTCATGTCACTGCACAAAGTTGAACATCACAAATCAAGCTTTACAAGTAGTTTAGAACATAATGCAAGAAGGAAACACTATACTTCTATTATACAAATATATCAGCAGCAGTATGCTTCATCGACACGTGTGGGTGAACAAGACAGAAGAAAGATGTGCAGGGAGCCACACTTGCTCTGTGACAATGCAACAAAACGCACTAAGCGGTACTAATGCAAAAGATCCTGACTTACCTACCAATTCAACTGCACAGGTGTTTTATTTGCTTTTAGGTCTCAGACTGTAAGTTATTTCAAGTGAGAATTTTTTTTTCAGTTGACATTAATACTGAAACATTTCCCGACATCATTTTGGCATTGTAACAGTGTTTCCATAGACTGCAAGGAAACCATTTGGCCACAGACATGACATTATAATATTGTCTTGAGACTTTTAGCTACATTCTCCTAATAGCACATTAGACCATCTTTATCGGCTTGCACTGATATCAGTTTTCTACTACAGAACTGCAGTCATACTGCCTCTCAGCACAACTAGTTAGCCTAAGCACTATGCTGTGTGGATTTAGCTACACTACTGCGAATTCAAGTAATAGCAAGCAGAGCGACACGCTGTGTCTCAGCACAGCAAGTCAGAGGTCTAGGCATGGCTTTAGCTTTATTTCTAAAATCAATGCGCTGGGATTGTCACATCTGTAACTATAAACATAATTATGGTCAAACTTGTTTCTCAACACTGCAAAATCATTCATGCAAGCCCACCAAGATGCAGTTATGCAAATCATTTAAAAGGAGGTTTATATAAAAGTACAAAGAAAGATTTGTAGTAATTTTAAGAACATTTATTTTTTTCTGAACATTTTTAAATAAAGCAGCAATGCTGACAAATGATTCTCGTCTCCTAATGCATACTTTACAGCCTAATGCTTGGCAAAGACTGGAGGCAGAAGGGTATTTTTGGATGGGAGAGGAAGTTGTTTTATTTTTCAAGGTACGAACTGTTAAATGCTCCATACAACTCGATATGGTACCGCCCTCTGTGTAACTGAACAAGCCTGAAAAACAAGGCACCTGGCCTAAAATGACAAGAGAAGCAGCCAGTGCCCTGTTCACAGTTGTCCTGATGCGTTCTGAACTGTCTCCACAAGTTCTAATTTTAGATTTTCATTGCTTTCATATGTCAAAGCTGACTGTAAGTTTTGTATGTTTTCTATGTATATTCATCTGTGGCTACACAAAACCACTGAGAACGGTGACAAAGTCATTCGCCTAATTATGAAGAGGTCTCCAAACAAGTGGTAAAGCCATGAGAATGAATCTGATGATCCCAGGCAGCTATTTGGGAGAGCTGATTTTTGGTGTTGGTTTTAGTACACACACCAGAAATCTTACTACCATGAATTAAACTATACAAACTTTTGGTGAAGGGTATCAACTTTACCAAACTTTTGCACATTAGTTCAGATGCAGAATATCTTCCCCCTGGCATGAAGTTTGAGAGCAGCCCTATAGAGCTGTAAGATAAAGTATCCACAACTTGCAACAGTCTCACTCATTATAGGCATCTAGCAAACTTTTCTGGAGAAAATCCATAGATACTTGAAGAAGGGTGGCAAAATTGCCCTGAATGTTTACTTCTCAAGCAGCTGAAGGGATCAGAACACAAGAACAAGCCTCCCTGTGTTATGTATTGTAAAGGCAATTTATCGACTGCCTCCCATTTTAAACATTTACCCTAGGATATATTCCTTTGCATGTATGAAATGCAACACACTATAAATTATATCAATGTTATATGTAGGCTTCGCCTGTAAATGAAAAGTAGGTAACATTCCTCAAATGCAAGTGAGGCAGAAATAATGACTCAACCTGCAATAAGGGTGTTTCCGCCCCCCAAGGTGTGTTCTTTACCTAGATTCAATTTTTGGTTCATACACAAGCCACACAAACTACAATGATTTTGGTCAGCAGCAGCTACTGGGGCCCCTGTATCCTTCAGTGCCCCCTGTCCCCACTCCCAAGGACACGAAGGGCAACAGAATGGCTCTGCCAATAGAGAATCCTATATGAGGTGTCATACCTGTGTGCCAAACCTGGAGTCCAACCTGAAGGCATGTACCAGGACATGTTGATTGGTAAGTGAGAGATCTGAATTCTGTGTTACTGCTCCACCTCTCTCAGGTATATGGCGTGTTACCTAAACAGGTAACTGAAAAGGCCATAAGCCTTAACACAGCTAGGGGGATCTTCCTGGATAACTTCCAAAAATCAACTTCTATACTACCCATGATCCATTTGGATAACCTTCAAAGATTCAAGTTGCCCTTAGACTCTGTTGACAAACACAAGAAAATGTGGAGGTGTTTCATCAAAAAAGACACTGCAATCAATACACCAAGGTCAGAAAACAGTGCTGGGGGATGAAGAGATTGATTTATGTGGATCTGAAGACCACATGGGGCCAGAACTTAAAAGTTTTGTGCAAAGGGCAATCCCGGTTTAGTAAAAGTAAACTACAGACTGAATAACTGGAATCTTCCCTACTTTCCCAGCCAACAAATGTGGCTACTAGGAGAGGTGGCTTCCCCAACTCATCCCTTAAAGGAGGTAGACCCTGCAAAAAGCTCAGTTGGGGGATACTATTGCCAGATGAAGTCACAGCAGCTGACATTGGTGCTATGAGGGAAGAAAGCTGGTTTCCATGTACAGAATGAAAACCGTTTCCATTTAGTTCTATGGGTGCAGTTTAAAAAAAAAAAAAAAAAAAAAAAAAAAGCCTCTCTCTGCAGGATGAAGTCTGACAGCTGCAAGGACGCTGTGGTCCTGGGAGACTAATGGGATCTCTCACCATTGTCCTTGGAGACTACCTAGAATAGGTGAAGTGATTAGGGACTGTACTAATAGACTTGCCAGGTGTGACTACCAGAATTACCTGGTCCAGTCTAGATCAGCTTTGTGTCCTGCCTAATTTTCCACAGGACTATCAGTAGGTCAGGGACGGATGGAAGGGTATGCATTCATCCCTGTGGCCATGGAATGAGGAAGTCATCCATCAGGGAGCCTACACTCATGCCGTTTTCTGGAACACTTGTGGTTTGTTATAAATTCATCTTTTAGAGAATCCCCACTTGCAAAAGACACTCTGAAGAACCAAGTCCTTAAGGCGGCACTCCTTGCTCACAGAAAAAAAAAAAATCTATGCTAATGTAGTCTGATGGGCTGCTGTAAAAATAAAGTGGATAAAGAACTGCTAGCACTATCTAGTCCAGAATGCACTGTTCACTCCCTTGCATACTGAAATAGATAAGAGTATGGTATTCTCTACTATGAATTGCTGATCCCTTAAAAACAGGTTAAAAAAAACCTTGAATACCTGGTAAATTGTCCTGGGTCTGTTTATTTATATGCAGGCTTGTGTCCTGAGAAGACTACAACTCATGAACTTTCAGCTGATTAGGATGATCCAACCCTGAACTAAGGGGTCTTGTTACCATCTCTTTGGAGGCGAGGTCTGGAAAAGGAAATTTTGCTGCACAACTGAAGTGAAATACATATGCTGATCTCAACCACCTTTCCATGAATTAAAGGTGAAGTCTGGTGCATTGCGATTCTTAGGAGATGTGTCACATCACTACATATCCTTACTGGTATTCTTGGATGGGCTTGCAGTTGATTGACAAGATCCACTTTGGTCTGAAAACTTCAGGGGGAAAGATCTGGAGTCTAATACAAATAAGCTCTATGGTTTGGCTAGAGTTCACAAAGATTGCTTCTTGGTCTTTGCTGTAGGATTTGTACGAGTTTCCTCGAGTTTCTATTGACAGAAACTCTAGTATCAGGCCCACCACGACTGCTTGGCACTGCTTATTCCTTCAGTGAAAAAACAGGTTGGTATTTAGGCCTCAGAGGTATATCTGTGGTCTGTAGCAATGTGTTATGTACTATCACTGTTCAGAGGACCGTAAGACATGACATTTTCAAGTACTCTGTACTGCAGTTAGTACCAAGGAGCAAATGCAAGAGGCAGCATTGTCCCTAGCCTTAAAAAGTACTATGAACTGCCTTAAGAGATTCATTTTAGAAGTACCAGCCAGGGCCTATCTCTGAGCCAAGAGCAAGTCATGATGACGAATAGGCTTCTTGGTAGGTGCTGATGGCTCAACAAGGTGCTGAGGGAGATGGACAGATTTGCGTGCTGAGGTTTCTCTGAACAATTCCCAGAGCCTGAGGAAATCTGCAATCATTTTGGCAGCAGGAAAGCTTCAGCATCACTGCTTTCCCTCTCCAGGTAAGCCGTGAGAAGAAATGGCACGTAGAACGTTTTGGAATGCACCCTTCCAAGAGTGCCAACCGTCGATTAGACCCATGAGTGATGCATCTTAATTCCTGATGACTTAGTCTCTGCTACAGGAATAGTACACTTACACAGAGGAGAGAGTGTTTTCTAGCAAAAAAACCTAATTTAAGTGACCTACAGACCTATGATATTTTAAATATATGTATGCCAACAGACAAAGAAAACTAAGCACACTACTACTAACACTAAACAGTGTTAAATTACACAGTGGACAAGAGAAGCAGGGACTGACAGGGGGGGCCTGCTCTGCTGCTTAGGTAGGATTAGGATGGTCCAGACATGGCCCTGCTGGACACCAAATCTGAATACATGCAGGGGGCACAGACACCCCAAGAACAGAATCTTGTCATCTAGTGCTCAAAGAACTCAAGGTTTGGGGGCTTCTTTCCTAGCAAGAAACCCAACACTCCTTTCCCCCTTTGCAATCGTGCAACAACCCTGAGCTGACAGTATCAAATGATCATTGGGTAATAAACAGAAAAGTATCTGTACTTTTAACTGACTTCAATGAATTAAGGTACCAATTCTCCTAAAGGCTTTGGCCTTTAATCAATTTTATAGCATTAATGTTAACATAATTATATAACTATGTATTTATAATTAAATTCGAGTCAACTGATTTCCACTTATGCTTCTTCTGTGTCCCCCACTCCTCAAACCCTCATCACATGGTCTCCTATATCTTTCTAATTCCATTCTCTGCTCCAGTTCTTTCCCATCTTTTGCTTATCAACAATGCCCTGTCACTTAAGTTCCTGATCTCCATCTCTATCCCACTACCAGCGCCAGGTCTGACTGGCAGCTCCTCTGCTTGCAGTTTGCCCTGTCGGTGCCTCTTGGTCACCAAGGACAGCTTGTATTTCTTCTTCCTATGTAGCAGCAACCAAAACAGTGGTGACTGTGTGGATTCCTCTGATTCCAGCTGCTTTTTCAGGTGTTCTTGCTCTCCTTTGGAATGAAGACTTAGGCCACCTGTAGAAGTAGCGGGAAACAAGGTGGAGCCATGCTAGCTGGTTACATTTCTGCAGAGCTCTGGCAAGCAGTTCACTGACCAGCTGAAGCATCACTTAATGCATTCGCTCTCCCATTATGTAATTAGTAGCTTCAACATTTATCAAATATTTAAACGTTATCTTTCAGAAGACATTCTTCATATCTGATTCTATACATTTACTGAGAGTCTTCCAGTTTGCTCATCTCCCTTGGGCAGACAGCCATTTTCCTTGCAATGTGCATAATTAGGTGCAGAAGAGAAATTAAAATGTTAACTCAAATAGAATGGTAAAGAATATGTTTGGCTTCCAAACCCACCTTGAGTGCCTCACAGTTCTATAGGCAGTGGGAAGTGAATGCTTTGCTTTTGAATGTGATCCCGATCTAGATTTAGATGATGAATGATACTTGGAAGGTGATCGGGATCTTGTCCGAGATCTTTTCTTGTGTTTCTTTTTCTTCTTTTCCTTTTCATCATCTCTAGGAGGTTCTTTGCTTCTGCTTGAAGGCCTTTCCGACTGTTTAACTTCTAAAGTGGGCAAAGTTCTGATGGTCGTTAAGGGACATGGTATGTTACTGATGCCCTGAAATGAGAGATAAAAATTGCCTGTTAATATGTCCTTCAATTTCCAAAGAAACATGCTAATGTGAGACAAGTCAATCAGAGATTTTTAGGTATGTGATCAGTAGAGCAGTTCAGTAAGGAAACAGAAAGCTAGTTTGAATCCTGGGCTGCTGCTTCCTTGCAGCATAGCCTTGGGAACGTCACTTAGGACGTGTCTAGACTGCAAGCTTACTATGCCAGTAGCATGCTCACACTCGCCGTATGGCTCATGCACACCGTATGGCTCAAACCCCCAACTGCAAGCAACGTGACTGTATTTGCATGGTATTTGCTACAGGGAAGCAAATATGGCTGCACCATTCTAGTCTGGAGAGTAACATATGTAGAGCAGTACGACACATTTAAGTATGTGGGGTAAACGTGTACAGCTCCCCCAGGTAAAGGTCTTCCTATAAGTACTTTACAGGTCTTTGGGGGAATGCGGGAGGAATGCGACAGCTAGCCAAATAATCAACCCACATTACTTATATCCTTTGATTTCAAAACCTTCACAAAAAAGTGCAAGTGTTTCTGCTGAGCTGTATAGCCCCCAGAGCAGTGATTAGGACATATACAGGAATCTGGGACTGTGGTAGCATCATTTTTTATAAGATTTTTGGCTATAAAAGATTAATAACGGTTCTAAAGAAATATGTTGTATCACACACGATTTCTCCTGAGTTTATCCTTCTAGGTTGAAAGGATAGACTTGACATGTTTACTTTGGAAAAAAGCAATCCCCATAGACACTGACATTCAAAGTTCACTGTTATTGCAACAAGGTAAATTTCACCCAGCACTGGACTACTTTGCCTGTAACTTCCCCCAAAATAACAGTGCAATGAAACAGTTGATACAAATCTTTTCCCCGTTTGTAAAGTAAATATTTTGTATGCAAAGAGATGCAAGCCCACACAACTGCCTCTTACCTTAAGGACTGAAAGGGTCATTGCTCATTTCATGCTAAATGAATAAAATGTGACTACAGTCAATTAAACACAGCATACCCCAAGAAATTTTCCATTCATCATTTTGTGCCTCAGAGAATTCTGCTGAACGCCTTGCTAAGAACAATGCAAGTCAGGCACTGTAGGTTTGCTTTTTTTGTTTTCTGTTTCCTTTCTCCAAGTTCTGTCGCTCCCCAAAATGCCATTTCAAGGCTACTGCAGAAATCAGTTTCATCCCGCCATAATTTTCCCTCTGCCTGGCCTGACACTTCCACCAACTGATGTTTGGTGTGACTAGAATAGGAACAAATACACTAAATCCTGGAATAAACAAATTAGAAACTGGCGATCTTTTTGCTCTCTCCTCCTTTCTCTTCTCTCGTCAAGGCAGCGCAGCACAACGTAACAGCCTTTGGGTAATGAAATTCTGCTTTGTTTCATGCATTATGAAATCATGTTTCCTTTCTGAGTTTGAATTGATAATTGCTATTTTATTACAATATTTACAAAAGACATCGCCACAGACTCTACTATGGTAGTTTGCTTCAAGGACCATAAAGATTTTACAACACTGTCATATGAGTTAAATGCGACTGCCCCTCTTATTTCATGAAGATTGGTTTACTAGGGGTCCATTTCAAATCTTTACAGTGAATGAGTTATTTAGAGGCTTCATGTCAGATCCCTAGGATTTCCCAACGGTCTCCTGTAGCCTATTTTTGCTTCCCCAAGTGCGGTACTCCCAGTTTTCTTTTCAAGTATTACTAAATTTAGACTAGACAGATGAGAACAAAGTACTAACTTGTTCAAAGCAGGTGAATATTGTGAGAACAGTGTGTGGAGGCAAGACAGACCCTAAAAACTTCAACAGATTGTCAGATTATGCAGGCAGCTTTTTGGGTGTATAAGCAGCTCTACTGGATAAAAATCCTAAAAAGACTGAATTACGTTGAAGGCATCTGGCATAAATAATCGGTATGCTGATGACAGACTCGTGTGGATTGTTTTTAATAGTGACACTGCCCCCCAAGCAGCCTGAAATCATTCAAAGCAAGGCACAAGGGATGCAGGGGAAGAGAAAATGATGCAATGAGAAGCAGTCCAGCATTTTCATGTTCGGGATAATCCAAGAAGCAACGTGCCCCTCCCCTCCATTAAATGTAACCAACCCTGATGTGGAACAAACAACACAGGCTGGATACCCGAGTAGTGGTGTGGGAGGGTGGGGGGGGTTGGAGGTTTTATCATTCACCTGAACAAATTAAAGCTTTAAAGCCACGTACTGGAAACACAGAGGCCAAATCAATATATATTGCATGCTTAGATCCTCCGTCAACTTTAAATGAAACTTTTACTTCCTCCCGTCTCTTCGCCTTTTAGCGATGAATGACCCATTTGAATAACCAGTTCGGTGTTCAATGAAGCCTTAACTCAAAAAAACCCACTATAAAAGACTACAAACCTCAAGCAAACAAGCAATCTTCGCAGCAGATGCTGTACGCATCGAACTTGCGAGAAGAAAAATCATTTCAGTAGTACTTTTCGTGAAAACAAACCAACTAAGGCATTAAGATTACTTCTGTTTAATTGGAGTGGATCAGAAAAACATTTACCTGCATCTCGAAGAATCTGAAACCACGTGGAAATAAAAACTGAAAACTTCAACTGATGACATGAGATTTATAATACTCTTGAGACTGGATGCAAGCACATGCTAATTGTTTATTGGCTAAATTATTGTAATTTAGTTAGTATTTTCAACAGCAACCACCAACCAAAAAAATGTACAAAGAGCTGGATGTGTTATAAATAGGTTGAAACGGCTCACGCTTCCATGGTTACATATATATATAATTATTCTAATAATCTCTTTTGCACTTTTCTATACAAAGGCATATCTTTTCTATGTTCCTGAACAGTTGAATCTTCCTTTGATCTGAAAATCCCTGTGTTAATTACGATTCAGCAGAGTAGAGAATGTCACAATTATGCAGACTAGATCTGTAATTTCCATTACAATAATTTTTATGCTCTGGAACTGCTCCAGACACCCTAGATTCTCTCCCTCCTATCGCTGCACCTTAGTTCCAGCTGCCCGAGGCTTGTACCTAAGCACTCCGAGGTTGAAACACAACAAGCAGTGGTGTTTTATAAGCTGTGGGAAGGGATGGTACTTGCTATATGCATTAAACAAATCCAGCTGATTCCCCCAATGCAGCAGGTGAAAGTTACTGTTCTGGCAGTCAAATCTGCACTAAAGAAAAGACTAGCCAGCAAAAAAGGGGGTTAAAATGAAAAGATACCGAATACTTTTCCAGAGCAAAAATTAAACAGAACCATTCACTGGGACAAAAGCACCTGTCTTCATTTTCCCACCTGATTAGGCACTGTCTTGCATTGCGATTACTGACATTACATGTACTCCCAAGTAGCCAGGGACAAGAATTTCAAGAATGACTATGATGTTGGATTCCCCATGTTCTGAGTGCTTAACAAGACAAATCTTAAATGGCTCCCGTTTTAATGGGCAAGGAAGCCTCCTTAAGCTCTCTCAAGCTATGTGAACTGAAGTATACAAAACCAGGGTTTGGATAAAAACCAAACCAAACAAAAAACCTCAGACATTTTGCCCTGAATTACTAACTTATAGCTGAGAGCCAATTTTGTAATATTTAATGGCCTGCTTTACACATTTCTTGTGCTAGAAATAAACTGGCCCTCAAAAACCTTTGAGAAAAGTGAATGGCAACTGGAAAAAGTTAAAGAAATCTAGAAAGGCAAGATGTTAAAATGGGTCAGTAGCTCTTTACTTAGGGGTACGACACTACTTACCACTTACTACACAACTCTGAATTAATAGAAAGGCAATTACAAAACTACGCCTCACACACACAATTAAACATTTACCTCCTTAAAGGACCTGCTTCATCTTTATGCTACCAAGCAGAGCAAATACCATTATTATGCAATTTTACTGAAATAATAAAAAAGGCATTTATCTTGCCTGTCTTTACACGACAGATCTCCTGATCTCAGAATAATGGGCTGTACCTCACTTCCATCTGTGTTCTCAAGGTATATTACATTTCTCAGTACTGCAATATACCTTACAAAGGCCTTTTTGGAGGACTGTATCAATATTATAAACAGGAGCTAAACAAAAGCAATGACACCAAGATGTGAAACAACCAAGGTGGGGATTGGAATTAAGGAGGACTTGGAAGAAAATCATCACAGCATGTCATTATTCCAGGATGCCTTATCATTAGGCTAATTTAAATGAATGTATCCTGCCATAGGACCCTTTTATACTCTTTGTGTTAACACCCCCAACATACAGAGATAGGTCGTGGGGCTTTTGACTGCTGAAATTAACCCTAAGATTTGGTCTGTAAACCTTTGATCGCAGAAAGGCTGTGATACCTCCTAATCCTTTGAGGACTATGTTCCTCATGCAAACAGAAATGTAACTTTTTACATTGCTGGGCTTATCTCTGATCAGGAATATTTTAATGGTTTGAGACAGGCACCCTTTCACTAAGCAATCAATTAGGAAAACCAACACACTTCACATAATGAAAATGTGGGAGCTGTTTGGTGTGGGCATGCAAGGCGCTGGCATGCAGGCAAAAGGCTCCAAATCAAATACCCCTTTCAGCAAAAAGAAGTTTGATGCAGAATTTCAATTTGACAAAAGCTACAGAAAAAACAGAAAATGTAGCCTGAGAACACCCACAAATCCCAATGCCTGGGCCAAATGAACTGCAAAAGTGAAAACAAAGTAACCCCTGACACTTTTCACTGAGACGATGACTCAGATTTGGGTTTTCAATTACATTAATGCCGCACTTCATTGCTGAACTATCGTAGGCTGAAGTTCTGCCACTCCACTCATGCTTTTTCACCCCCACTGAAAAATCCTGTCAAATGTTAAAGGACTTCGCAGCTCGAACACTATCTAAAGAAAGGCTGGAAGACAGAGATTCATCATCAGATTTCTACCAGGCTTTAACCTTTTCAACAGTTCTCTGCTTTTCAAGGCTAATTCCTGTAGCCCTTCCTGCAGAACCCTTTAAGGTTCTTCATAAGCAAGGGCTGGTTTTTTGTCAGGGAAAAGCCACTGGAGTCAGTGGAGCTGACTTAATGTACCTCAGCCTAGAAGAGGAGGAAAAGATCAGGTTCTACATTATATAATGAATTCTATGCAACAAGTTGCAGCAGACAAAACTCTTGGGCTTGAGGCGATATCTTATTTTAGACCAACTAAACCGTAGCAAAAAAAAATAAAAATCTTTTTTTGCGAACTTTCAGGTCCAAACACCCTTCGTCAGGGAGAGGAGAGTTCAAAGATTGTAAAAGTTCTCCTAGGTAGAAAAGAAACTTCATCTTGCGCAGGGAAGGCAAAGGATGGTGAGGTTCCCGTGGGTTTCAAAGTCTATTTGTAAAAAAGCTGCTCTGTGAATATGCAGATTAGGCAGCTGAGACATCAGATATTGCCACAAACCACAAAGTTTTGTCTGTCTCTGCTTTTTAGGTCAACATGGCTACAAGCTATAAACCCGTGCAACAAGTTGTGCACTCAGTTGAAAATCTGTTGCCAATTTATATTTAATCCATCTTTAAAGCAAGTGTTATTTAAGGTCCCAAGGAATACAAAGAACCATCATCCCAGCCTCTCCCAACTAATGATCTATACAAATGACAAATCTAGAGCAATATCCCATTTGACAATGTAAAGAATGGCCTGGCTTTTTTAAAATTCTTAAACACAGCTTAACTATTTAAATTAAATTCACAGTTGCAGAAAATATTTTGCATACAAAAAGCTTAAACAGAGGTATCCAAACTTCTAATATCTAGGCCTGTGCTAGCAATTTTTAGTGCCTGAAGGGTGTATCTAATTTACATATGGATTCTCGTTAATCACAAATTAATGCACTGAGCCATGATATACTCAATTTGTGCCTTTCCTTGATAGATGAACTCAAACAAGCAAATTGTGCTCGCCAGCAACAAACCTAAAATTTATCAGTTTTGTTCTCACAGCTATTTGCTGAGAATGGGCTGACCAAAGCTGCGTTTCAAGGCTTCACTGGTCACAATTTTTATGCTTTCTTTAAAAGAATTCCTACTAAGTGCAAATGAAAAATCAGAAGTAGAAGTCCCAACTTGCTTGGTGCAATGATGTACTGCCCTACAGACAGTGCTTTTTGCACAGTATGAGAGAGCTGCAACTTGATGTGCTTTTACCTTTTATTATTTAATTCCATTTATTATGCAATTATATTTGGCTGCATATATATTTCCACATTTGTGAAACTATATACACATTTTTAAAACTAGTACGTAAAACCTTTAACCGGAAAAATAAATGCATTTATTAACTTTACTATTTAATAGTCCAGCTTGTCTAAACCACATATCTGATGGGACTGCTTAAATCACAGCACTGATAAGAAAATTCAGAAGTATAAGAACAGTACTGCTAAAAACAAAATATCTATAGCAATCAGAATTTCAGGTGTTAAAGAAACATTTAAGTGTTACTTAAAGTAAACCATGGCCTATATAGCATTTAATATGAGGAAATCTTACTCATTCACAACAAATGAAAAGAAAATTGCAAGAATTCAAAATAAACCAGAGAATGTACCAGACTTCAGTACCAAGTCTCCAAAATGATTGTGGATTGAGATCAAAAGATATAAATACAAAGAAAAAAGAGGTCTCTTGTATTTTAAGGGCAAAGCCCATGATTATAAGAGTCTGGTCCAAAGTTTTAAGAATAAACCTGAGATAAAAACATTGTTTTGTATTTTGTAAATTAAAGATCTGTGTAAGCTAGCAATGTAATTATCTTGATGGGGTTTTTAAAAAAAAATTAAAGAGACAAAGACAAAGTGACACAGGCTGCAAAAAAAAAAAAAAAAAAAAAAAAATCACTTCTTGTTAAAGTATTTTAAAAGGTCATTTAAAAATATCCCCAAATTCATAACTGCATAAACTTGATCATCCCTGCCAACACTACTCTTTAAGACAGATTTCACTGTGCAACATGACTTGTTTAGGCTTAGGTCCGGGTGGGGTAAGAAGAGAATATTCAAGTTCAATACAGCTACCTTCTGGGATTTCAAACTGTTATTTTGTGTCTTTTTACACACTGCTTTAAAAATTAGTGAGATTTCAATGGAAGTGATAGTTCACTATATACAAGGACAATTACGGATGAATGAGCACTTCTACTTTTCCAGTACTATTTACCTTATTTCAGATATGTCCCATTTTAGTAATTCTGGGGCAAAAAGTATTGTACACAAGCTGCAAGCAAAAAATGGGGACAAAATATCTGAAATCCATGAAGACAAAATCTGAAAGAGCCAGATGTTAATACAAAAAGAAAAAACACCAAGAAAAATGGCAGGCTGAGAGAGAGAAAACAAGCATGCACCTGATTTTAATGCTGGCAGTTCAGCAAAATTAATTGCTCGTAATAACTGGATGATATGAGGCCCCAAATTACTGCCCTATCTTGCACTGAAAGACTAGGCATGCAGGAAGTGATCTTCACACCAGGACAGGGGATGAAATAAGTTTTGAAAATAGGGGACAGGATACTTGTCACCAGCATAAGACTGAAAAGTGAATGGGGGAATGGAGATCAGAAAGGACTTAAAGAAGAAAAAGACCAACCCTCATTGTGAACAGCTGCTTCTGATGTTTTAGTTAAATTCCAAGAAGGACTGGGATGAAAATCAAAGCATCTACACACTGACGTCTTGGCTGGCAGAAGAGCTGAGAGAACTCATTAAAAATAATTTTCCAAAGTGCATATGATGGAGTCATACAAGACAAGTGCCACTGCAGAAGGAATGGAGAAAGCTTTTAGAAGTGAACAGAAAAGCTCCTGAAAACCCGCAACATTTGTATTTACGGAGCAATTTCGAGCCATTAGGAAGGCCAAAAGTCCAGGAAACTCAAAATAGTAATTAACAGACTCTGTTTAGAATTTCTCACAGAAACACTGCAAGTAAGCCTGGTTTCTTTATTTGCTCTTAAAAATAAGGAGGCTGAGGAAGAAACCCGAGACTGCCCCATTTAGCAAAATCTAACGATTCATATGGCATAAAAATCAGGCCATGCACAACATTAATTAGAAGTAAAATTCAAGTCGATGAAAAGACTAATTTCTCCTGACACAACTGATGTCATTACTTGTTATTCACTGGATGATGAAACCTATTCTACAAAACAAAACAGATGACAAATATTTTCATTTAAAAAACCCATCCTTTTCATTAAAGGAAATAATACAAGCACCCCAAACTGTATGTTAAGCTTTCTACAAAAAGATTACCATCATCTCTAGCAGCAAATATGGGGGGAGAGAAGGGGGGCAGGGAGGAAAACAAGAGAGATGAATTCAGATATCCCTCTATACTTGGCGAAACCTGAATAGCTTCTATTTTTTAATCTGTATTATGAATTTCCATTTCACTTGTAAATTATTAGCTTCCACAGAGGAAATAGGACTGCTATACATAGGACAAAAATAAGGACGAAACATGTAAAGAACAGAACAAAGAGCAGATCTTCAAGCCTGAAAGATGAAAGAGCCAAAAGGAGATGTTGACTACTGCTGCAGAATCTTCACATTCAAAGAGGCACAAAGAAAAAGTTGACATTTCAGACAATCCATTAAAACTGCATTACTTCAAGCTACGTGTTCGTCTGCATTTCTCAGCGTTATAATTATGTATTTGTCTTTTCCTTTCTTTTGGGTATTAGTCTGATGCTGTTTACAATTTAGATGACTCCAAGAACCACTCATCTGTAGTTGATGCTTATTATCATCCCAAGATTGTTTTTCACATGTTATGATATCGATTGACCGGTGTAAGAGTGCTTATTAGATATGTGGTGAATAACATTAGGTGAATGATGGCTTGTTCACAAAAATGTATGCTGAGGTACCAGTGCGGGAGCATCTTCCTCTACATCAAAGCAGCTACTTTACAGTAGACTGCAACCTCTTTTCTTCCACTTAAGCGAGAAGCTTTCTCCCCCCACAAAACACATCTCCACTTTTGCTCCTTCCAATGGTTTTGCCCTCTAATATATGCATGTCTGTTTGACAGGCAACTGGACCGGGGTGAGATGAACCGGGATGTTTCTAGTTTTCATACCAGTTGTGAAAAATCGATAAATCAGTGCAGGTGCTTGCCTCTGCACCCATCTTTGTCAATGTTATCAGAACAGATCAACACCCAAGTTCAACCAATGCCAATAGCTAGAATATGTAGTTCTATGCACTAAAGTAGATTCATTCCAGTCCCTGATCTAAATAAGATGGAACAAAACTGCATTTCTTAATACAGGCACCAAGAGAACACAAAACCTTGAACTTGGGTGTCGATAAACGTATAAATGAATGATTAGTTTACAAGAAGTGTTTCCATTCTCTTTATAACCACTTAAGTCTTATCTTTACACCAAATTCTAATATCTAAAGGCATTTAGCTTCAGAATCTGTGGGGTGCTGCCAGGACCCAGACTCTGCAGCTGCTGGGACCGAGAGTGACAGGGCTCCCAGCCACAGGGGACACCCTGCTACATGTGCAAATTACAGCTTGATGGAAACCAGCTATAAAGTTAGTACATGTTATGGAGGTCTAACTCTATAGCTGGTTGGAGCTTTTTATTGCATGATAGCTATTTTGTACATAAAACTTGTTTCCAAGATAATCGTGCGATTAACCAGTTGAGTGATACCTGCAATGTGTAGAGGAGGTCTAAGAAACACCAGGCTATAAAACTGGCGTTTGGGCTATTACACTGAGGAAGGTTGGTTAACTGTTGGTTTACCCCGGCCATTGAGCTATTGGGGATGCCTCCACAATTACTCCACAGTTGTCATATATGGGAGAATCAAGAAGGGGGGGGGGGAAATCAGACTTGGAATTTGTTTCCCACCTTAGGCGAGTAAAGCACTACTTTGCTGACCATCCAAACTCCATACCAGTATTTTCTCAGGCATTTCCTGAAAAAATGAACTGATTGGCAAGGTTTTCTTGTTCCAAAGTGGTTGCCTTATTGTAAATGCACATATAAAAAACAACACACGGAGGACTTTTTGGGATGGGATCCTTAAGTGGGCAGAGAATCCTCAGCTCCTACTGGTTACAATCGCTGCTGAGAGCTGAAAAATGTGGAGTACCAGGGCATTAATCACCAAACTCTACATTCAACACTGACTGTTTCACTGCTAACCTCGAGTGCTGTCCCTAAGTATTATGGTAACAACTCTGATTAAAGCAATTTAAGGAACTGAATTGTGTCACACTTTGCACTTGAAGCTCAAGGCTTTGTTTTTTTTTCTTACCAACTTAAAAGAGGCTACAACAGTCTCATATAGGCAGAAGCAATATTACAACAACAGCAACAACAAATTTAACTATTTGCAAGGTGTAGCTTAAAAGCAAAAAGCCTTAAAAATATCAGTTCAAATCTATAGTGTCAACTGTCTTTCACAGGTAGTGTTAGGCAGGGGCGGGCAATTATTTTGGGCGGAGGGCTGCTTACTGAGTTTTGGCAAGCCATCAAGGGCCACATGACAGGCAGCCAGGGCAGATAAATATTAATTTTCTAAATTTTTTAGGGGCCCTGCAGGCCAGATAGAAATGCCTGGTGGGCCACATCCGGCCCACATTTTGCCCACTCCTGTGTTAGGGGAAAACAATTGTTTGAAAATAAAACACGCGCATTCAGCACTAACACGTCTACAAGAAACATCTGTAGAAGTTGCAGTAGCAGACCTGAAGCACAACTGGTGTTCTTGTGTTCATTTGCCAGATTTCAGGCAACAACAACATAATGGCATCATAGGCTGCTTGCAGAAAAAAGCTTTAGATAAAAGTGCCAAAAAAGCTCTGCTGAAGCACCCAATCTATACAGATGCTGTGGAGCTGGGCTGAACTAACATGCTTCCTCTTCTGGTAAAACTCTGATTTTCTTTATTTTTTTTCCATGCCATATTATGTAAACCTAAGCACCCATTCACAAAAACACCTTTCCATCCCCTACTATAAAGACAGTACTTCAGGATGATTACTCCATATCTGTGAGTAGACCTTAGTTAGAGAATCAATGTCTTGACTTTCCGTTATGTCTACCAGATATAGTCTTCCTATAATGAATTGTAATGGTTTCTGAGTGCTTCCTAGGTTCCTAAACTTAGAAATACCTTGGGATATAGGCATATTGCTATATCCTTTGCTTTACTTTGTACTGAGGGAATCAGATTACGCAAAGCACTGATTACAAAGAGCATTCTGATCATTTCAATCATGCTAAAAGCTTCCTTCCCTCCCTCCCCCACACCTTTAGACTGCGACTGATGTGGCAATGAAACTAAAGTCTTCCAGAAACAGTGGTTATTCTAAAATTTTAGATTAAATTTAGGAGCTTGTCATGTACTGCTAGGCCTCCATTTCAACGGGCTTGTATTGGCCATTGCTGCTAGTCTCAACAGAATAAGCAGTGTTCTCTTGTTGGAAGACTTGGTCCAAGGAAGGGGGTATGGTGTTCAGATGTGCTTAACTCACAAAGTTAAGGTATTTGGCCAATATTTGTCTCAGACCCATCTTGCAAATAAAAGGCCTGACAGGGAGAGTGCATTTATGAGAGGAAAGATTCAAATTATTTTTATTAAAAGTAAAATTGAACCAACTTCTCACTTTCTGAATGGCTAGAAGGCAGACACAGTTAGGGGTTAGCTGCACTGCTAACAAATGCTCAGCTTCCCACAAGAGATATGCTAAGTCTGTGACACAGCATATCTTTATGCTCAGGAAAAGAGCAAGTATTAACAAGCTAGTGGCTTCCTAAAAGGATAGTCCATTTTTAAAAATAGTGGCAGCACTGTGCCTTCAATCAGGAAGACAATGCCAAACAACAGAGCCTTCGTGCTGCTAAATGCACAATTCTCTATACTTCAGAAAGTTATAGCAATTTCAGTGCAGTCCTTTAAATCCCATCAGTGCCAGTATAAACGGGTCAATGCACCTGTTTAGTGTATTTTTGCATTAGTGATGGCCATGTTCTTTTGGAGAAAAAGATAAAGCTAGTTTGACAGCACTACTATTGCCAACTAGCACACTGTAATGGTTGGAGGCTTTTGGGATTCACTGAGGGAGGTTGCAAAACAGCTTTGCAACATGACAAAGTTCCAGTGAAACAAGGGCACAGCTTTCCCTGTTTTTTCCCCCAAAGTAACTGCAGATCTTCTTTCAAGGAACAGGAGAAAATATTTTGCCGAACCATTTATCTGTAATTGAACCATGCAGAACTGCTGGCTACAAAGGTCTGTTTACAGATGAGCTCTGTTTTAATTCCCTGCCTCGCTCTTCTATTTGCATTTTAGTGCTACTGGCAACTGAACGTAATCTTGTAGTTCCAAATACGAGGAAGTTAACTGGCCAGAATGCTTTTTATCAAGCCCTATGCCATATATTTCCTTCCAGAAAGAGGATTCTAGAGCAAAAATATAAAGGGTTATGGAGCCTACCTTATCAGCCGACAGGAGGGAGGGCTGGGAGAAGAGAGAACATACGTTATTTGAAAGTGATGTTGGCTGAAAAAAGCAGGACAATCCCCCCTCCCCCAATGCTTTCCTGTTTTAAGCTTAAATGTAGTTTCTATCAGCTCCATGTGTTCTTTCATTTTGGTGCATGTTCCTTCAGTGCACACGCCCCTCTTGTCCCATGCTATCACTAGACAGAGTGAAAGATGCACCGAACTAAGAAGTGGTACCATCTCTTTACCCCGGACATAAGAATCTTGGGGCACAAAACAGCAGGCAAATCACATGGTGACAACTGTGCATAACTGAACAGGCCATATATAGAAAAAGAAGGCATGTGGATGAGTGAGAAAAAGGTGCCAATCTTGGAGCTACATCATTTCTAGGAGCTGTGTCATATGTTCACAGATTTTTTTTAATCAGAGAAATCTGCTTTAACTTTCCGAAGATTAACCCAGACTACGTGCCCATGGCTTTACTATGTTACCTGAAGAATCCCATGAGCAAAGACGACTCCTTCGTTGGTCTGATATTCAGCTGATCCCAATCAGCTGGAAAATGCTTTGCAGTAATTACACAGAAACGGTCCAATGGCTACCCGAGTCCTCGCAAAACCAGTGTTACAACTCCCTTGACAGAATGACGTTTTAACTTCAGACACTGCTCAGTCACTAATAAGGTAAGTCCTTCTGTCATTTGGCAATGAGGGCTTATTTGGCAGCTTGATCATTCTCAACCTCTAAACTGACATCCTGCTTGCACTGATGAGGTAGTCTGGCAGTGGACTATATATCTTGATATACAGGCAAGAAACTAGGGGAAATAAAAGTTGGAAAAGCAAAGACAGGGTCACCAGAAATAATGGAAGCACCAGGCAGGGGAAGAGGAGAAACCTGGTGGAAGAAAAAGTGATTGCTCTTCAATGGAAGAGGCCATTTAGCTAAACAAAGAACTGTATGTACCAGATCCATGCATGCAGCTTGGCTGTCTAAAAGACAGAGCAAAGGAGGAAATGTGTTCACTAAAGTAACTTTTTAACATTGCAAATGTGTTATCTGGTTAAAAGGTAAGATGTGGAACCTAAAAAAATCCACAGAAACACAAAAAAAAAAAAAGAGGGCTCAGTTGCCAATATTTTTTTATAAAAAGAAAAAAAAAACCTTCAGGAAAGAATTGCAAGATGGCTGAGAACAAATCAATGCTATAAGCATGTTGTTACATATTTAATGTAAAACAGTCATTTAGACCTATGAAATTCTCTTTATTCTTTGCTGAAGCCTGAAAGAAGCTTTGTAAATGAAATGACTTGCTTTTTGAACCGGCTCAGAAATAATTTCCACTTATTTGTAGGAAATACAGTTTTTGTGGCTTTGGTCAATATAAGAGACCAAAACTAGCATTTTATATTTCAGAATTTTAGAAGTGTTGTAAGAATGTATTATGTTGAATGGGACCTTAACTTCATTATTGTACCAAGTTTGTTTATTTGCTTTTTAAGAGGATGTTTGGCCATCTGTTTCTCTAACAAACGCTGACAAAACATGCAGGAAAAATATGAACGAAGAACATCATTTTTGCCTCTTCCAAATACTTTTAGCAACACAATGAAAAGAAGCGATTCAGTATTACAAAATAGTGTTTATGTGCTCTCCTATGGATCTGTTTGGAATACTCCTGACTAAACAGAACCACAATAGAAGTAAAACAATCCAACGGAGTTGACATGAAAAAGTACCTTAGCATTCCTCGATTTTGTTCATGACTGAGTGAAAATATAATCCTTTATCATGGAAAAGATGAGAGGCTGGCTACAGCTTTATCTTCATTATTGTGCAGTACAAGTTTGCAATCTACATTTTTCAATAATGAATCCCCAAAGTATTAATTTCTTGCAAAGATGCTGTTTGCCTCTCCCTTATGGCAAGCATTTACGCTATTCTGGGCTCCTAAGTCAGAAGACATTGTTACCTGAAGGCTTTTTGTGAGACTCACATTTGCTATGCTAGCAATGCTCTGGCAAACAGGATCAGTTAACTAAGTAGTGTCAGAATGTAGAAGTGAAAGTCAATTAAAAATGAATCCAAGTACAAACTGCATATGATTCTTTTTTTGAAAAAAGAATAAGAAAGCTACAGTTAGCCTAGTAAAATGTTATCCTCTGATTATTTATGAAATGAGATGTGCAATACATACCTAATTAGTATTTCATGAATTTGGGGTATGGAAGTTTGAAGAGCTTACTACAGGGTGGAGGGAGGAGAAGTGCTATCAGCTAAGTGCATAACCTTGCCCTGCAGTAAGTAACAGCTAAATTTTGATAACTCTTTCATTAATGGCTAAGTTACGGTGATTCAGTTTCAACTTACTGCAGGGTAAAAGCCTGCCCATAGATAGTTATACAGAGTTGCTTGCATGTAATAAATCCCTGCTCTCTTTTTGCCTTGTAGTAATTTGTTCTTATGATCATATCCTTTAATTACTAACTAAAGACTGATGCTTACTATTGCTTACAATAATTTCAACTGGTGACAGAATATATATTTTTTTTCATGAAGGATAGTTATGTTGGTGTAATAAAAAAAGCAAGATCATTTTTAATTAACAGGACACTAGCCTATTGATTTTTAAGGTTTTGGACAAACTGAACACTAGGGAGATTTGTGAGGTTAAACAGATTTTTTTAGAATATATGTTAACATTTTTGGTCCATGACGTATCTTTAAACTTAGCTAGTTAAAAAAGCAAATCACATAAAATAAAAAAAAGCAAATCATGCAAATCTGCAACAGGTTTTAGCCATGGAGATATTGTAAAATAGTCATCTGTTATCAGCAGACTGGAATCTAATAATTTTGTATTAGTCATAAGCTAGTTGTTTTATTAACTGCACACAAAAATAAATCCACTGACTCAATAGTCATCTTTAAATCACAATGCGATAATTCCAATAAACCTGCTCACAGCAAAAAGAAAACTCTCTTAATTTCCTTTTGTAACAATGATCCAGAGAGAGGGTTAGGACAGTGAGGGGACGCTATTCTGAGTTCTTTTATGCCCCAGAACCAGACATTAAATCACTGGCAATACTCAAGTAGCTTTCAGACTCAGCCTAAGAGAGCAATACAGGGTTTGCATTCAAGCAGGGATTTTGAAAGCTTTCTGACGCTTTACTAGTATTTAATCTGTTTAAACTCAGACCAACAGGAGTACTTTAGGAGTAGGACAGAAAGGAGAGAAATGGTCTTGCCACTGGCCAGGTGTCATATTTCCTTGCTGGCATTCCAGATGGACAGAAAGAGGTGTAGGCTGTAATGAGATACACTGATCAAAATCTGAGCTTTAGAAGATGAGTATTTAATAATGGTACTCCCAATGGACTTGCTGAAATTAAGTACTCAAAATACAGGGCTCTCCGTTCATGAACCAACAGCATGTCTTTAAGGGGTTGGATGGATTCTTTAGCTATGCATATGTAACTTCCAACAAAGGCAAGTGATTTCATGGTCAGGCTCCTAAGGGTCTCTTAATGCCATGCTTCCAGAATAACTTAGAAACCTTGCTGGATCTCTCAGTACCATTTCCAGAGACAGACTGGGCTGCAAACTAGCTGTTTAGCTCCACACAAAAATACCTCGACCTCCTGCACTGGAGTGAAGACTGGAGGAGAAAGGAAAATATCCTTTTCACACAAAACATTCAGTTAAAGGCAACATGGTCAAAAAGTCACATCATCACTTTTCTTTTGAGACGGTGGGTGGGAGATAAATAACCCTTCATGCTCAAACACTGCTTTTCTTGATTTAAAAAAAGTGCTTCAGCAGCAGCTCGAGAAATCTGGTTATCCTTCTCAGCAGCACAGCGAAGAAAGAGATCTCAGAGTCATTGTCGACACCATCCACGATGAATGCAAGTCGTCAATGTGATGAAGTAATTAGAAGAGCTAACGGCAATTTTGTCATGCATTAGTAGGTGCATCACGGACAGGTGCAGGGAGGTGATGTTCCCCCTCTATGTGGCACTGGTCAGGCTGCAGCTAGAGTAGTGTGTCCAATTCTGGGCGCTGCAATTCAAGAAGGATGTGGACAACCTTGAGAAGGTCCAGAGGAGGGCCAGTCATATGGTTAGGGACCTGCAGGGAAGGCCCTATGAGATAAGGCTGAGGGACCTGGACCATTTCAGCCTCTGCAAGAGAAGGCTCGG
>NW_005841873.1:1669287-1717486 GCF_000455745.1 Alligator sinensis
ACCGGGGGGGAGGGGGGCAGCAGGGAATAGGAGACATTCTGTTTCCCAGAGCACCCCTTGGAATAACCAGAAACAACAGCCACCAGCTGATAGAGAGCAGAGTTAGGTTGGACATCGGAAAGAACTTCTGCATGGTTAGAGTTGCCAGAATCTGGAACAGGCTTCCAAGGGAGGTGCTGCTCTCCCCTACCTTGGGGGTCTTCAAGAGGAGACTGGACAAGCACCTGGCTGGGGTCACCTGACCCCAGCACTTTTTCCTGCCACTGGCAGGGGGTCAGACTCCATGATCCTTTGAGGTCCCTTCTGAGCCTAGCATCTATGAATTTATGAAACCACAGGCAAGCAATATGTGAGCAACCCTGAAACCTGGAGGTGCCTCTCCTACACAAAAGTGATAAAGTGACACCCAAGCTAAAAAATTAACATCAGCACCCTATTTCCATAAAAAGAGTAACAAGAATTCTACACTAAAATTTCTGATACCGTGGAACAGCTTATGTCTTGTATGTGAACTCCATTAAAATTAACATAGCGAGACAAGTTTTTTCCTGCAATATTAATCACTCTGGTATAAAGGAATTACTCTTTACTCACCTCTACACTATAGGAATTCTCCTCAATTTTCTCCGCTTCTGCTTCTGCCAGGGGGTTCTTCAGGGTCTGCAAGAACAGCGCCGCCTTCCTTTTGCGTTCTGCCTGAAGCTGCTTTTCTTTCGATTCCTTGGAGGCCTGGGCAAGCTTCTCCCTCGCCGCAGCTGCCAGTCTGTCCTCTAGTTTTTGCTTTGCTGGGAAGCACATACACAAAATGCATCAAGTTTACAAGAGTATTTGCGTTAAACTTTTGGTTTGCAAAAGGATTTACGGGTACATAATTACAGAACTCTAGGTAGTGATAGCCTACAGACTGGCAAGAGGTTTCTTGTTCATTTATGTTAAATGGATGAATGCAGATGTAATCACTTCCCCAATTTTAACAGAGGTATCCCAGGGAGAGAAGCCATGCTCGCCTTTCCTCCTTCCCCCAATTCCTGCTCAGACCTACAGGATTACATTGTTCCTGAGAACGATGTCTTGGATTGGATTTATTCTTTCCCAAGAATTCAATTCCATTTTTGCTACTTCATTTCCAGTCCTGCAGTATCCCTAACACCACAGCCACAATCCTGGTTACTCTCTACTTTAGAACTTGATCCTGGAGAATAGTTTGTCTGCAGCATTACAAGAATGACTACCTTTAAATATTAGCCAGATATACATGCTTGTAAATTAGCTGTACTAATAATGTGAGTTTTGAATTCCACTTCTAACAGTATACAAATTCCTCTCAGTAACTATAAATGTACCATAATTTTCCTCTTGAATGTGTTGTTTCTAATCAAGTTTACATTCCTAAACTACAAAAATAAATAACAACATTTTCATCTAGCGTAAGTATTTATACAATAATCACTTGTCTACATAAGATATTTGTCAAATTTAGGCCTCAAGACAAGCTAAATTATTTCAACTCTGTGGAGTATTCTGTTAAGTTTCCAATACCAATGAACATACATAAAAAAGCTAATTTCTAATATTTAAACATCTAAACAAAGTCATTATGCAAAACTGCTTGACCAAAAATACCCGAGGTAAGGCTGTAAACAAACATTCCTTAAACAAAATCTCATTAGCACACAGAATGCTAGAAATTAATGTATGCAAATACTGTTTTCCGTTTGAAATTTCAAAATTAAAGTTCCTAAATATTAATTCAACCTGCACCCCTCTCTCTTCACCATCAACCTAAATGGGATGTGTATGCATATTTTATTTTGATATTGATATTTTTTTTCAGGTTAAATGAATGCTCTGGAACATTAATTTAGAAATTTCAAATGGAACAGTGTGCTCTGAATTTGCACACATGCACATGCTCACAGCTTTTACTTCACCAATGAGTGAATTCAAAGTATAATACATACTATACATCTTTGAATGTATAATTCAATAGATGTTGCATTCTGGCAATTTCAGCTAATACAGGAAAAGCAAATGGGGTCAAGATGTACACCTGACATGGGAAATACTTTATATACACTTAACATTGAAGAGGGTAGATGGAAAAATATTAGTTACTAATTCATAGAATGGTACATAAGCAGTGATTTTCCTCCTGTCCTCTGGGACCTTGCCTGTCATCCAGAAGTGGGCAAATAGTATTGCCAACAGCTCTGAAATTCTTTTAGCTGGTTCCTCAGGTCTAGCTGACTTAAATAAAGGAGGCATCTGAGAACTTTTATGATCTGCATCCCTTCCTTCCCTCTTCCTGTTTCTATTAATCTTGACGGTCACCTGGGTATACGTGAAAACTAAGTAGGCATCAAACAGCTCTGCCTTCTTTGCATCTTCCTTTAATAGCTCACCTTTGCTAGTGAGTGATATTCCAGTTAAAATGCCTGCCTTTCCCAGAATCCCTTCTTGATGTCCTTCAGGTCCCTTGCCAACTCTTAACTCATTTTCCATCTCTGCTTTCCTGAATCTGTTCTTATATGTTCATATTATTCCTTTGTATGCTTCCTTAGTGACATGTCCTTCTCTTTGTGGTCTACACTAGTGGTTTTCAACCCGTGGTCCATGAACCCCTAGGGGATCTGCAAACTATATTTAAGGGGTTTGTGAAAGATGACCATGATCAATCAAAAGTATGTGAATACCCATACATGCAATTCAAAAGGGGTCTGCACCGCCATTCAAAAATCTTCAGGGGTCTGCAAATGAAAAAAGGTTGAAAGCCATTGGTTTATACACATCTCTTTTTCAGAACACTAAAATGCTACTTTTTCAGCAACACTGGCCTCCTGCAGTGCTTTTACACTGAAACAGCTTGACATTGAACCTCCAATATTATGTCCATTAGATACCACCATATCTTCCTTTTTTTAGTTTGTTCTTCCTTCTGCACCTACATACTTTCTTTCCAAATTGGCTGAAGTTCTGCCTTTCTGAAGTCCAGTATCCTTGTTTTGTTATTCTCATGCATTACTTTCTAAATTGCACAAAGATTTTCAAAAAGGCATAGTCCTTCCCCAGTACAGACTAGGCTGTCTTCTGATAAGCGGATGAATTCTTTCGTTCTAAAGGAGCAAGGCTTTAAGGGAGAAAAATGAAAGACAACAGGCAGATCTGTTGGCCATGGCAGAAGTCAAAGGTAACTTTAGGTAAAAATTTGAGCTAAGTCTTCAAGAGAAGTTGTCTAGATGGAAAACATTAGGGTGAGATTCACAACAATGACTTGGATCTCACCTATCTTTCTCACCAAACTGATGGTTAGCAAGGAAGCTAGCAACAGAGATGGGTGGAGCAGCAAATACATTGGCATGGATGCTGCAAATGCTACGATCTGGTCTCTCAGTGGACCAATTTCAGGGCTGACAGATGGAAGGCCAATTGTCAACTTTCCAGCCAGAAGGTGGCAGGCTGAGATGGCAGCCAGATGCACCTTAACTGAGCAGAAAAATAGGTTCCTGTACTTCACTTCTAGCTGGCTATCCAAGATGGCTAATAGATACAACTCTTTCACAAAGACAATGCTGCTTAAATCTTGGTAAAGTCTTATAGATAGACAATGGAGGAGAAACGGGACACAAAGAGGCCTGGTTGAGGTTAGGGAGATTAAGCAAAGGTAAAACAACTAAAAAATTTACCCAAAACACGGGATAAAAATAAAAGCATCAGAAAGGTAGATGTTTTTGAAATGCTGCATGTTGAACACAATCAAAAAGGGACTGTAGAAGCTCCATGTAGGGTCAAATCTAGTTCTACCTAGCTGAGGGGAACTAAGGAGCTGAAAGCATGTACCACACCCTTTATGTTGTTGGTGTGCAGCATTAGAAGAGACAGGGTATACATGTTCTGCATAGGTCTTGCCAAAACAAAGCTACAAAAGTTCAATGCTACAAAAGTTCAAATACTTGTGGTATATTTGTTCAGCCAGTGGGAATGTGGTTATAGACAAGCACTCCAAAGAGAAGCAGCTGACCTTGACATTTTTAACTTCAGGAACAAATCTTGAAAGTTTTTTCAATTAAACCAACGCCATTATAAACACTGGCAGAGTCAAAAGAACCTAATCTTTTCAACCAGAGATACTTGGCTTAATCATCATCATCATCATAATAATAACAATAAACTACAAATCATCCAAGCACCATTCAAGATAAATTCAATATTGGCCAAGACTTGACGGAGCCCTTCAGCAACCTTAGCTACTAGCGCTAAATGTTACTCCATTCTTTTAGGACAGTTTTTAAAATCAGTGCTTGTTCTACCTGATGGCTGGTAAATTACTTTGTTTCCAGATAAAAACCTTTTCAATGAGATTGAAATGGGATGTTTCAAATTAGAAAAGCTTTCCCTCCTCCTTCTTCCCCTACCCGAACAACCCCAGCTCCAATTTAGTTGTCCTAAATGCCTTTTCCCAAACGCATATTAGTTTCCCATAAAAATCCTCTGCTGGCCAGAGACCAAGTAAGAGATGTCAGATGCAACAGGCATTTAACTTCAGTTGCGGAGGGGAGCCGAAAAGTTTCTTAACTGAAATTAAGTTATACATTTGACTACAGAATTGACACAGTTGCTGAGACCTGCTAAAGATTACTGAGCAACTGCGTAAGAACTCTTACTTACCACCTGCAGAAAAGCCAAATGCTTCTAGAGGACTGGGGTTTTGATTAAAAAAAAAAAAGGAAAGCAGTTATGCTTCCATTATGAATAATGACTATAGCACCCTGGTCAAACCATTAACTTTTGGTGGAAAAAAAAAATCTGCTTCAATAAAAATGCATTCTGGATAATTATTCATAAACCACATATCACTGAACTAAGGAGACGTGTAATGCAATTTCTATTGCCACTGGACTGTATGAGATTGGACTGCTAAATTTCTCCATTTCATAGTACAGATTTTATATGAATATTGCTTTATCAGCCATTTCTGTCTCAAAATATAAAAATCACACATTTTGAACTTTGACCAAATTAAATCCACTGGGTTAAAAAAACCCAACACATTACTTTCTATCATCTGCAAGACACTATTTAGATATCTTAAAACAGTAATTCACATTCAGGTTTAAAAAATCTCATTGAAAATCTACTTTCTGATCTGGTATTTAACCAACACAAGGTTTGAAAATATAATCAACTGCTTCAAATAAAATTTCATTACAAATTACTTAGTGATTTTTCTTGTAAAATTCTTAATCTCAAGAAACTAATAATAGTAGCTGGGGATATGCATGAAGGATGATCATATTTCTTTAAATTGAGACTGCTCCTCCTTTCAAGAGAGTAACCCCTTAAACTAATTAGTTTAGTAAGATTAGCAAATTGTACTTTAATTTTATTAAAAAGACTGGAAAAGAAGAACTTTTACACACCTGCAGCCACTAAAAGATAATTCATCCTTTAACTACTAGATTCAGGAACCTGACACTTCAAATATACTCACCTCAAGAGATTTCTCAGATAAGTGATTCTACTGAAAAACGTTTTTTCCACCCCCCAAACCCACTTGTGAGTCTAATCTTTGCATCTCACTGACACAGTAAGAGAACATGTACAGGTCAAGACCAAGGTAATAAATCATATATTATAACTTCAAATGTTATTTAAGTTGACCTCAGCCCTCTAACCTATTATTAAACGTAACCATTATTCCTTCTTCTCCCCCTTCTCTTCAAGTTCCACTTCTTGTGTTTCTCATTTATGTTATAAATTCGGTGGAGTCAGAACTGTAATTTTTTACTTCACTAGAGCATTATGTAAAACCATAGTGTATTTCAGACTAGAGATAACACATCAGTAATACCCTATTTTTGCTCTGTTTTGTTTTTTAAACTTACTGTGGAAATCATCAATTATTTCAGGAAATTGCACTAAACAATTATTTGTATTTTCTCGCATACCGCATGCCCCCAGTTCAGACACTTGAATTACTTGGGGAAGGCAGAATGAGGAAAAACTGATTTTTTGTCATGGTTGAGTTCCAACGACAGAGGCAGAGGACACCTGTGCAGCATCAGCAAAAGCTGAAGTTCAAGTTTCCTCACAGCCGCTGCCAAATTGGCAGCAGCTTTTGGCACAGCAACCATCGCAGCTGCCATCCATGATTCCACTGCTCCATTCTGGTGCGGAAAAGCAGCTTCCCTGCTTAATATAAACAATCCAATTTTGATGGACTAATTTTTGGGAAAAGGTGTGCATGATTGGCAAGTAAGTGCACCACTCTTTATGGGCAATTAATTTGATTTTATGCTCCTTACCTCCGCATTTTTTTATATAGAGGCTGGAAGTACATAAATGAACTCTCACATGAAAACAAACAAACAAATACGCACATTAAAGTTGGGTTGGATGCAAATCCAGTGAAAATCTTCACTAATATCAGAAAATCATCAGCGTTTAAGTCTGTATTTATAGTGACAATATCACAAATAATACCGACTTAACGGGCATCACCACAAAAATTCTTAACTTTTTCTACCTTAATTCTAAATCTTAATTCTTATTCATGATTAGCTTGCTTTAAGATTTGCTGGGTTTCAAAAAAAAATAAATGCTGGAGCCTTCCATTATTTCCAAAGTTGCAGTAATGTTTTCAAATCATTGTCACAACAGGCTTTTGCTTAAACTTTGGACCATGCACACAAATTGCCCAAATTCAAATAAGCTTGGTGAGGATTATCTAAAGGCTTTCTGAATTTTTTTTATGAGTGTATTTCAGGTTAGAGATAAGGTATTAGTGAGACGTATTTCCTTTTTTGCATAGAATAATGAAAGCAGACCTCTGCTCTAGTGGAAGGATTAAACTAGAAACTGCTTACACTGTAGTCTAGCAAAGGGAATGTGCCCCCCACACCTCTTGTGCTGCAAATAAATAAATAAACAAAAAAGCAGCAAATTGCTCCTTTCCGACTTAGACTGTGTGGCCTTTTCTACAGTGCACTGATGCAGCGGTGTAGCGATTTACCCGATACGTGGACTGGTAAGTAAACAAACAAGCTGTTTTTCACAGGGACAGCTATGAAGATAAAGGCAATACAGCAATATCACGTTCCACACTGGCAAACCACAAAGCAGTTCTGAGTCCATGTCGATGGCACTGCACACCTAACAGCAGCTTCATCGAAGTGAATGCGTGCAACTGAGTGCTGTCACTAACCCAGGGTTCAACACTTTGAATTCATGATGCGAGGCATCAATCTCTCCCTCAAAAGGATTGAGCATAAACCACAAAAAGGGTATAAATGACTTTTCTTAACAGGGGGACAAATTCCACCTGCAAGTGCCCAATGCACTGACTTTCACAAACACGTATCTGAAAGTAAATGTCAGACCAAGGTCTTAACTGTTTGCTGCTAATATTTTCAGATGAAAAGGTGTCTATTTTTATGTGCGTCTCCAGTAAATGAACTGGGTGGGTCTGAAGTTCCTATCTTTGCCTAAGAAATGACATCTGGATAGCTCAGTTATGACAGCCCAGCTTCACGTTTTATTATCCAAGTAGGAACTCTCCCTTAGCACAACCTCAAATGTATACAAATTTAAGCAGAGATAACTTTTAATGGTTATGCATTGACTTGACCTGATATAAATTCCTCAGAACTTTTCCCAAAGAAATGCATAACTTTGTAAAACACTGCTGGGTCCTATAAATCTAGCTTACTCAACCAAAGTCAAATTTAAGACCTCATTTTTTGGAAAAAGTTTAGCACTTATGTGGGCTGTGTATAGAAAGGAGAGAGGAATCAAATACTATCAATGCAATACAGCAAGTTAAAAATAATTTCTGCATTGCTTTCTGCTAAATTTAAAGTAGGAAAAAACCCCATGAAAATATGGTCATATTGTTACTTAAGGACTTTGGAGAAAGCCCTGCCATATACACATGTCCATACAGTACTAGCAAGTGACTTTTGAAATTAGCTTCACATTTGCAAGGCTCGAGCGTAAAAGCTTCTATCTATACCTCAAAACAAGTATGGATTACATTTAAAGAAGATAACACTAATGAAGATAACTCAACTTGCCTTTATATATTCAAGGGTAAGTGACAATCCAGAATTGAAGTAGTAATTAAAACTGCATTTGTTAATTATGAGATTACAAAATTAAAAATGCTCAATATTTACTGCAGAAACTAAGTTGCTTAATCGATATACGGTAACAGATTTTTAAAAACATTTTCCTAGGTTGTAAATCCATTTTGAAGTCCTAAAATACACCACTTCTGAGACCTTTTCCTCAGATTAAAACCTAATTACACTTTGTGGGAAGAAGCAAGCCAATGAGCAAAATTCAATCCTATATGTGGAAAAAAGCCTTCAAATCCATGAAAAGGAACTATGTTTCAATATATGTATATTAAAATTGATGGCTGGTTTTCAATTAAAATAAAAAGCACTCCAAATAAAGAGAGATTAGACTACTTTAGATCACCACATACTTTCAAAAGATGCAAGATGCACTGAAATAGGATGATTAAACAGAATCAAATGCTATATGTACAACAGGAAATTAGAATATTAAATATATTTTAAACATCCTGAACCACAACTCGTGACAGGACTATTTATTTAAATGCAACAGGCTTGTACCAGAAGCTATAGACACTGAGCTAACTGCAATCAAATTCTAGGGCATCTCTTACAGCGTGTGTCCTGGTTCAAGGTAGATCGTTCTGAAATACTGTTTCCGTTATATTTTTATAATGGAAGCTGCAGAATAAAGAACACCTGTCCTAGTCTAAGTGTTCAACATCCATAAAAAAAGAAAAAGAAAAACCCTTCTCAACCCTTCACCCATCATTTCCCTAGACTTCTTTCTATTCTGTGTATAAATGCAGGTTCTCTCCAGCTTACCCAAAACGTTCATCTGTTGCTATAAGCATTATCTAAAGTTAACTACATGATTAAAGAAAGACACTGAAGTGGTTTCATTTGCTTGTGTCATTAACAGCACCTTGTTGAGTCATTTTGTTTCCAGTTTTCTGTACTGCGTGTGCACAGAGAATGAGTATTTTCTTTTGAAGGTTGTATGGTTCTTCTGTGATACACAAAACATTTACATCATTTTTTAAAAAAATGTGTTCCACGTTCATATTTACTGGTTACTATATCAACCATGTAGTATTTGGGACAGTTATGCATCACTGCAGTAGAGTCCTTGTATCTGATTAATCCAAAAGGATATGCTATTCAGTCATACTTGAAAAATATTTGTAGGCAGCAATATTCATTTACAAGATAAAAAATGATGACCATGAATATTGCACATGAATGGAAAAGCAACATTAAAGCAAAGATTTGGACATAAACTACATCAGAGACAGCCAAATCTGCAGCGGGGCATGGGCAGCCTCTGTCTGTGGCTGGTGGCAGATGGGGGAGGGGATAGGCAGCATGGGTAGATAGGGGACTGAGCAGAAAGCAGAGCAGCAGATCAGACAGGGGAAGCAGATTGGAGTGGCGCTAGGAGAGGATGCGGGACTCATTTGTGGCACAAATGGAGACTGAAGTTCATCAACTTTTTCACTAGCAAATGCTACTGACATCTTCACACTCATGAAGTTAATCTCCACTGTGAAATGTACGTCAAGGTGTGCAATCCCTTTAAATGATCACTTGATTCAAATCCTCACCATCCCACACTCTCAATCTCTAAATAGAGCAATACGTGGAAAAAGCAACAGCCTTTTCACAAAAACGTTACTGTTAACAGTGCACTGCCATTACATCCTGCCCGCAAGAGATACGGGGATGCTGTGCGACTGGAAGACAGCTTGAAGCACATTTGTTCTGTAGAGAAATTCTAGTAAGAGACTCATCTGTTTTTTGCCCATTAACAGAGCCAGAAAACTACAAGTTGCACATTTTACTCAGGGGTTCTAATCAGACAAAATAAAAGGACAATGGCACATTAAGGAATTCAGCTGCAGCATACTGGGTTGTTGCTGGTAGGGCTACTGGCTTGATTGATTTTAACCCAAGTTGCCAATAGCAACCTGTGGGAACTCCGTTTATGTGAGCGAATTGGCAGGGAATTGAAGAAAACTGAGATTCAGGACTTTTAATAAAAAGGTATAGTTAAGATACAAAACCAGCCAAACAGAGATCTCTTTTTTTTCATAACAGTTTTGCGCTCTCAAGGATTCAGAGTACTTTAGGCAACACGTTTCAAGGAGGTTAAGTATACCTTGTTTTGCTTCCAGCTCTTCTGGGGTAAGTTGAGGTTTCTTCTCTTCAACAGCAGGGCAAGGAGTGGCAAGTGTTGGGTTATTGCTTGAAACAGTATTCGCATTCTCTTGGCCTTCCTTGCCCCCTTCCTCCTCCTCATCACTGTCGTCATCTAATTTCACACGGTTCTTCTCCAAGGGAAGGAGGTCATTTTCTTTGGCCTTGATTGCAAAGCTTATTGGAGCAAATGATGCTGTGGAATAAAAGAGTAACACTTTTATGCACCATTAAGACAACTGCAAAAAAGGTGCCCAAGTTTTTCTGCTTCATCCATTATTCTCCCAGATTAAATGCTGAAAAAATGAACCACATGAATGGCTCATCCGTACAATACTCCTTGCAAACATAATGCACTCTTAATAGTGCATACTACTTTGTGGGAAGAGAAATGACTGAAACTGAACGCTTATTTCCTTACATAATTTTTCTTTCAGTGGAAATTTGTTTTTCATCACAAGAATTTCCAGCTTAGTCTTTTAGTCTTTTCAAATATATCCTAACTACTACTTTAACAGTTGCTTTACGCCTTCTCAGAGATCCATTCAGTTTTCAGTATTCATCATAGTGTTAAGAAGAACCAAAGGTTTAATAGTCTATACAAAATAATAACAACATTCAAATGTTCCTCTGAAGTTTGAGTACTCAAGACTTAGAGATTTTGATGTTTTCTCCTTTTATAAACTTCTGTTTTACTGAACCAAAGTCTAAACTCATTTACATGTTGTGTGCTAGAGCTGAAACTTCCCCCCGGTACTCATGTAATGTGCTACCTAGAATGGTAGAAACATCTAGAGTTGTACTTTTACACTGTGCATTTCAACTGCATCACCTTAGCTGTGAGGCGTAAAAAATACATTAGTCCTCCTTTTGCTTCAGACTGTTTGACATCTTAAAAAATGAAGCAAGCAAGTAGCCACTAGGTTTCAATGTCAATAAAATAGTTTGTAGAAGACATAAGCTACATTTTACCACTGCTAATTAATCTACCTTAAAGTTCAATGGCAAGAGTCAGTGATTTAGCATTTATCTGCCAACTGCTAGGCTACCTTTTCTGACCTGGTGCAGATTTTGATAAGCACACAGTTACCCAGTGGAGCAACATAAAAACAGGTTTTTAACTCCTGCAATTTCCAAACTAAATAGAGGAAAAAAGCAAACTAAAAATAACAAGAAATTTTCAGGTGCTCAGGTCTGCTATCACAGCATATGTGGGGTTTCTACTTATCTAATAAATAAAATGCATTAGATAAAAAATAAATACTTTTTTTACAAAATAAAATGATAGAAGTTTAAAATGCTCCCTGTCATATGCAAGAATTTCACTCCAGAATTAATCAATGTGCTGGTACTGGTACTTATTTAAATGACTCTGACACCCACTTGTCAGATTCAGACAGCATCAACATCGGATTTTAAAGAAGCCCCTGACTTCAAAAATGCATTTTGACCTTTCTGTGATTTGAACTAAGTCTTCAGGGGAGGATGCACTGTGTGGTAGTTTATCTTGTGGGGCTTTTGGCAAGGCCTTAGATCAGTGGTTTTCAACCTTTTCTCATTTGCAGAGCCCTAAAAAATGTCAAATGGAGGTGCAGACCCCTTTGGAAATCTCGAATGGAGGTGTGGATCACGCTGAATTGTAAGTGTAGGTATTCACATACTTTTGATTGATCATAGTCATCTTTCATGGACCCCTTAGACAGTTTGCAGACCCCCTCAGGGGTCTGCGGACCACTGGTTGAAAGCCACTGCCTTAGACAGAACTCATCTTCCTCTGAAGGACTAAAAAATTCAAGTCACAGAAAGGTCAATTTGTATATAATTTTCAAGCAGTAAAAGTTATGACTTAAGGTTCTTAACAAAACCCATTTTGTAACATTTTTAATTCAAATGCTTAGCTGTATTACTTCAGCATTCAACGTTTTTGTAAGAAATGTCCAACAGGCGTAATTCAGGAAGAGATAAATACCAAAAAAGCAGCTTCCAGATGAGACTGGAATACACCTTAAAAAGCCAAAGAAACAACACTCCCCACTCCCGCAGCCTGCAAGAGTGGGAGCTACAAAGGTGCAGCAGAACAAAAATGTCCTTATACAGCACTTAATGTTAGTCATTTCCAATCCTCCGCACTCTTTTCACCAGGTTGCTACGTTAGGCATGCACACAGCCTCTGCTAGCTCATTGTGCAGCAAGTCATTAACCTGATCGAATCAAAATGCATTTTAAATGATGGCTCAAAGACACCTCTTCTTTCACAAGGGCTCTCTTCCATGTTTAAAGTTTCTGCTTTTTACTTCTAGTTTATTCCTGTGTTTTCCTCCCTCTCCTTCACTAATTCAATACTAGCTGGAATGTTTCACCCCCCCAACCCCCCTCGCTCAAGCTTACAAAATGCTTTCATTTGAGCACAGACCAGAATTGGAGCATTCTAGCTCAAGCATGAAAATGTCATAAAGTTATGAGCAGCAGAACACAAATGGAAACAATTACACAGCTTAGCTACCATATTTCTTCTGCATACAACATACCCCCATACAAAACATGTAACTTATGCTTGAAAGGCAGAATGTAAAAAACAGTTAGGAACACAGAGTGTGCAGGAAGTATGGCATCCCAAAACAGTCTGGGTAAGGCAGTAGGCAGCAAGATCCTCCTGGTGTCACACCAGGAATGTCACTCTTCCTGGACACAATATTTCTAGGAGCGCTTACTCCAGATCCACAAGGTTAGGACCCGAGACCCTTGCAAGGGCGGTAGCAAGACTGTCCGCTCTTTTCTTTCAGTACTTCTTCATATAAGTTCCTGTAAATAAAGTGTGTTTCCACATCACGAGCCTCATTAAGATGCTACCAGGAGCTCACTTGCTGCTTCAGCCATAGTGCCCAACCGATGCATCTCAAGCAAAACTAAGGAAGTTATTATCCTGCTCTACTTGGCATTGGTGAGGCTGAAGCACTGCATCCACTTCTGGGCACCACACTTCAAGGATGTGGAGAAGCTTGAGAGAGCCCAGAGAAGAGCCACTCGTATGATTAGAGGCCTGAAGAGCAAGCCATACGAGGAAAGGGTGACAGGTATGGGACTGTTCAGCTTAGAAAAGAGAAGACGTTGGGGGATTTGGTGGCAGCTTCCAAATATATCAGGGGAGAGCATCAGGGGCTAGGCGAACAACTATTCACCAAAGTGCCCCGGGGGAAAACCAGGAGCAACAGTCAAACTCCTAGAAGAAGCTTTCAGACTGGATACAAGGAAAAACTTCTTTCAAGGTTTGCATGACCAGACTCCTAGCGGGGGTGGTGCAGGCACCTACCCCGGAGATCTTCAAAAGAAGACTGGCCACACACTGAGCTGGGGTTATCTGACCTCAGCAGTCTTTCCTGCCCGGAGTGGGGGGGGGGGGGCCGGACACGCACCCGATGATCTAACGAGATCCCTTCCAGCCCTACACGTCTGTAAATAGCTATGGCGTTGAGAGGATTAACACGAGACTCTACCCCTTCAGCTTGCTCAGTCATCTTGGTAGTTAAGTGCCATGCACAATGTTTCCAAGCTAGCTTCTTTTCCAGCATAGAAGAAAGTGTCCTCACTTAAGACATATGCCAATTTTGGAGACCAAAACTGTTGTGGAAAAGGTGCGTATTGTACACGAGAAGATATGGTATAGGCGACAGCCATTAATTCTGTAATTAAACGTATATTTACGTGCTTGTTCCTGCTTTGTTTCCATGATTTTGTTTTTAAATCCCAAACTCCCGTTTGCTTTTAAGAATGCACATTAAGTGCCGTTCACAGTTTCCTCTCCACAGTGAATATCTCTCTCATGGAAATTCCTTCTTTCCCCCATATGCTTTCTATCCTTTTATAGAGGCTGTCTCCTGACAAGAGTTTGGAGAAACTTCTTCCCCCTAAATCTGATAGTTTGCTCAGTAGGAGGATTTGTCTGGCTCATATGTGAAACTTATCTTTTTTAATCCATATGAACATGAATTACTTGGTGGAATTAATTACATTCAGTATAGCAGAATTAAATGCAAGGCTATGTACTTTCCCCCACATACAAGATTTCTTAACTTGCCTTCCACTAGCGAGAGCCTTGCTGGTCAGCTCTAAACTTTCAAAGAAAACTTTGCGTGTCAAAGAAAAGGATATCTGAACACAAGGCACAGATAAAAAAGGTATGTTTCATTTAAGTCAACTCCACTTTTATTAACAGGCTTTTCTAAAATAACAATAAGCATGGCTGGCAGATAACTGCATGTCTACCTGCACTAATCATTCATCCACAAAGTTTCCAGCTGTGAAAAGTTCTGAAATGCATAGCTTCTGGAAGAACAGAGACGTCCGTATCTTATAATTGTTTCTGTCTACAAAAATACGATTTCCGAGCGGAGGGAGCAGTGGCAGTTCTAATCACCCGTCTCAAGCAGCAGCAGCCAACTATCATCCAGGTGCTCTAGAAGGCAAGCTATTGCCACCTTTTTCCTTTCAAAACTGTCTTTTATATGCATACCTTAACAAATTGCTCATTTCAAAACCTGAACTGCAAGTTTTAAAACATATACACCAAAGTGTACAGGAAACAGGCTTAGAAACAGATATGGTTCCTAGAACTGTAAATTAGACACATTAGAACAATGGTTATCTCCAACCTTTTCATATTACCGACTAAACCTTGACATTTAATTTTTGGTCTGAGAAAGGATTGGAGAGAAAAAAAATCATTACTGATTCCAAGCCTACCCTACAGCTAATTCAGGCTGCCAAAAAAAAAGAGTAGATTTTTTACCTCATTTGCCAGTAAGAAATAAAAAGTAAGTAATGTGAATAAGGTGGACTTAACTTCAGTTACATGCCATCATTTTGGATACAAATTATTTAACATGCCTGGGAGTAGACCTCATTCTTCATTACTGTCTCATCTTTCATTTCCTCAAGAACCACTCTTACCTTCCTGGATCAAATCACAATTTGGAAAGCAAAGCAAGGAAAGACTCAAGTCTGACATGATCGGGCAATCTGACTGCTACTGTACAGACACCAAACCAGCACCCAAAGGAGGAAAAGCAGAAGCAGCACAGAACTGAAAGGTGCTTTATTTCTCCAGAGAGAGTTTTAAAAAAATCCGTGTCAAGGCACCGAAGAGCAAATTAGTTATAGGTGGGTTCAGGACATTAAACACTATTTCCTGTAGACTATCAGAGACTTTAACGGTTTAGCATCTGAGAACGTCAATTTGAGATCTGACTCTGGAAGAAGAGATGCAGATGCTGAAGACAGAACAAAAATGAAGGTATAGCAGAAACTGGGTTCCTTGGAAGCTTGATCTAGACAAGACTGTAACTAACCAAAACATCTGAAACAGTTCATGCATCAAACGATCTAGGACTTGTGTCAACTAGACACTAGTTTGCTTTAATTTGCATTGCTTAGACCTATGCTCCAGTGTTTTACTACCCTCCTAGCGAGAAAATTCTTCCTAATATCTAACCTAAACTTCCCTTGCTGCAACTTGAGACCATTGCTCCTTGTTCTGTCATCTGCCACCACTGAGAAGTGTCCAGCTGCATCCTCTTTTGAACCCCCTTCAGGTAGCTGAAGGCTGCTATTAAATCCCACCTCAGTCCTCTCTTCTCTAGACTAAATAAGCTCAGTTCCCTCAGTCTTTCCTCATAAGCCATGTCCCCCAGACCCCGAACCATTTTTCATGCCCTCTGCTGGACTCTCTCCAACTTGTCCACATCCTTTCTGTACTGGAGGGCCCCAAACTGGACACAGTACTCCAAATGTGGCCTCACCAGTGCCAAATAGAGGGGAAGAAACTCTTCCCTTGACCTGCTGGCAATGCTCCTACTAATGCAGGCTAGTATGCCAGTCACCTTCTTTGCAAAAAGAGCACACTGTTGACTCAGATTCAGTTTGTTGTCCACTGTAATTCCTAGTTCCTGTTGTGCAGAGATGCTGTTTAGCCAGTCGGTCCTCAGCCTGTACCAGTGCATGGGATTGTCCCATCCTAAGCGCAGGACTTTGCATTTGTACTTATTGAATCTCATTAGATTTCTTTTTGTCCAATCCTCCAATCTGCCCAAGTCTCTCTGAATACTAGTCCTACCCTCCAGCATATCTACTACTCCCCCCAGTTTGGTGTCATGTGCAAACTTGCTGAGGGTGCACTCTATGCCATCTTCTAGGCGGATAATGAAGATATTGAACAAAACTGGCCTCAAGACCGATGCCTAGGGCACTCTACTTGATACCAGCTACCAACTAGACAGAGCCATTGATTACTACCCTCTGAGCCCAATGATCCAGTCAGTTTTCTATCCACCTTACAATCTATCCATGTAGCCTTTTTAATGGAAATAAATTACCTTCAAACTCAGTACAGCTGAACTCTAATATGGCCTCAAGTATATTTCACTACTGTCTTCAAATTGCTATAACTTCATCTAAAATTAAAGCAGATCCTCTTTCCTTCAGCAAGGCTCTGCCTTTTAATAAATGGAAATATAGCAGTAGTGGAATACTGGGTCTTATCATACTTCAGTATTTCAACAAGACCACAGCACTTTCTAAAAGTACTCATCAGACATAGCTAGAATGGACCTTATAAGACTGTAATCCCTGGACAAAAAAGGGCTATAATCAGTTAAAAAATTGAAGAGAGAAGAAAGAAAAAAAACAAAACAAACAAGCAAACAAACCCCCGCCCCCAAAAACCCCACCACAACACGTGCATGACAAATCTGAGATTTTCTGCTTCCTTAACTACCAGATCACAAAAATAAATCAAGGAGAGAGAAGGACAAGAATTAAAGTCTAGCATTTGTTTAAAAAACAAAAGATGCCCATAGATATGGCAACAAAGATTTAATTTATTTGCAAGTTTATTCCATATTTGCAATTTGGCAATATCTAAAAAGTTAAACTTGTGTGCACTCGCTAATAGGTAAAGTTATGAAAAAAGTCACTTCATTTTACACATTGGTTTTCAATGGCAAGCAATTCTGAAATTAAAATGTTGACATTCTACCCTCTTTGGTTTCCACCTCAAATCTGACATGCCAGAGTAAGACATGAATTAAATTATTCAGTTCGGTACTTTTTGATGTTTCTGACTGCATATACATTTTATTTTAATATATTCTAAGTCTTTTCCTTGCTAATTGTAGATTTGTTTCAAGTACATGCCTACCAAGAACATTTCAGCTTTCAATAGCAATACCAACCTACCTTTCACCAATTTGCCATCACTGATGAGTTTAGTGGCAGGTATGTCTTTTTTAATTGCTGAAGCTCCAGTAGCAAGCTCAGATGAATCTTCAGAGGTGTGATCCTCTGGAAGCTGAGATTCACTTGGTGCATCACCAGCAGAATCTGCTGGAACATCTTCTGATGGAGCCACTCCCTTTAAAAAAAAAAAAGATTAGGAATATTAATGACATCAGTTATTTTCTGAAAATAAAAAAATGAATATATACAAGCTTTAAGGCAACAACTTAATTGAAACATGTCTACACAAAAAAAAAAATTAAGCCATGCATTTTGACTATGTGAAAATAGTCAAATGTATTCCACCCAGATCTATTACGTGTAAGCAAATTAGAGATTTCCCACTTCATACAATAATATAACAGAGGTTTTGGGGAGGTTGATTCCTACCACACTCCATTTATTTCCATCCATGCAAACTAAATTTACCTACAGTCATTAAACTATGAGATTTGAAGGTTTTTCTTTTAAAGTAAAACACAACAAGTTTAGTTTCTAAAACAAAATTAAAAAACAAACAAACCCTCATGTTTCATTTAAATAAGTGTTTAACATCTTCAACTCTTAGAAATATTGAGCATTTGACAGTGCCAAAAAATAGAAGTGTTTTCACATCTTTATGACAAGAACATATGGCATTCTTTTAAAGGTAAAACAACTGAAGAAGAAAAAGAAGTCTTCTGAATTTATGTTTACATTTCAACAATAAAAGATCTGCAAATTCACTTGCCCCTGTATCTGCTAGAGTTAATGACATTAAAATAGAAGTTGGCTTATGGTAAGCAGTTCCATGTGCTAGAGTAGGTATCAGCTTCAGGTGATGTAAGAGTGAAGAAAGTCAGACAGAAAGAAGGCTTGAGATTATTTGCTGAGAATGTGGTTCTTGCAAAATACAAGAATAGAGTAGAACAGAATTAATGGGTTGGACAGAATTTGTGACAAAAGCGAGGTGGTTATGACCATGTCTCAGTGGAACCCAGATATCTGTGGCCTTTTGGAGACCTGAGTGTAAAGGTCATTTTGAATGTTAATGCTAACAGGGCCTTGTGGGTGGGGAGGGGGATTTTGAAGGTCTGCCTCCTTTTAGCAAACAGGAATGTCTGAAAACCTTCTTTCATCTAACTACAAATGTTTCCCTTTCAGTAGAAGTTTAAATGTGTGCACCTTAGATGGCAACTCAAAGACTCAGTTTGCCATCACTGTTTTATCACAGGTGGCATAAGTTCATACATGTAAAAAGTTAAGCAGATGTGAGAACATTTGCAGGACTCGAGATTAAGTACACCTGACACTTGATGGGAGGCCTTCTGGTTTTTCACTATCTGCTCTCTTTATCTCTAATTCTGACCACATCTGGAAAGATGACTGGTTGCTGGATTGAAACAAGTATATGAGGCCTGTATTCTTTCTTAGATCGTTTTTACTGCTTTTGCTTTTTTTCAAAGCTGCCATTACTTACCTCACTGGCAAATACTTTGGTTAACATCTTAGAGGCTAAAAGCTCTTCTGATTTCCAGTATACTCATGATGACCAAAGGCATACATCCATCATGCTGAGACCAACAATTATTACATGCCAAGCTGATGAATTGAAGAGGAGAGTGGCTAAAAGCCTGACATGGGAGGACTTCTGCATCCCATACTAGCCACAACCTTGCTTGCTCCTACTCTACAACTTTATGAAGTCAGACATAGAAACTAATGGAAGTTACCAAGTTAAATTAGAATGTATTTGTTATTTTACTTTGTAAAAAGAAAACCTTGGAATAAAACTTTCATTCCAACATTAATCCTACAAGAGTGAGAGAACTGAAGAAACAAATGCAGTACTATATACAGCGTGTAATACCAGTTCGATGAAAAGTTTAATTTCAATAAACTGGAATCAGAACTTGTGGTAGAAGTGATATCTTTTATTAGACCAACTAGATTTTTCCAAAAAGAAAAATTATTTAATTGCAAGCTTTAATTACAAGCACCCTTCTTTAGGCATAGGACACAAAATTGTAAGAAGTGGCATTTTCCAACATGAAGAGTTGGATCAGAAAGTTCCCAGCTAGCCCTCTTGTTAAAGTACTTTAAGTGTATCTGTTATCTAAGACTCAACACCCACACAAAATATGCAGGCTCTTTTCTTCAGAGGCTATACTTCTGAAAAACATAAATGTCAATTTTATTACAAAATAATTTACTTTTGCTCACATCTTGTTTAAGTTCTAAGAGTTTAACATTCTCCTGTTGTCTAACTACGAAAACAGTGAGAAACCAAATCAACTTTTTTTATCCTTGTTTCATAAGCCTCTCCAATGATACCAGTAGGTGTGGAGGGAAGGGGGGGTGGGGGAATGACACCAAGAAAATGATAGATCATCTCAACTGTTGTCTGTTTCATGTTATTTAACTTGCTAGAATAGCAGCCAAAGGCTTTACCATGCCTGTATCCTCTGAATATCACTTTCAAAATAGCAAATTACTAACTTTCATTGGTTGCTGCTTCTCTAATTTGGTCAAGAACATTTGCAACCAAAGTCTGTTGTTAAAATAACAGTCTACAAACATGATTCATGACATTATAATGAAGCATTCTTCTCTTGTAAAATGTACATCATAATATAACAGAAGGATACAAAACACACATTTCAAAACCACCTACTCTTTCAAGAAGTGAAACACTTGTGATAATTCAAGTTTTCACTAGATAATAAATCATATTTGCTAAGGAAGAAAAACAAACACTTATTTTTATTTTTTTAGAAGACAATGGACATGTGTATTTCCCCAGTTAGGCAAACTGCAACTGAATGTTTTTTCAAATGCCTATTATAGTGCATCAAATTCTTTTTTATTCCAGCAAGTACAGTTACCACAAAGTAAAATTTCTCCACTGCATTCAGAGAGAATTATTTAGTAGCATAAACTATGTTTGCATGTCTTAATCGTGAAATTTTATTCCTTTTGTTCCTTTTCAAAACTTATATACTTTAGATGCATTCCCAAGTTTATTCACACAAAATTTTGCATGGATGATAACCTAGCATATCACACTGGTTACACATCTAATCCTCATTGCATACTGCTGGATACTCTGTCTTTTTAACAGAAACTACTGGAAAAGATTAGTATCCAAAGAGCTGGAAATCTGCCAGCAATTTCAAAAGAGTAGTCTGATTAGTTGCTGATAATAATGATGCTACTGCCAGCAGCACTGGTAGTAACAACCACACTTAAATACTTTTTTTTTTTTTTTGCTTAATTTATAAAGTAAATTTATACAGCTTTAATCAATTTTAATGCATTGTTATTGTGGCTCAGACTAATACAACCTGCAAAAGCAGGCAAATTTGAAGGAAAGAGCTTTTTGCTATTCCTAATTCATTCTGCACATATTAATTATAAAATTAAATATGTACATTCATAAATTACACCTATAACTCCCTTAGTCTGTACAACTATCCAGCTCACCAGTGGAGGTGTCTATTACTAAACATTTAACTGCAGTCAGATTTTGCCTGTGGTCTCTCTGCGTACTAGTCAAATAAGTCTGCAACAGGGTACTCTTCCCCTAACCTACCTCCCTTCTTCCATGAGAACTTAGTCTATTCTGATGGAAGAGGAGCGGGGGAAGGAAGGGTAGGCTGGAGTAAAGTCTGAAACTGGATGGTATATTCGCCATGTCTAGGACCCAGCAATGTAGAATTACTGGTGTTCCCAATACTACAGAAGTGGTACATCTGGTTTCCAAAAACAGAAAATGGTTTTGGAATATTTGGTAGAATTTGCTCCCAAGCTAACAGCAAAATGTGTTCCCTAGTGACTGCATAGGGCTGACAGTTGCTGTTGCAGAGGTAAGAGATTATATCCATCTAGGATGCTTCTCTCTCTTGACCCACTAAGTTACTTTGAAAAGGTATGACAGTTATGCGCCAAATGTAACTCAGTTCTCCATCTTGAACTGTACTGCACGCGTGTGGTTTTCCACACAAGTTGACATGCAGCAGAACAGAGCGAGGCACGTTGTCATAATTCAGAGCAGAAAGTACTGCCAAACCGCTTTCAGTTAAAATGTCTCTCAGAGGGTCAGAAGACGTTAAGAGCTATCTTGAGGAGAACAGGGTAAGGCATGCAGCAAGGAGACACAAGTACAGTGCTTCTAAGTCTCACAGGACACCTGAATTCCAGCAAGGTTTCAGATCTCCATATGGCAGCCACCTAGTTTGTTTGACTCCCCCCATGCAGGTGAATCTAAAGATTCAGGATATTCTATTTTTTTCACTTCAATCACAAATACCAATTGCTTTTCTATATACTAGAGTAAGGAGCTAAATATGAGATCACATCACACTGTCTGTGTTAATGTTATATGAAATAAAATGCATCCAGCTCTTTTTACTCTCAAACCCTGTTTACAGAAATCTATTTTGCACATGAAAAGTCTTATTGTAATCTTCCCTTTCCCCAATCATACAGACTTACCTGAGAGCTCTCACTGCTCTCTTTTTGAAGGAAAAACTGTTTCTTAAATTCATAGTAGGCATTGTACTGGTGCCAAGGCTGCAGGAACTCAAATCTGTTAGAGAGAAGGGGAAAAGTAATTTGTGAAAAATATACATGAACACAGCAAATGCCAACAATCATTTACCATCTCACTACCTCAGGCACAGGAATACTATTTGATGTTCTGAAATATAATAGCTTATGCCTAAATTCCCATGGGATATATGCATTCAGAAGCAGGTCTTGAAGATTTTGAGTTTTAGGCAGTAAATGTTTCAGCATTATCTTTAAGTGGTTCCTTGAATTTTATTATAAAAAATTACAAAATGCACTTCTCAAAAGCATCTTCTTCAAAAGGCAGGCACCACCAATAAGAGTAGTTTAGTTGATTTTTTAAGGATACAAAATGAGAAGGTAAGAAAACACTTGTTCTTACCTCAGATCGTTCTTCGCACGAACACTGGTTTCAAATTTTATTCCATTCCTAGCAACATATTCAGCTAACTTGTCAATAACTGGTTGAATATCAGGGGGTGGGGGAATAATGGCAACCACTGGAGCAATTGTGCTGAAAACATCAGAGATACGTTACAAGACAATCAGCATACAGACAACATTTCCATAGTTTTGCTTAAGCAACAAGTTAATATGCAAGTTCACTCCTTGAACCCCTGTATATGTTCTTGAGATGAATACATTTCCATTCAAGCAAAAGGTGAGTGTTCCCAATTACAAAAAAAACCCCAAAACGCATGTAGTCGACTACTTGGTTCACATCAGTCTCATAGAAGTACAGTAAAGTACTGAGGAATCTCTGCAAATTTAACTGCACATATACTAGTACTGCAAAAGTTATTTTACATTGGTAAACAGAGTAGTGCTGTAAGCAATACTAGCTGCTTCAAAGAAAACAGTTGTTAGAAACATCTACAGTGAACACAGGCAATCGCACATGAATTGTTTTTAATGTAACACAGGTGCATTAAACATGTCCTCACACAGGGATCCATTTCACACAGAAACATTTAATATTTTAAATGGATGTTGCGTGTGGCAATAACGAACCAGGAAATTATAACTCATCCATGGTCAACCTGATGGCCAGCGACAATTTGAAAAACTGCTGCGCATACTGTCAATGGTACCAGACATTTCACTACATAAAGCCTTGACGGCTTAAAAATATTATAAAAGGCATGTATATTTCCTGTGAAATATAAATAGCATACCTTGCGGAGGTTGTGCTAGAAGTCAATCCACTATCAGCTTCAGCTGCGTCTGGGGGAGGGGGAGGTGTAGTACCAGGAGGTGGAGGTATAGTTGCCACCCCTGTAGTGCTTGATACAGTCACCCCTGCAGGCAGTGCACTGTAGTAGGTGGCAACATCTATTCCTGGAGGTGGAGGTGCAAAGCAATAGGTTCCATCAGGTAGCATGTAGTAGCTGTAATACATGGCGGCCACCGTCGCTTTAAAAAAAAAAGCCAAACAAACAAACAACCACGTCATACTTATTTGCATACTTATTTTAAAATCAACATATCAGACAGTTTAAAGAAAAAGTACACGGTAAAAAACCGGATTCCTTTGTACTGCCATCATGACTGGAATGTCACTTTGATTCACGTGGTGCCAAGTAACGTTATTTATTTATCTGGGGTAAAAAAAGGAATATTGTTCATGTCAACACATTTGATTAAATGAAGCAGACATGCTGAAGGCAGTAGCAGAGTTCATCCAAGGTCAACTGGAAAATGAACAAGCATGAACAGGGAGGGACATGAACCACTGAGGCCTGTGAAAAGCATACTAACCCACAATTAATTCTTCATAGCGCTTAATGTAGCTTGTAAATTTTTGCTAAATTAAAACCATATGTACTATCCATGTAGAAAAATTAAGTCTATGTTTTATACTCATATTGGATTTTCTGGAGGAAAGAGCAGAATCAGAACAACTGAGGGCTGATATTACAGTACAATTAATTTCATTAAAAAAAACCTGCTGTAAGTACATACTTGTTCCTAAGTCTTTTTTAATTAACAAAATTAAGCCTTACACATTGCTAGGATGAGGAAAATGTTCCCTTCAATAAACTGGCAAAGATCCACTTCAGTATTTCCCCGATTTTAAATATTGGCTATATTTATATTGCAAGCTTCTTGTTAAGGACAATTTGAAATAATTTACACTATTATTTCACTTTAAAGCTACACATACATGCACAAAATTTGGAACCTTCAAGATTGCAATAGTTCTGATATTTGCTGGCACATTATTAGAGGAACAGCAATTCAGAATACCTCACCAGTAGCTGGAATTATAGCCTCGTTGTTATAGCTGGAAAGTCTGCATAATTCATGTGCGCTACAGGCACAACAAAATTATGAAGATTTCACCCTCAAGAGGCAGAAGATGCCCAAATTCACAGCTGTTAATATGTTATTCTATTAATTATAAATGTATGAATCCCTCATTTATGAGACACGAGCTGAATATGCCATTGGTGTTCAGTTATGAACAGCGTAATTTTCACTCGTGAAAATTAGATGACTGGTCTCATCCTATTCCCAGTTTGTTTCTCTCGACATTGGAGGGGCCAGCCTCCGAAGTTCATTTCCTGACCATAACTGAGAAGTATGGAGATCTGAAGCATGGTTCAAGTTTATCCTAAGTCTGTGTCTGTGCTGCTTGGGTAAAGAGCAGATCTTACAACAAGAAGGATTCAGGACCAGAACAGCAGCCATACTGTATGCTATGTTTGAGATGCACAGATAAAACTGTGCGGGAAGTTTGAGGCAAATACTCGCAAAAGCCTGAATTTTAAATCTTGTGCTCTTATAAGCACTTCATTTAACTCATTTAAAATATAACAGTGCAATTACTTAGTGTGGTTTCTACTGCACCGAGGAATACTTGCATAGCTATTGTGAAAGAATCTCAAGAAAGCCAAGAGCACTTAGGACATATCTACAGCATAGCCGTAGCGCATCTTGGCTGAGCTGTTTGCAAGTATTCCCCACCCTCCATCTATCTAGTGGAAATGCATTCTCTCTTGGTGGCCACTTGAGACCCCAGGAGATGGGGATGATCCCAAACCATCATCCTGAAATTGGTGTGACATTAAGAAGCAAGTGAGGGGCAGGCTTGGGGATACCCTGCCTGGGATATGTTGCTACTACAGTAAAGGCATGACCTTAGAGAACTGAGTGCAAGGAAGGCAAGCCCAGGAGCAACTTGTATAATTAAGAGGAAGACAAATGGTAGCAACTGAACTAGAATTCAATCTCAGAGAAATTATGTTCAAGGGGGTCTATTAAAGTGAGAAAATGGAACTGAAGCTGAAGGGAGATGGCTACAGATAAACTCACATGGTCCATCTAATGAACTCAGCCGTGTCCCCATTCCTGAAAGCCAGCCACCCCTTCAGTTGATTTTACTTTTCTGCAGTGTAGATTAAGCTCTTTAAACACTGCCCCATCCTTGGACAGAGAAAAATGACTGCTTCCTACTGTCTGAAGAGAGTGTGAATTCTGAACTCACATTCTTTGCTTTAGCATTTAAAACTACCGATGCCCGATTTCTGGGACTTTGCATTTCCCTTTCGTTTGCAGTAGGCAAACTCTAGGCAAGTTTTCAGCAACACAAGAAACAGGACGCACATTTAAATTCACAGTTTGTCTACAATTAATTATTGCCCATCCGATTTACAAATCACAGAAACATGCTGGAACACCTTCATGCGCTGCCAAAGTTCAAAGCTGCAGTTTATCTTTACGTGACTTGAAACATACATTCTGCCAATTCATTATGTGAAGATCTGTGCATAACTATAGTAAATACCACATTTCAAATATACCTGAAAACTTTTTGACATATAAATACATTAGTATGCAGAGGTGGGATAGTTTTGTAAAACAGCTGTTTCTACTGAATTTATTCTGGTACACATTGTACGTAGCACTGGTTGTTGAAGTTCATGCATTTCTTCATGTTGATATTTAAATGGTCTAATTATCTGAATTTGCCCCTTCTTGGAGCAAATGCTTCCCATCATGCTTTTGATACATTCCCTTAGAGTAACAGTGTCCGAGCAGAAGAACAAAAATAAAAAGCAAAGCCAGTGCTACTATTCACCTTAAAGCACTGAACGTAATGGTACTAAATCACTACCCAAAAACTTCAATTCCATAGATGAACAGAATGGGATTACCTGGTCATTGCATCTACAAGCTTTTGATACAAGGCACCAGGCAACAATAATCCACAGGAAAAACACAGCGCTACTGCTTTGCTGCTTAAGGAGAAATTCTACAACTTATCAAATGTATGAAGATCTTTGGGGAGGGGGGAGGGAAAGACACTGTATTGCACTAAATTACTGGTCAAAAATTTGGGGCAGAGGCAGGGGTTGTTTGTTTTGTTCCTTGGGGATTTTCTGGCACAGAAATAGCTAAACAGTTGAAAGATAACATCTGAATTTTGTAAGGACATAAATGGAGGAAACTATTATGCTATACCAAAGCCCTTTAAATATACAAATCTCTAGGCCAAGTATTTAAATAAATATCTTCAACACCACAAGTTTCTACATACATAAGAATATTGTGTCATTCATTTGTTTGGAATTGGGGTAAACGCTGCAATATTAATTGTGACAGCTGGAGCCTGAGCGTAAGATGCACAAGATACTATCTGGGAATGGTTTAAACTAGCAAACCCAAAACTCTAGTAAAAAAATGCAGCATAAGCTCCTGAAGGCATATACTTCTATCTTTACATATGCATTTTGTTATGAAGGAAACTAATGGGAAATAAACCTAATGCTGCAAAATAGCCTCAAAAAGGGGGGGTCAGATTTGCCTGCGTAGCATCCTTTGCCCTCATTGTGCACCACTGCCACGGTTTAAACAGGTCCACTGACAGTGCCACTAACTACTATCCGACAACATATAATTTTAATATACTGGGGGGGGGGATTCTGAACATTCCAACTACTACACGTGGGGAGATCTTTAAGTGCCTCTAATTAGTAGCTAATGCCCAGTAGAAGAAAAATTAATTCATGGGCAACCTAGAGGTTGGATGTTTAAATGTAGCTCATTTGGAACAAACTGCTACAGTACCTACCTAAACTGTACTTTACCCAAAGGATTGCATCAAATTAGTGGGTCATCAGCTTTCAAAAGCAGTCAAAATCTCAACAAAGAATAGCCCATGAAATTAAGCAGTAAAATAAGGCAAGTCATGCACTTCTGGCCATTTCTGAAACATTTGTGATATCATAAGGCAAATCACCCGATCTCCAAATCCTAACTGACCTAAGCAGAAAAGGGCTCTCTGTATTAACATCTGCGTGTGGGAAAGTGCAGGATCAGAGCTAGAGAGACTAGTCACTCAAAACATACTATATAACTTGAGAAACTGCATCAGAAATGCTTATATTTATAAAATATTCATCAAAGAAACACAGTCATGTCTTAAGACACACACATCAGTATGAGATCCTTGTCACTCAAGCACAGGCCAGTTTAATAATACATTTAAACTGGGAATACTGATAAAAATCCTAAAACATTGACCAATGTCATCTGAATAACCACTAATGCATACAGTGGGGCAATACTACACCATAAAAAGAAACCAAGGTAATCATTTTATGCTCATATACAAGATTAAAAGCCCTTTGTAATTTAATTCAAGTTAGTGTAACTATGTACAGTCTTCCTATTCCCAAACATATTCTTCTTTTAAGATTAAAGCTTGCTGCTTCAATTATATCCGGTGACAAGTTTCACTATTACATATTTCAAAGTATTTTACTTTGCACATTTTAATGTTAATGCTTTTTAGTTTCATCTCATGTCCTCTCAGTTTTCCATTATGGAAATGCATACATGTTTAATGGTGTTCCTTCTTAACATGGTCATATATTGTATACCTTCACATTTTATATCTTCCTAATGTTCTTCATTCTGACTATGCTTCTTTTTTAAAGTTTTTTTTAGCAGAGAATCACCTCATTATTTTGTGCTCTTACACTGGACCTTTTCAATGTTGTTCTTTTTATGATGGAGAAAAAGCCATTTCTCTAGAAAAGGTTAATATTAGGTACAATTGTTAAAAATTATGAGTAAGGCTCTGCTATTTTCTTACATTTTAAACTGGTGTCCATTTCTTTGAATCAGACGGGGAATCTTATAAATAAATGACTTCAGTTTAAATGAATTACCGTCAGTAGCTACAATGAAGGAGTCTTATACTACGCAATTACATGTTTTATACCCTCTATGAATAATTTATCACATTATTTTTACTACTGTAGAAGACTACGTTAGATAATGTCACTAAAATACTTCAGAAATTTTTAAACCTGGGTAAGTACTTTACTGTTCCATAAAATCTTGAAGCCATTTAAGCAGCTGTTCTGCAACCTTTGGCCTGCTGAAGAGTAGCCTGATCACAGGAAGACAGAGTCAATTCTCATACACAACCTATGGTTAGTACTGCTTCTTTTAAATGTATACAGTAAATCAGGCAGGGAAACTAAGGATAATGAGCTGAGTATTTAGTGAGGCCAGTTGGTTGTTAACTGCTACAAAGTACATTTACAGTAAATATTTCTTACATAGCAATCCCAAAATGAGCTCGAAGTGAGAGGGAATGACTAATTCTTCTTCAAAACCACTTTAGAACAGTTTCAGGGAAAAAAAAAACAGTTGAAGGCACCATCTCATGCTGCGATTCCCTTAACAATGCCAATCTCCCTCAAAATTGTTCAAAAGAATAGCACAAACGTGACACACAGAATACCGAGCCAAACTGTAGTGTGTATCTGTTGGATAATTACTACATGTTTGGACCTTCAAAAAGTAAGAGAGATTTTTCAGCTTTATTTCAGTGCTTTGAACAACTTGGAATAAACCTAAATATTCTCCTTCAGGAACTCTGCCAATCCTGAATGCCGATTTGGCTGACAGCATACTAAAGGCTCACAAAATAAATTTAAAAATAGATATATCACCTTGGATATTAAAAACAACTTAGTTTAATATTCTTACATGCTAATGCGGTGTTTATCCCAGAAGATTTTCCGCCTGGGGACATGTTCCAACTAGCTGGACATATTAACAGATGTGTTTGCTCTTTCCAAAGTAGACGTACCCATAAGGAGAGGGAATGGATTTGTTTCATTTCCAAGGCTGGAAAAAGAGCCGCCAGCTGGACAGTTGATACTACAGGTGACTTCAGTCCTCTATGCATCTCAGAACGTGGAATTGGGACACATTCAATGCTCATCACCTCCATCCTTCATCCTGACCTGGGACTAATTCTCAGTTTGCATGCTCAAAATGGGAAACTCTAGCAAAGATTTTTGTTTCCCCACAGTCAAACGAACATCTTATTTCAATTTATTCAGATTCTCTTATTCAGGCGCAGATTTTTATGAAAACTTATGCTGCCTACACTTTCCATAGTAGACACCAAGACTGCTATCAGACCTAGATGAAGCCTGCAACAAAATTCAGCACATTTTAACAGTTTCTAAGCTTGCGAAGCCACACGAGCAGATCAATTTAGATCCAGCAGAACAGCAGCAGCAGCAGGTATGTAACAGTAGTAGGAGAGTAAGAAAACAGCACGCCTATCAGACAGTCTCTGGAAATTGGCACATCGGGGAAATCAAACCATCCTAAAAGTCAGCAATGAATGGTCATTTTTTTGGTTGGGGGGCATCAGCAAACTGGTTACTGGTAGTTACTATGGGTTTTATTTTAAATTTTGAAAAAAAAAAATAACACCATGCAGAAGATGATGCACCCCAGGAGCCCTAGGAAAAATCTGATCCTACAGGAGTAACGGTCTCCTGATCTACTTGAACACTGCCCTGTGGTAGGTAAGAGTTGCTGACCAGGAAGTGAAATTGGGCTCAAGAACATAAGTAAGTCAATACGAGGTTGCTAATTTTCAGTTTCATCCCAAAGAACAAGCAGAGCCTTTAGGTAAATATTATACCAGGGGAAAAGTCAATACAGAGTATCACTTGGTGGAGATGCTAGAAGCTACTGCCAGTTTGAAGGGAACGTACCGGGCTGGGAAAGTCTGCCACCCAAAAAGCACTGGTACTTTATCCGTCAGTTTAATAGAGATATAGCAAAATACACTCTCCAGGTTCGACGAGACAGAACCATCTTAGGGATTTATGGATGCAGAGGGTAATGAATGTGAATGATACCTTACACATGTCAATTAAAAAGTAAAATATTAAACATTCACCTTGTTAATAAGTATATATTCATATAATCTAGACAGTGACATTATGTTGAGTGAATATATTTTAGATGGGGAACAGCAGTTAGGGGGAATCCCTCAGAGGGAAAGAAATTTAAAAAACTAGATCTTGATAAGTGATGTGAGAAAACTGTATGAAAAAATAAAGGGGATGTAATACCTCTCCAGCTAAGACATCACGGTGTTTTAGACTTAGAGAAGGATTAAAAAGATGCACAAAATTAAATTGTTTGGACTCCTGTCATAGGGTTTTACACAAAACTAGCCTCAAAAATCTTCAAGGGTGATAGGAAAAAAAACAGATGCACCTAAAGAATGTGAGGTAACAGAGCCAAGACAAATATTTTAGAGTACTAGAGTCTATAGCAATTAGCTGTATGTAAAAGAGCGATAGAGAAAAAATAGCTTCAACAAGAAAGGTGGAAGCCGTAGTATACCAACAACCTGTATGAGGCATAGAAGAGAGACTCAGAATAAAGCTTGTATATAATCTCTAACCGTATGGAAATTTTACATCACTAAAACTTCCAAAATAATTAAACAGCCAAGACACAAGTCTGAGGAAAAAAAAGACAATTTCACTAATCAGCAAGGACAAAGCAAAAAGTAGTAAATTTAAATTCTGAAGGTGACCTTTTAAGTTCAGTATTAAGGACATTTCTGATAAAGGAAGCAGGCAGCTGAAGCAACAAAACACCAAATCAACACTCGCTGAAGACAACAAAAAACCAATTCCACTGATTTCAAAGCATGCTGATTAAGACCCCAAGGGAAGGTAAAGAATGAACATCCCTGGAGATATTCCAGCCTAGAACATCCTCCTCCTCAATCCTTGTGATGCAGACAGATTACCTACTGGATCCTCTGAAGGTCTTTTCCAACTCCAATTACACAAACTGAAGACTTCAGTCTGGAAGGTCCAATTATATTGAAAGCATATATTTATGCTTTTTAACAATTACACGGAGACAAAGCGTCCTGGGAGAGACCAAACTGGAAGACTTTACTACAAACCCATTTTGCATGCAAGGGCTAAATCCCTGATTCAATTTGTGAGGCTACTGCATGCTTATAAATAAACAGGGGCCCATTGGAACGTGCAATTTATTGCTTTTCTCCAATGGAATCAGATTACCGCTCAGGGCTTAGGTAACAGAAGAGGAGACAAAAATAAATCATGCAACAAATCCAGGTGGAGTCCAGAAAGGCAATTACCGTCAAGGAATATGATGCAGAATATTATCATTAGTCATGTTAGACATAATCCAGCACCTTTTCTTACTAGTTGTGTTGAGCATTAAGAAATTACCACTAGAGGAAAATGGCAATAAATGGAGCTTGGTTTGTGGGAACCTTGGCACAAAGTTGGAGTTTTCTTTGCGGTTCACAGGAGAGATTAGAATTGACAATGCCAAAAAATTCAGGAAAGTACAAGGTGAGAACGCCTGTTGCTTAATGACTAGGGGGTGCACTGATAAGCTTTTCTTGGCCAATATCAATAACCAATACTAACCATCCATATTGGCCGATACCGATCCGATAGGCAATTTACTGGAATGCAGCCAGACAGCTTAGAGAGCAGTGTTCCTGCTGGTAAGTCTCTGGGGGGGAAGGGGCATAGGGGAGGGAAGAGGAGTGGGGGGTGCAGATCGAAGCCCCCATGGTGAGGCAGGGACTGGGGCAGGGGCATGCGCTCTCAAGCCAAGGTGATGAATGGGACCCCTGGGATGGGAGTGGGATAGAGCCACAGGCAACTTGCCTAGGTGGCATGGGAGGAGGGGGCAGCTCTCTGCTGCTGCACACTGCCCCAAGGGAGGCATGGGGGCATGTGCCCCCTAGGATTTGTGCATGGGGCATGGGTGGGCTGCCTGCTGCAGGCAAAGGACCAAGGGATGCACCAGCCTCTTCTTGGCTGGGGGACTGGGCCGGGGGTGGTATATCCCACTTGGGGTGGGCGGAGGCTGGGCGGGCTCAGCAGCATAGGGTAGGAAGCAGCGGTGCTGGGAGAGCTGGTTATGGGGGGTGTTAAAGTGAATTTTGGGGTGGCTATAGCCCCCCAAGCCCCCCTAGCACCACTGCTGCCCACCCCACACAGCTGAGCCAGCCCTGCCTGCTCTGAGTGCAGCCCTGGCCCAGATCCCCTGTTGGTAAGAGGCTGGGGTAGCCCGCCCTCACCCCATGCACAAATCCAGGAGGTCACGCCTGGGGGTGTGCGCAGGGGTGGGGACCCAGCCCCCCTCCCCAGCTACCCCTGGATGAGCCGCCCACAGCTGTCCTGCTCCTGGCCCCCGGGTCCCATTCACCGCCCTACCTGGGAGGCAGCTGCCGATGCCCCACCCTACTCCCTCCCTCATCTTGGGGGCTCCCATCTGCTCCCCCCCACACAGACTTACCGGCAGGAGGCTGCTCTCCAGGCTGCCGGGCTACATTCCTGGCAATGTGCACATGGCATTTATTGGTGACATTATCGGGCAAAAAACCCCAACTGCCAATAACGTTAGTTTTCCTGTTATTGGTGCCAATTCGATTTGCAACCAATATATTGGTGTACCTCCATTAATGACTAAAGGATGCACATTTTCCTTAACTACTGAACTCTAATTTGGCATCTTCAGACGTTTTTCATAAGTAAACAGTTATGCAGATGCTATTTTAACTGAGAGATTTGGAAATTATTTTCCTAGAACTTTAATTGCTAAATAAAGCACTGCATCAAGATGCAGAGTGCAAGACTGGTAAAACTCAAACCAAAGATTTCCATATAGATTGATTATCGAATGGAGGAAAATGCTTAAGAACTTTTCATCTTGAAATTGCTTCCATTTGTGTGTGACATGGGAGAATACATTAGAGACCTATACTTTGCCACCTAATTATGATGCTTCATACTTTGTGCTTTTAACCAACAGTCTAGCCTATTATTTTGTCTTTAGGGATTTTCTGCATAGCAGAAAAATCTTACATAGCTGTTCAGAGAAGAGGACTTATTAGCAAGAAACTGGTAATTAGTATTACAAATATCAAGCATTAGGCATCCGATGCACCAATTTTCAAGACAAGTTTAAGATATATACAGAATATTTTTAAAAAGTTAATAGAAATTATCATTTCAATATGTTTTTTTAAAAGTGAGACATAAATGGATCCTTTTAGCCAATGGTTTAACATTCCTTAAAAGAAATGCAACCATTCATTGTGAACTGAGTACAAAAAATATTCACTAGAGAAGTAGGCTTACAGTTGGTTTTCTATATTCCTCCAATACCAAGCGTGACAATTCATTACCATGCACTAGCCGTCATGTTTTTCACACAAGTTCGTTATACTTTTCTGAACTGGACCCATGATTATATATCATCTATGTCTAATGAAATTTGGATATGGGGCCCAAACTGCTAAGACATGGAGTATCTTTTGTGGACTGCTGAGTGACCCAAGATACTTCCTTTCTTTATTGAGCTTTAGTGATTGTCTTCAGTAGGCTACTCGTCTAATCTTGTTTTGTAAAACAGCAGTTCTCTGGAATGTATACAACCATAAAGAAGTCTAACAATGGCTTATGTACTGTATGGTCCTGGATAAAAATGTGGGTCACAGACAAAGGTGGCAATTCTGATTCATGCTTCAGAATATCCATTTTCAACAGGGGAAAAAACCTCTGCATTTTCAGGTTACACACACATACACACACACACAAGCTCTCTCTGTGAGATCTGTCTGTACTCAAACTGTCACTGTCTTCTCATATAAGCCAATTTTGTCAAAACTACCATCCTTACTAAACTAAGTTACTAGGTAAGGAATGAGAAATCTGAATGTAAATTTGTACTAGAGTTCAGCCCACGACAGAGAAAATGAGGGGGCAGGGAACCCAACCACATTGCTAAAACGAGACTGGATATGTTATGGTTTTGTAAAGGTCTGTCAATCTGATAGTTATACATTATTACAATAACGTCATAATAATAGCTATTATTAGATAGCAGCTATGGGATGTTACAAAATTTATCACAAAGAACCAGGTGCTATGGACTGTTTCTTCTTGCTTGAACTCCCCTGCTACCTCCTTGACATGCCATTTTCATCCCTTTCATTACAGGAACTGACCTGTGTGAATGTGCCTTGCACTATTCTGAACCTGGCAAGACTTAAGCCCTGGAGTGAATTCCATAGGCTAAAATGTGATGCCAAAAATCACTCCATCTTAAAATATGGCCTTTATCAGCTTTCACATTTCTCATGACTGCCATGAAATTAAATTCTGTCTATAAAATAACTAGATCATAATCAACTTAAAAATCTGCATAGGAGAATTAAGTTTCTGAACTGGATTTGAATTGGACAAGGCTTTGAGACTATCACTGGAGCAATGTCCGGTGTTCCTACTTGCCCAGAAAGCAAGCTGGAAAGCTGCAGTTTCAAATGGGTTTGTCAACCAAACGGAGAATGAAGGGCAGTAACAGCAACACAAAGGTGATTAAATCAGGCACAGTAAAGCAGAGGCTAGGAAACAGTGTTTCTTGGATAAATTATGTGAGTGCTCAAACGTGTAATATGCAAGCAATCATCCTATAGATGAAACGCACAATATTTTGTTAGCATGTATTTCACGCTGAACTCATTAATGAAAGTTTTGTCAGTTCTTACTAAACATCAGTCTTTGTTTTAGTATAAATATTTCAGGAATATTTCTCACTGATGATCACCAGCAACCATAAGCTGTAAGGAAGCCTTGGGGGTTTGATCAGGCATTCGCTTTTGCTGTGCAACTGCTAGCATTGCAGGACATAAAAACATGCCATTTTTTTCTTAAAATAAAAGAACCCCCCCCCAAAGTAACAAGTTTACCAGAAAAATAATTTGACAAATTACAATACAAAAAGCCATGGAACTTTAAAATAAGGTTATCAATAATGGAAAGATCATCTTCTGGAAATAAATACTCAACTGCTATGATCCTTTTATCACAAAGTACTTACAATCCGTAGGATATTCCACTTGTGATGTCTGTATTGCTGCCCCATCTGTTGACTGGGGTGTGGATGAATTATTGTCAGACTGTGCTTTGCGAACAAGTGCTGCCAGTGGATGATCAGGATCCACTACCTTCAAAGGCTGTGGAGATTATTAATAGCCATTTAACCTTTGATTTACTACTTTAAATGCGAATTTATTTATACCCTCAATCTATGAAAGAGGAACAGCAATTTACTTTTTTCCCTTTCCAACATGAGCTTTGGAATGCTTTGTAAAGATAGCATCATTGTGCTTTAGAAATACCAAACTGACACACTGTATGGAAGACAAGCATACCCAATATGCTTAGAGTAGGAGTGTGCAAAACAGTCCGTATTCAATTCGGATTTGGCCTGAACTGGGGACAGTGATTCGATTAGTTGATTCGGATCACTGTCCCTGATTTGATTTGGCCGAATCCAAATCTGAAAATTTGATGCTGATTCGAAGAATCAGCTATTTGGCCATAGACGCAGCTTTTAAATGTTTTTTCTACATACCTCGAGGTACCAGGTGTGCCTCGTGAGCACTGCAATGCTGGAGCGGATGGAGCATCCCACAGGAGTGCCGGTGGGGGGAGGGGGGAGCATGCTTGGCAGTGAACCCAGAAGTAGACTGGAAGTACTTTCAGCCTACTTCTGGGTCTGCCGATGAGTGAATTCCACCCCCCCCCACACTGGCAGACCTGGAAGTGCTTCTGGTCCACTTCCGGGCCAGCAGCCAAGCATGCTGGGGAGGCCCCCGCACTTCTGTGGGACACTCCATGCGCCCCAACACCGCAGCATTCATGAACCCCAGCTACCTAGAGGTACGTAGAAAAAACTTTTAAAGCTGTGTCTATGTCCAAATCATCGAATCTTTCCAAACATCTCTGAATCAATTCAGAGGGTACCAGTTTGATTCGGAGAGATTAAAGGGTCTTCTGATTTGATTAAGATTTGGAGATTCAGCCACTGAAGCGGGCCGAATCTCTGCTGAATCAAATCAGGAACCAAAGCTTTGCGTAGCCCTGCCAGATGGTAATAAAACCTTCAATCCATTAAAAGACTAGCTCTCACAGGACTGGTTATCAACCTGCTGAAAAGTCTTTTACATTTATGGAAAAAGTAGGTCCACAGTGAACAGTAAGAATGATAAAGTTGCATATTTACACGTTTTAAATAAATTAATGAGAACTGTTAACCTATAAATAATTACTGTGAAAAAATATCCTTTGACCATATGAAATCACCTCAAAAATAAAACCATGTTATTTTGCAAATACAAAGTTACCTAGCATGCAATCAGACTACACACTTTTGAATACACCCTTCAAACCAAACAGGAAACACATTTAAAGCTCTTTTCTTAACGGGGCAAACTGACCTAAAAAATATTCCCCGCACCTCAACTCACTTTTTTTTTTTTTTGCCAGTAATTTTTTCAGATCAACTGCAGTGCTAGAGCAGGAATTGCTATTATAAAGCTTCTCCTTCACAACCCAGCTTTGAACTGCTTGATTCCGTGTTCCTGATTTAAGATCTTTATCATTAGTGATGTCAATTTGAACAACTACTTACTTACAAAGAGAAATGCAAGGACAAGCCAGGCTGTGAATGAACAAACCTGTTCAAGATCACCACTCTAGACACTTAACAGTTGTGTCAAGGAAAATTAAGCATTATCAGAAAACCAGACACAAAGGAATTATATGCTCTAACATATTTCAACACACAAAAGCTTTTTTTCAGGCTGCTTCAACAAAAGCAATTTAAATACAACAGTATGATGATTACATCCTTTACCCATCACAAATTGAAATCAGAAGCATTATAAGCTAGAACAGTTGATTTAACAAGATCAAATACCTTCATAAGCTCTTCAAGTCTACTGCATTTTTTAGAGGCAAAAAGACTCGGATGCAGATAATTTCCATCATCATCATCATCGTCGTCGTCGTCGTCATCTTCCTCAGACTTAGCTTTTGAATCTATATAAAAGCAACAGATGTTTGTTTAGATTTTTTTGAGAGGAGGCAGAGTGGAAAAAAGGGAGAGGGGGGATAAAGTCATGCTTGAATGCTGTTAAAGACCCTGGCTCTCAGAAATGTAGTCAATTAAGGACTAGCCAATTGAATTTCTAACATCTGAATAAAAACATTAAGTCTGGTGTTCACATCTCATTCTGTTTTAAATTGAAGTTACGGAACAAAATGAAAAGTCTAATTAAATTTAGACAAAATGATTATATAAGAATTAATATAACAAAATGAAAGTGTCCCGACCGTTTTAAAATCAGTTTCATTAGTTTTTCACAGGTGCCTCAAACTATTCTGGTTTTAAGCAACACATTTCGACAAGCGCAATGCACAGAAGTTCCAGTAGAAGATTTTTACTATTTATACTTTCATGCATGGCTAAAGTCTTTACAAAGAGCTTCAATACTGTAGGTCAAGACCCTGGCACAGATAATAAGACCTTTAAAAAAGATTAAATAGAAAAGCTATAGCAACAATTTTGGAGGTAATTACAATAATTATTAATGACACTACAGGACAAACGTAAGCCTGAAGACCATTTACTGTTTTAAGAGATGACACAGGACACAAAAAGTCATGGTTGAGAATCAAATAAAATTAGCACTTAGGTGCACAGAGCTTTTCTAATCTGACCTAATAAGAAATATGTTGGCATTAATATAAAAAGCTCCAAGACCACACCAACTCTTGGATTTGAATAAGAACATGTTTTCCATCAGATTTTCTAAGCAAAGTTACCTTATTTCGAAGCACCTTATCAAACCTATGTGTAGGATGACAGAACATTACTATGCCAATATGCCAACGCACCAAAGAAAGCGACAGCCCTCTCAACTGAAGCGAGGTGAGAGATTTTTGCACAGTTGATTATTTTTAGATATCTTTGACAGTCAGAGATTTATATTCTTAGCATTATTTGCAAATGGAGGATTAATGTGGATTTTCAACTCCCACATACAGATATAACACTGTGGATCACTTCAACATATATACAGAAGTATGCCATTACTCCCTGTGTACCAATACAGTGAACACGATCTCAGCATTGGACTCAAGAAATGTACACATGCATGCCCTGCTCCCTGTACTCACTTTTTTTCTCATCCGCTTTCTTATCAGAAGCAGCAGCATATCGCCCCTCTTTCATTGCTTTCTGTATGAATTTGTAATAGGGGTTGAGGTAGTGATCAAATCGCAAAAAGTCAAACTGAGAATTGCGTGCCTGCTTGGCTTTCAGCATAATCTCAAACTGCGCTCCCTGCTTGCAAACGAAGTTTGCAGTTCGTTCAATGATTGCATGCATTTTTGCTGTCGGTGGCTGTAGAAAAAAGAATAAAAACACTTATATATGCTAATAAATAGTTTTTAAAAGTCCACGTGTAAATAGCAGATAAGAGCCAAAGCAAGAATTAAACAAAAGGAAACTTATTTCTGCTGAAACTGAAAGGCCACCAAGAATTGATCATGCTTGCTTCTTCTAAGCTAGTAGTCCCAAACCTATGCCAGCCTACTGGCAACAATCCTGAGCAAGTAAAACAAGAATCAAACAAATATCACATTTGGTCTTCTGTGTCAAACTGGAGAAGCATGTGTGGAAAGCACATATCTGAGGCTTTGAGCAATGTCAGAAAGCCCTGCAGGTAACATGTTACCTGAGAGCTGCAGCTTGGGAATCTAACTCTTACCTATTAGTCTCTCTTAATACCATAACCATTACCCCTGTTCACAGCATTTGACAATACTATCCACCTATAAAAATACTGCTCCTTGACTGACACAGTTTTCCTAGTAGCACAAGATGCTTCTTCTGAAGAATTACATCAAAGCACTGATTTCTGAACCACAATTCTCCAATGCTGCCACACACACTCAGAGTCAAAAATGTCTAAATGCTTTTAACGTCCTTCAAGAACTCAGTTGCACGCCACTACTGCATTTCCAGGGATCAAATGCGCCCATCTCAAAACCAACCAATCTGGAGAACAAGAATGTAATTTAAAAGCAGAAACGTTTCATACACCACACAACTTGAGTCTTTATTCTGCTTAGCTGTTTTATCTTAATTATGTAGGATACATTTCTACATTTCAATTATCCCTGGACCAAATAAGAACTAACTGTCACATTAGTGCTGTAGTCTACAGTCACATATGTTTTACAGACACCAAAGTATGGATGGAACAGACAGAATCCTTTTAAACAGCCGACCGTTCCAAGCAGAGCTTTCATTTTTGTAATTGTTGTAATTTTTTTTTTAATGGACTGAGCCTTTTTTCAGGAACTTCACCAACCTGAAAAATAATCCCTTTTGTCTAAGTTTTTCCATTCCAAACTGTAACAAGTAAAACAAGCAAAGTGTTTATACCTTAGAAATTAAGTTTTAAATAAAAGATAGCAAAGATGCTCCTCTGGAATAACACAAGTTCTTTACTCTGTATCTTGACAACACTTTGTGCATAGCAAGTGTCACAATGCAACAATTCAGTCTCTTCCCTTTAAAAAAACTCCCACAAAAACAACCCCCTCCCCTCAAAAAAACCCAACCACCCCAGGAACGGGCAAGGAAAAGAGCTGCAATAAGAGACTAAGAAAAAGCCTTCAAAAGGTAAAGATGGGTAAGGGCTAAAACCGGTTCCTTATAGTTGTTATGCTTACCCCTTATAGTTGTTATGCTTACCCAACCCTACAGTTTGAAGGCTTTTTCTCAGTATATAAACTCAGTCCCTTATTGCAAATTAAGAGGTCTGCCTCTAACACTCCCCTCTGTTAACCTGGTGAACAATTAACATTTACACCTTTTGTAGTAATCTTTTACATATTTGAAATCTTAGGTTTCTGCCCAGTCTTCTGTGTTCTGGAAAGATTTAAGGAATTTAGTTTCTCTCTCTCATAGGTTCTGTTCTTTAAAACCTATTATACTTGTTGCTCTCATCTGGACTTTAGCCAAGTTGTCAAAATATTTCTTAAATGAGGTGCCCAGATTTGGCACGTACCTCAGCAGAAGTCTCATTCAGGTCAAAAAGAACAAGTCACTGTTGTAAGGCCCGCTTCGGGTCCTACACACAACGCTCTAATTAACAACATCCCAGAACGCTATTTGTCCTCTTAGTGCACTGCTGGCTCTCACAATCTGTGGCCCACTACACCCTTGGCAGTAGCTTGCTCTTTAGCCAGCTTTTCCTCTTTTTGCACTTGTCCGTTCAGGTTCTCTCTTATGGTGCAGCACCCTGCATCACTGCAGCACGGATCATCATCCTGTTGATTTCAGACCAATCTCCCCCAATTTATCAGAATTCCAATCCTGTCCTCCTAAGTGTCCCTTTGCAACCCTTTCTTGCCTGACGTCATTCACAACATTTTTAAGTGCAGTCTCTATTGAACCATCTGAGTCATTGCTGAAAATATTCATACCGAGTAATAGCAGACCCAGAACAGACCCCTGCTTGACCCCTCTATGCATCTTCCCAGTTCGACAGCAAGCCATGGGTAACTGGGGGGGAGAGGGAGGGTGGGTGGAAGCTTTCAACTAACTGTGCTGTCACTTTAGAGTGCTTTCATCCAGGCCCCATACCCCTTTATGGGAACATCACATGGGGCAGGTCAGAAACCTAGGCAGGGTATATTTTCTGCTGCTCTCAACAAATACATTGTATGTGCCTTAGACTGGATCTTATCAACAGCTCCCCCCTTTCCACTACTATCAGAAGACGTGAGATTGGTTTGGCATGATTTGTTTTTGATACATTCATGCTAGCTCTTTATATGCTCACGCAGATTATTAAATAATTTGTTCCAGGTCCTTTCCAGGGTACAAAGTTAGACCGACTAGTTTAGAAAGTCCCTTGGCCCTCTTTTCCTCTTTTTAAAAGGGAGAGGTATTTGTCCACTTCCCTGGGACCCCTCTCATCCTGAGTGACCCAGGTTTTCCATTTCCCATGGAAAAACAGAACAAAAACACGGATTTCCCATTTGTATCAGAGAAAATGTGGATTTTCTTTTTTAGCAGAGAAACCCATGGATTACCCCTTTTGCAAAGAGCTCTGCAGGCTGGCTGAGTTCCAGCCTGCAAGAGCTGTTTGCAAAAGGGGTGGGGAACCCCCCCAATCCTGCCGGGAAGGGGAAGAAAGAGGCGGAAGGGTGGGGCCCAATGCTCGTACTTACCAGAGGATGCTTCAAGCTCACTCTTCTTGGAGGTAAGTGGGGCTTGGGGGTTGCGGGGCATGGCAGGGCTGTGGGGGAAGTTGGCTGGGGTCTGAGGGAGCAGGGAGGTTTGCAGCCGGCTGGGCACTCCGGCTGGGAGGGGTTTGCAGCCTCCCCGCTCCTGGCTGGCTGCAAATTCCCCTTCCCAGCTGAAGTGCCCAGCTAGGCAGTACCCAAGCTGGCTGGGGGTGAGGGAGCGGGGAGGCTGCAGCTCTCGCCCGGCCAGAGTACTCGTTGGGCTGCAAGCCTCCCCCGTTTCCAGCCGGAGTGCCCAAGCTGGTTGGGGGCTGAGGGAGCGGGAAGGTTTGCAGCTGGCTGGGCACTCTGACTGGGAGGCAGGGGGTTTGCAGCCTCCCTGCTCCCTTGTGCACTCTCTGGCCGGAGGAAGCGGGGTTTGCAGCCGGCTGGGAGCTGGGAGGCTGCAAACCTCCCTCCCCACCACCCCCCGCCTACAGTTCCTCGCCAGCTGCAAACCCTTGGTTGCAAATGTTGTGCTCCCCGCCCTCCCTCAGGCCCTCCGGATCACAGTGTGTGAGACTGGCATAGCAGGGCACAGCGGGGCTGTGCAGGAAAGCTGCCCTGGCCACGCTTCCTCTGTGTGCACAGAGGCCGTGCAGGGTTGTGCCCCTTGCTGCTGCCCCTGCCTGCAAGAGAAGTGTGGCCAGGGCAGCACGGAGCTTGCAGCAGCAGGCAGATTTTGTGCACGTCCCCGTGTGCTGCCATGCTGGGTTGCACACGCTGCACTCCGGAGGGCAGCAGGTTGGGGAGCACGATCCCGCAGCGCACACATGCCCTGCCCCAACCCCCCACAGATCTCAGGGGCATGGGTCTCCCCTGTCCCCTGGGAGTGTACGCTGAAGCCAGGAGCTGGCCCTACCTGAGCCCACAGCAGGCAGGCAGCAGGGGGGGAGCCGACTTGTGCTCCTGCTGCAGCAGCCGCTGCCTTCCGCTGGGGGCAGGGAGCTGTGGACATGGATCCCTGGCCCCATAGCCCTAGCAGCTGGGGTCCCCTCTGGCAGGGCTGGGGGCAGGGGTTGTGGGGCATGGGGAACAAGCAGGGCTGGGAGGTTGCGGGGGATGAGTGAGGGACACCAGCAGGGCTGTGGGGTGCATTTAGTTTTAACCACAGGTTTTGGGATTTTTAATCAGAGAATTTGTGATTTTTTAATCATAGAAAACCAGGATCCCTGCGTCATCCTCCCCAAGTTCTCAGGAAAAAAAAACAACACCCCCCCCCCCGCAACAGCTTTTGACCAGGTCCTTACTTTCTCTAGGGTCCACTGGGCCTGTGTACTTTAAAATATCTGATTTATCTAAATGCCATCTAACCCCTTTTTCTGCTATTCTGGCAAAATGTTCCAGCCTAGCTGCTTTTTAAATTAACTGCAAGGAACAGCCTGTTACAACTACAATTCCTTTTTTAAAATGTGATCTAGCTTGGGAAACCAGAAAACCTGCTTTTGGGAGAGTCAATGTTTCTTGGGTCATGTCAGCAATTTGAGACCCGATCTCAACTCTTATGTAATCCCTGGAGATCCACCACCACCACTAGCTATTTGTATGCCTCCTCTAGTAGGTCAACTCCAGTCAACCAGAGATGAGAGGGAGGGAGAGAAATGGAGAGACTGAAGAGGCTGAACTGTGATCAGAATGGTTTGCTGGTATCCAGTTTCACATTAGTAGGAGAAAAAACAATCATGTTAGCAGGAAAATAAAACCCAGATCCCCAACACAGACGTCAGTCAAGTTGAAAATACAATTCATATCATAACTGAAAGCATTTACTCTACGTGATTGGTGCAAATTCCAAGATCATACACTGATATACAAGCTTATCCCCCCCCAAAAATTCCAAATGGTATGAATGCAAGGTCAAATATGCTCATTTGCATTTTTGTTCTTACATGTGTACAGTAGGTCAACAGTTACATGACTACTACAGTAGTTTTACATTTCAGTCCCACGTTGCACTCTGAAACCAAATTTAAAAACAATGTCATTTTTCTATTAATAGAAAACAAAACAGAGTTACTGCTGCCTTGGATTTTAACTGTTTTCCACTACCAACTGACTTCTGTAATTGCCATTCAAACACTACATTACTGTGCCCATTCTCTCTCATGTCTCAAACATCAACATTACTAATGGAGACTACATAATCACCTAAAGATGATGACAACTGTACTGTAGAAATGAATGTTCAGTGCACGTAAATTTCAGTTTGCACATGCTTTACAACTCAAAGATCTCATAGGAATATTCAGGATTAGGCCCATGAAATCAATAAAACATTAAGAACAACTCAAACAAAAAAATAAGGGTTTAAGATCTGTAATACAATTAGCTCTATTACATGCCACTGGATATTAAACAGGTTGGAATCCTTCAGTGAATATCTAATGGAAAAAATAAGCTATTGTACAACAATAGTCTATTTTCTGGAGCTAACGAACTAACACATATTGTATTCCCAGAGTTCTAATAACCTTTTCCAATTAAGAACTCAGATTAACTTTTGCACAACATTCCATAAAACAGGTATATTTATAATGATGAATCATACTACTTACATAACATTCGAAATTTCAGACAAATACCAATGTATTCAGGCATCAACATTACCTTGTGTCAGTGAAATGATATTTCTGGAAAGTAGTTGATTCAACTGCCAAGAAGATAAGCTAATTGTTTTCAAGCTCAAAAGCTAATGATAATACAGAAAGAGAAGTCCTTGAAAAGAGTTTCTAGAGTTTGAAAGTTCCCAAAAATAATATTACGCATCTCTAACAAATTATCAGTTGTAATTCTCTCCTTCCCAGAAGTAATCTCTAGTACGACTCTATGCAAGGGTCACTTGTTTGTGTTATAACCCCCATTTTAATTGTTTTCCCTTTTCTTTGAGCGGTTGAACTGCAGTACACTTCTGATCAAGATTTCTTCTTTGTGCTCCACATATAATAGATAATAAAACATTAGGACAAGGAAGTTCTTTATACTTTTTTTTAAACTAACTTACTAAGCACTATTTTACAGATACTTAGCCTTGTGTGCGGATTGCTATTTACTTCTAAAAAAGCAGAGTACGTCAGGAATAACTACATTTTTTCCCCAAAATATTTTCAAGAGCTGTTGAAATTAGGCTACAATAAAAATTGCACCATTCTGAATCCAGTAAGTTAGAGATAACCAGTCTAATTCCGAATTCTTGATTGCATCATTTGAAATTAAGCCACTATTTTAGAACAGCTGGTTAGACTTTAAATTCAGATTAACGAAACACCATGTAGTGAAAGTCCCAAGAACAGCCTAAAATTACAATGAAATTACACATACATACCAGTTCCACATCAGAAGGTACATTCAGTCCCAGTGGAGCAATGAAAGGTTCTTCATTTTCTTCCACGTGTTCTGTCTGAGTAGTTTCTAAAGTAAACAAAGTGAAATACTCTAGTACAGAACCACAAAGCTGCAATACAGAACAAATATATAAGCATAAATAAGGAATATGAACCACCACATACAATTCAAGAAATCAGAACGCTAACTACGAGGCTATGACAAGTTTTTGTACTACCTACATGAAGTGTGCCTAAAGGTGCTGGACCCAAGTCATTGTAATTACAATCTTACTTCCTTCCACCCAGTAGAATTGCCTTATGTTTGACACTTCGCCCAAGGTCTGATTTGCATGAAATTGGTACAATGATCTCAAGGTCCAGTATCTTAGGAACTCAGTAACTTTTCTTCCACTGCTAACAAAAAGGTCTTAGATCACAAACCACCTTAGATCAGGTGCAGGCAAAGTCCGGACCACAGCCCGGATCAGGTCCATGGTGGACTCCATCTCCCAGCAGCCCCTGCCTGTGTTGCTGCAGCTTGTTTCCATGGCCCCAGGAAAAGGCATGCAGGCAGATCACAGCTCTGCCCCAGCTCTGGATCACGTTGTCACCACCACAAGATCCCAGCCCCAACTCTGGAGCAGCTCCCCGCCCAGCAGTGCATCCTGCCAGTGCTGCCGGGGCTCCATGGAAAGCCTGGCCCCGTGCTGTCATGGCCCTGCTGGGGTCTCCGTGGAAACTGGCTGCAGCGAAACGGTCAGGAACTTCTGGGAAATGGAGTCCAGCTGCCAGCCAGATCTGCCATTTTGCTCACCCCTGCTTTAGCTGCATCTTGTACCATGAAAAGCCTTGTTTGTTTAGAACAAAGAGCTTTCCCAAAATTAAGGGACAAGTTTCATGGACCAGTAGGTAGAGATTTTCCTGCCAAATGCTCTAGAACAGGCCGTCCGACTGGTGGCCTACAGGGATTAAGTTGCAGCCCGCAAGAGTTTGAGTGGGCTCCTGCCCAGCCACTGCTGTCCCCACTGTTCTGGGTTCTCTGCCACCTCCTCCTCCTGACAGCCTCATGGGGCTGGACAGTATGGTGTGCTACACAGGGGGCTAAGGATGAGTCCAGGACTATGTGGGGCATGGGGAAGGGGCAGGAGAGATTGTACCTGCATGTTGCCAGGGGTAGGGCATGGGTGCACAGTGCTGCACTGGGAAGGGGAGGTGTTCCCACATGGGTGTGCAATACAACAGGGGGCATGGAGAGGAACATCTGCACAGCACGCAGCCTAATGGCCTGTGCCTCAGCTGGTACAGCCAATGCAGTGAACAGCCCCCACTGGTGTGACCCCCAGGGGCTTACAGGATCCTTTAGCGCGTCATATTGTCAACAACATTAACACTTAGAGGGATGACGGGGTCATATCAGTCTCCTGCTGTCTCATGCAACCATTTCATATAATACCTGCATACACACAATTAGTCCAAGTAGCACACAAGCTCACAAGTAGCGAGCTTCAGTAGGGTTTCTGCATGGACATCTGTCTGCCAGCGTGCAAAGCACTGTAGGAGCAGTGCCTAATTTTGTCCGCTCACAAAAAAGACTTTCCCCTGTACATACAAGCACATCCCTCTAAAGTTAATGGAAACAGTACAACAGAAGCAGGCACAAGCACTCTGCAAGGAATTCACTTCTGTCACTACACTGATTTACCACTAACTCAAACCTCACATTCTCCCCCCATCAAGTTAAAAGTTGGTTATACTGATAAATTTGTTACCAGGTTTGACAGATTGTTGTATTACCAAGCTGTTACCAGACTTGACATATTGGCACGCTTAACAAACCTACTTAACAAGTATTTAAAAAATATATATCCTTTTATAAATTTTATCTATTCCGATAGTAAATGGAATTTTAATTTGCTGAAGGTGAATTTACCGAATATTTGCCTGCGTGAATATTTATTAATAACATTTTTAAAAATTATATATTTATTTTTGCAAATAATTCACAAACATTTGGTTTAGTGGGATTCATCATACTAGTTTAGAGTTAAACAGACAGGATTACTTCAATCTCATAACCAGAAATCTAGAAAGAGCAGGCAGGAAAAAAAGGAAAGAGTTATTTCATCTCCAAGCGTGTGGACCATTACACGAAGGTTCACTTTTATATTGAAAAAACTAAAGCTAGTTTTTAATTATAATTATTTGGCTCTATTATTAATTCACGTACCTTTTGAAAAGAGAAGATGAAATCTACTGTCTGTAAGGTTACTACTTAAGTTCACATTAGAACAGGGCAATTATTTTGGGCAGAGGGCCGCTTACCCAGTTTTGGGAGCCTGACAAGGGCTGCATGGGTAGCCCCGCCCCAGGACAGGTGCCCCACCCCCTGGTCACCATCTTGGGACCAATGTCCCAATGTCTTTGATCCTAAGATATTGGGACATTGGTCCCATGTCCCAGGGCCAGCACTGGTGGGGCCCAAAGCGAAGCACAAGCAGGCAGGGGTCTGTGGAGCTGGCCTGGCCTGCACCAGTAGGGAGAGGGGGGAGCTGGCCCGGCTCCATAGAGCCCCTGCTGGCTGGGACCCCGCGCTCCTGCCACCCTGCTCTGGGCTCCGTCGGCACTGGCCCCGGGACACTGGTGTGGGCCCCGTGCTCCCGTACCTGCTCTCCACCCCCGCGGTACAGACAGAGGGCACTGCACAGTCCTGACCCCCTGCTCGCCAGCAGGGAAGAAGCTGGTGCTGAGTGTGGGGAAAAGTGGCCCCTTGCCCACCCCATGGCCAGTGCTCCCTGCTGCAGCCGCTCACAGCCCACATGGGGCTTCCCTGAGCACATACCGGCAGAACCACGTGGGCTGTGACCACCTGCTGCACAGGGCACTGGCCACGGGGTGAGTGAGGGGCCGCTTCTCCCCATGCTCAGCACCAGCTCGTAACCCAGCTCTGGGTTTGCCTGTTGGGGCTGAGCACAGCGGCAGCAGCCGGGCAGTGTTGGCTGCTGCTGCCCTCCCAGAGTGTGCGCTGGGCAGCTCACAGGCGGCGGTTGCAAACACTGCCCGGTGTGGCAAACAGGGGGGCTGCAGCTGCTGTCGCCATGTGCAGACCTGACGGGCGAGCCCAGGGCCGCGCGGGGCCCAGGCTGGCAGTGGGGCCAGGTTACAAGGTAGTGCTGAGTGCAGGTGGGGGAAAACGGTCCCTTGCCCACCCTGTGGCCGGCACCCTGCGCTGCAACCGCTCGCAGCCCACCTGGGGCTGATCTGGACAGCCGCAGGGCTATCCGCAGCACGACCAGGCCCCCCCCCA
>NW_005841873.1:1717515-1726011 GCF_000455745.1 Alligator sinensis
CCGGGGGGAGCACGGGGTCCCCGGCCAGAAGCCCCTGCTGGGGCCCCCAGCTGGGGGGGCGGGTGGGCCTTGCTTTTATGGAAGCCTGCCAGGCTTCCCCTGGGTCCTACTGCCCTTGGTTCCTATATTTTTTTACAGGAACCCAAAGCAGAGAAATATTAATTTTCTGAATTTTTAGGGGCCCTGCGGGCTGGATAGAACGGCCGCATCTTGCCTGCGGGCCATATTTTGTCCACCCCTGCATTAGAAGTTTAAATTAGAAAATAGTCAAATACCAATAACTAAGTGTTGCTATGTACTGATTTATGAATACAAAATATATACAATCCATAGTTGCATATTACTGTACTGGAGATCTTAACTGTGTCCTGTTGACTATTTGCTAGCACAACAAACGCAGAAAATTAGAAGACATCAGTCTATTCATCTGCTGCTACAACTGCCTGCCCTTTTTTAAGCATCATCTAACGGTTAGTAGAAAATCTTTTTTCCTACCTCTATTTCAACAAAAGCATTTTTTGGAAGATAAAATTACATAACAAGCTCACTACAGGGACTCTGTTCTTACAATCTGCCTTTAGAACATCTGTTTCCCCTCAGCAGTGCTGAAAACTCTCAAAATGCAACGAAAAGATTTGATGCAGTAGGGAAGCAGCACCTTGTAGAGTTATATAAAATGTTAGAACAGTTCTAGCTTGATGGAAGAAAGTTTGGGGCAAAGGCACAAGGACTTAGATTCTGTTTTTGCCAAAAACGTCATCACATTTCAGTATTCAGGACATTCAAAAAAAAGGGAAAAATTGAATTAAGAATTCCACAGTTATTTTTATTTTTTTAAAAACAGCAGCTTAGTGCAAGCCAAATAAATGGTTTTAAGTAGATGCAGCTTTCCCATCAAATGAGACTGAGATTTCTACATAAAATTCCTTAAATCAATTGCTTTCATACTGAAGTGGAGGTAAGCATTCCCAAAAATAATCAGTTCTGAACAAGCTCAATAAAGCTTTACATAAAATTAGCCCAATTTGCCTGCAAAGATAAACAAATGTGCACCACAAGAAGTGGCATCTATCAAATCATTTACCCATATTGTTATGATTCTACCTTCCCCTCAATAAGGCAGAAGGTAAGAAATATAAATATTACTGGGGAGTCCTGGAAAAGAGGACATATTTCTCTGAAAAGGTTTTTACTGTATTTGTGGAGAGATACCTGGTTAACTTGGGAGTCCAGAGAAGAAAGCTGACATAGCAAGCCTGCAATCTCTGGCAGAACTCTTTAAAGTTCCCACACTGAATCCACATGTAAGAATTTCAACACAGTTGCCATTGTTAGTTTGTTGGCATCTGGATTCCCATTGCTCAAAGGAATGTCTACTCAATGACCAAAACAGGCACTTTATCAGAAATCAGACTTTCTGAAGCACCATGATTTGTGGTATGGACAAAAAAGTTAAACTGCCTTGTACTAAGAAATTTCTTGTCCAGCATAACCTATTTCTGGCACCAAGCGGTTTGATAACTTGGAAGCCTCTATATTTTCTTGGCCAACAAGCTTGGATCAGATGCTTTCCTATTCTTCTGCAGGGTATACAGTATACACAGACATACAAGTTAAATTTCCAATCAGCTAATTTTGTCTTTTCTTTGCTTTTCTGTCCTTACAAGCAACCTTTCTTTCACAACCTTCTTTTGATGCACATCTAAAGAACTACTGCCCGACAATACCAGTAAGATCCCATTCCCTTTATACAATGGTGAACATGTTTACTCAGCACGTAGACTTCCCTCCGATGTACACTGGTATGTCTATCATGGCTCATATAAAAATATTATTTTGCGAGACAACTACCAGTTTCTCTTTTCTATGTTAGAGAACTTCTAAGTGCCCTCCACAGTTCATATCTATGTCTACAGATACACTCTTCAATATACATGCTGGACTGAAGACTGAGACTGGAATAAGTGCAAGTTCAGAATTACTGCCTTCAATTCTAGAAAACTGTTGTTTTGGAGCTTGTCTAAAAATGTAATCACATATTTCTCCAATTCCTATAACTATAACAGCTAAGCACCTTCAGCGTATTTAAGAACAAAAACAAATTGAGCTGCTGTGCAAATATGGGCACTGTGCACTTAATAAAATATAAAAGGAAAAGCAAAGCAGGAAAAGGCAAATTAGAAAATTCTGAAGGCAAGTTAAAAAAAAAAAAATCCATGATGGTTCCTAGTTCTTGCAAGAGTGATTTCAAAAGCCTTAAGGTCCAATTCCTGAGAAAGTTACACTCCCCCATGCACCCCTCAACATTCATAAACTCTCCCATCTAGCTGCTGGGTCTACGGTTTCAGTGGCATACAATCATCACAGGAGGGAAAGCCAATTTTCATGACAGTTTGGGCAAATCACAAGAGGCATTTGAGCATTAGGACAGAGATGCAGAACTGAACTTTATATTTCTTGAAGTGTCAGTTCAGAGAGCAGAGCACTGGAGCAGTGTTGAAGCACTTTTTTACCATCACAAGGTTCAAGGCTGCATAGCTGCTTTAGCCCTTTAAAGAATTGCTTTGTCTCTAGAGCACACTCTCCATTTAAACATAGATACACTAATCACCTAGGTCTTTACTTAGTTCAGCAGAAAGCCCTTCCAAATGCTTTAGCTAGAGCACGAGTGGAGGACCTGCTCTGATAATATAGCCTTACTTGTTGAAACAGATTGTGGGACCAGTGTATAAGAACTCTGTTAGGTCTCTCATAATTCTTGGTATGTAGAATCACCTATATGTGGTATGTCACTTTTCCTTGAAGACTCTTGTATGAAATCTCTGACTAAAGCACTGGAAAGAATGACAGTGACAACAGATGGCTTCATTTTTGGCCTGCTCTTCCCTTTCCTCAGCTGAATGAAACAGACCTTATGTGAAGCAAGTATTAGACAATACTACTTTACCATGGAGAGTAGAATAAGACAACTGTCTATAACAAAGAGAGAAGGGAACTATGGTTATGACTGCAACATGGGCAAGTTGTCAATCACATTGTTTTGGTACATGGTAAAACATTTTGAATCAAGGACCGTATCCCAGCTCCACTGGTCAACCTGAAGTTGTGCATCTAGCCCCATTCCAACTGTGGTTGTCTGCTTGTTGAGAATACAGGAGAAACTGATTCTTCTGTGCCAATATGTTCCTCTTCCATAATTAACTACTAATGATCCTGTCATATATATAAAAACAGACCATCTTGGTGCACTATCCAACATTCTCCTTTTTATTAATATAATGAAACATTTTTCCTTGCCTACGCTTGGTAACGTTCTACCTAGCTTTTCTCTGAAAAGACCCCTATTAGGAATTAAGCCAATCAAAAGACAAAAGGCACCTGCATTTCACAGGTGCATCACAAAATTAATATAAATTGACTCAACTCTTTCTACACGATAGCATTTGCCTCTGTGCTTCTCAATTTTTGATAAGGTTGTAAAGCAACTTGTAAACATGTGAAAACACTGACAGCTTATTTAAGTGCAGACAGTGCTTCAAAGTAATGAGATGCTCTACAAGTACTCTTCTAAAACATTTTTGAGAGCATTACAATATTTCTGGCCAAAGGATTAGGAGCTGCACCCATGTTAGGTTGCCAGATTAGGTCTACCTGGCCTTGGGAACTGTATTATACTTCCTGGTATGTTAATTCATCCAGCAGTCTTGGTCCTCACTCAACCATGATGTTTCCAATACAAAAGTGAATGCAAATTAAGGTTTCTTTTCTCCAGCTGACTGGATGATATACACTTTGGCTTTTAGCTTGATGGTCACCTTTCTAGGCTGCACAGAATTTTTCCAAGAGAGGCAGAGACTACTACTAAGCCTCAAACATGTTCTTATCTCCTCTGATTTTTCAAGAGACTCGCTCTCCTTTGTGTACAGGCTCCCTCCAAAATACCAACCTGATAAAATCTCTCTCTATATATATACACAAAATGTCTGCTGGCAGGCTGCCTTACCTGAAGCTCATAGTATAATTCACCCTTAAAAAGGCAGAGAGAGCAAGAGAGTAGAGTAAGACACACATACCAAACAGACATTCTGAAGTGAAGCAACTGACCGTGGCACAACTAATCCACTTGACTGGGTGAAACACGTTGCCTATTGTCCTGCCGATATACTCCCTGCTTGTAAAGATGTGCCTCAGGGAATCTCAAGTGGGAAAGTCAGCTCCAGTGCAGTCCCATGGCTAAGACTGCTAATCAGCCCTAGCACTCCATCTGAGTGTTGACATGCCCGGGAAATCCCACAATAGGGAAACCCAGGATCCTGGGGCTTCAGGGCCCTGATCCTACATTTCCTGAAAATGGGACTTTCCGGGGCACACAAGTCCCAGGAATGCTGCCCAGGAAGCTGTAGAGCATGGGCAGCTCCACGTTGCTCACGTTCTCCTGCCAAAAAGATGCCAGCTGCAAAATAGCAGCACAAAATCACAGTACTTGTCACAACCACAAATGTTGGGGATTTTTATGCAGCAAAGGCAATGCCTGTTTTCATCCGGGGCGGGGAGGAGGGGCATTAGTGACCTTGCCCTGGACTAACAGTTCTGTTCAAATCCCAACTGGGAAATACAAAGATGGACACAACCCACGGTGACAGTGCTTGGCAAGAGTTACAAGCTACATGGCACAGCACCCCAGCTTGAATCTGAGGTAGGCTGGTGTTTCCAACCCAGTCACCATCACCATTTCTGCCTGCAACAAGCAAAGCCCCCCCCACTGTCAATGCTCCCCAACTCTGCACGCTAGATAAAATGGCTCCACAGGTTGTATGTTGCCAAACCCTGCACTGTGCAGACCCGCCAAATAGGTTTAACATGAGAAACGTTATGAACAACATTATTCACTGGTGATATTTTAGTCTACATGGAGACGAGTCATTTCGTCAGCCATATAACATTCTACTTTTCTTTTTATTATATGGTTCTTAGTATACTGACACCTTTCACAGTCCGCTATTAAGCTGTTTCTTCCCTACTGAAAACAACTGCTCTACTTCATGTTTTCCGTGAATGTATTTTTTTTTTTAATTAAAAGAAAAGACCTCAACTCTGAATTTCATAGGGTCCTGGACAAAATATTCCTTAAAAAATGTCTTTTAGTACTCATTTAAACGACATCCCATCTTTTAGTGAAATTTTAATGGTTTTTCTGCTGCTCCATTTCCAGTTGCAAGGGTCTATTCCTTCCTCAATTACTAGGTAAAAACAGTGAAACCAATTATAAATACAGTGCAAACTGAAGGAGCTTTGTAGCAGCCTTAGATGAAACAACAGGCAGGTACAAAATTTTCAAGCTCAAATGTATTCTTTGAACAGGGAACTTAAGCTCTAACTCAGATACTCTGCATCTCCAGCTATAGGGGAGGGTAGAGTGGAAAATAATAGACATTGTAAAACAGAGGACTTTTAATTTTACCAGCTTTCTTTTCAAACCTTGCTACCAACTCCATGATACCTATCTGCAACGTAAGACAAAATTACATTTCCCAAACTGAAATCATAATGAAAAAAAAAATACCTAAAAAACACAAAAACCTCTGGAGCAGAATTCCACTAAAGCATACAAGTGAGGCAGAGAATCAGAATTGAATTTAATTAATAAGTGGACACAACCATAGCAGCAAAGCACACATCATTAAATTTATTTAACTGTACCTTGAATATTTAGCTTCAATTATTGTACTTGCAGTACGTTCAGAAAAATGTAGAAAAATGAAATTAGTAATGCAAACTCAGTAAATGGTCTCCCATGTCAGAGATGAGGAACACTACTGAATTTACTTGAATATAAGATGGCCCCACATAAGATAACTGTCACTCCCCAATAACTAGATTCTATATATGGAAAGTTTATAAATGTGTTATAATTTTCCAAACAAAGAATCTAATTATTGGAAGTTTGCTTTGAATTTGTGCCCCTCTCACTTGTACAGCAGGGAAAACAAATCTGGGAGGTCAGGTAGCTGCTTTGCCCTCTGTGTCAGTCATGTCGTGTCCCCCCTGCCCCCGTCCCCCCCCAGCCCTTCCCCCTCTCCTTACTTTCAGACCCTACTTTCCCTGAGCGCATGGAAGTGAGGAGCAAATTTGAAAACACTGACCTTGAAATAAACATGCCTGTAGTAATTTGCACATAGTAACCAGACTTAGTTAATTCAGAATTGATGCATTTTTATCCCTTTTGGAAACTGCTGCAAGTTTTAGCACAGGTACTACATAAACACACTTTAAGCAGCACTTTTTTACTTCCTTATATGTAGTAAAAACTACATTTTTTTAAATTTAGTGTCTCAGGCCAAATCAGTCAAACGAGTTCTGAATTTCATGCACCGAGCAGAGAGGTTATTCACGTCCTTGTGGTACTGTCACCAGGAAGTATCTTCCCTCCCAGATTTTTCAGCCTGGAGCTTCAGATACTCCCAAATCCATGGCAGTTATCCTATGCAGAGCCCCCAAACTATGCATGATATTAGTTTGAAGTCAAAAGACTCAGGATTTACCATATACTTCATTGGGCTAGGCCCCAGAAGAGCCAAAAGCATTTCAAGCCACAGTGACTCCACAGCTCAGTATTATTTAGTATGTATGTACTCCAGATATCCCCACAAAGTATCCATGTGCTAATTAGCCCCCCACTCATGACTGGAACCAGGTATTTGTGACCAGTCCTGGCCTGGGATCCTCCAAAAATGTATATGATGCAGGTGAGGTGCAGGACAACCTGGTCTCACTCCACCAAGTGGAAGGTGGGAATACAATAATCATATGTGAAAGGCTGAGAAAGGGGGGAACAGAGGGATTCTGGGTGAACTGTTTGGGCCAGGGGCCATAAGACCAGGGGCTCCCCCCCACCATGCTGATTGGAGAAAAAAAATTGGCATGTATCTAAGTAAATAAAATATTTAATTCTCTAATTATGTTAGTGATGCTTGCCAGACATTTAAAGCTGGCTAAGAAACAGGAATTACTGGAAAGGGGAAAGGCACAGTCCACCTTTGGGAATGAAAACAAAGTTAAAATATGTTCAGTGTAGTGGCTCATCATGACCCCAAAAGAGTCAGCACTGAGAGAGACCACACACAATGGGCATTACCACATACCTTATGCAGGTGGGCTATACTAACCAGTCCTTGCGGCCGGTTCTCACCAGCATCTCAGCCTTTGGGCTAGGATTAAGCATTTCTGGCACCGAGGGGAGGGTGTCAAGGCCTGCTCTGGCTTTTCCGGTGATGCCTGATATTTCGGTACTTGGTCATAAAAGGCAGTCAGGTTGGTCAGGGAGAACCTGCCTTTGATGAACCCATGTTGACTGCCCCGAGCATGATCTCCCCTGCAGGCCCCCCACAGATGTGCTCCTTGATGATTCTCTCCAAGATCTTCCCGAGCACCAAGGTGAGGCTTACAGGCCTATAGTTACTTGGGTCCTCCTTCCTCCCTTTCTTGAAAATTGGGACCACATTAGCCACTTCCCAATCCCCTGGCCAGATGATCATGAATGCTCATACAGCTGGGCCAAGGGCTCCTCGATGACCCCGGCCAGCTCCCTCAACACCCTTGGGTGGAGGGCATCTGGACCTGCAGATTTAAAAATGTCTAGCCCTTCCAGAAGATCCCTAACTAGGTACCTCTAGGCCCAATGCCAGTTCCCTGTGGAGGGAACACTTGCTGCAATTTTTTTTTTTTTTTATAAAAGGGCCACACATACAAAACCAAAGACGAGTCCCATCAGCATGTTTGCCCAATATGGGACATGTATGTTACAGTCCTGCTCAGTGCCGGCTGCATTTAATTGACTTCATAGCTGGATTCCACTGCTGAGCACATGCTGCTTTTGGCAGCATTTTATCGATAGACACCGTATTTGACGATTTGATGATGTTTCCTTGTGAGCAAACATAAGACCAAGGGCTCCCCCTCACCATGCTGATTGGAGAAAAAAAATTGGCATGCACCTAAGTAAATACAATATTTAATTCTCTAATTATGACGCACATATTTTAAAGAAATCTGAACTGCGAGTTAGTTATAAACAAGATATTAATGGTAAGTTAAAGATTAGCTAAGCTGAAGGACCCCACAGTTTATTTTGATTTCTCACCTCTTTGTTTGGAAGGTCGTTGCTGCTGCTCCTCCTCTTCTGTGGGTTCAGAAGGATCATAATAATCACTGCCATAACTGAATCCCACTGCATTATAAGTGCCATCTTCGGCTAAAGCTTCACTCAGCCGCTTATATTCCTCCTCTTGAACAAAAAAGTAATTTCTAATTAGCCACAAAAACCTAATTAAAGCATATGACTTCTAAAAAAAAGTATATCAAATGTTTTTTACTCAATTTGGGGGTAAAAATATTGTATGCATCACTTTCATCTAGTCCTCATAAATTGTGCCAAAATTTCTGGCCGCAAAAGAACAGCAGAAGGCAAGTGCTTTTCTGCTGACCATATTCTTCCTG
>NW_005841873.1:1726021-1726436 GCF_000455745.1 Alligator sinensis
TGGGGGAGTTAAGTAGACTGATATAATGAAAGGAAGAAAGAATGCTGACTTTCATTTATACAATACTGTTAAAGAAGAACAGCTAAAAGGTTTTTTTCAAATTCCAGTCTGCCCTCAAATCTGGGCAATTTCTGTGTGGATCTATATATTAACTATCCTGAGGTCCTCTCACATACGCAAAGACTCCTGCTTTTCGAATCCACTGGGTACTGTCAAGATAACATCAAAAAGAGTGAGTATAAAATGAGTGGGAACAAATTAAAGTTTTTAAATTACTGAATTTCATTGAAAATATGTTCTAACTCAGGAAGTGTTCCTTGAGCAATACCTTGCCTCGCCTCCTCCTCAAGCAAGTCCGTATGCAAGGCTAAATACCTCTCTTCATCACAGAGGGCCTCTATTCTAGCCTCCTCTT
>NW_005841873.1:1726467-1728452 GCF_000455745.1 Alligator sinensis
TAATCTCTGTTCCACGTGGAATATTCAGCATCATATTCAGAGAGGTCATGTAGGTGACCACGCCCGTCATACCTGCAAGATGAAGAAGCTGATCAATGCAAAGAACTTAGGGCTTGAATTTGTGCAACTACTTAAAAATACTTACCCATTAAAAACGAAAAAAAATACTTATATGTTAAAAAGTGTCTCATTTTAGAGTTACGTTTAAATTTGCTTATCATCTGCACCAGCTATCAAAATGCAGTGGTTCACTTTTTTTAAATAGTCTAAAGTCCTCTCTAAGAAAATAATAAAGATTACAATTAAAGGCAAGAGTATCCTTTAATAGTTTAAATGGGATCCATTTCTTAACATATCTTACCGTATATGGTTCAACTGACCATTCAATGTCACTTGCAAAATACTTTTTTTTCTGGAAAGTCAAATAGAGCTTACATTCACACAAACCCGAATACATAAATACCTATCCGTAAGAACCAAACGGTCGAAATTTCCTCGCTTCTTTCTGCTAGTCCCGAGCTCTCAGGATAGATCTTCACCAAAGAAACTTGCGTCCATTGGAGGTAAAATCATGGCTAGGCTCGGCCCCTAGCCATTTGGCTGAGGAAATAAGTTCTGGGTTATGTGATAGAGAGACACACATACATAGGAACAGTAACATATACATGCAATTTAAGGAGGTTCACCAGAAAAAAGGGCAACAGAAATCTAAGTACAGGTCCTTTCCCCTAAGCAGAAATGGTTTGGTTTGCAGAAAAAGGGCTGCACGAGGTTAACATTTGACATATTTCTCCTTGAAGCATCGGTAAAAGAAACTGACAGAAAATAAAGTGATAGTCAACTCCACTCCGCTGATTTGTCTTCTCACACACAATTCTTGACTTGAGCCAACTTGCTAAATCAAAAACAAAGACAGTAAATACAACTAAGAGCAAGAATTGTTATCGAGAGATGCTGGTCTCATTAATCGAGGTGTCTGTCCACAGGCAAACTTCCACCCCCGTCTTATCATACTCTACTCAACAAGTATAAACGAAGACTTTGTGCTGCCGGAGACAGAAATCTAAGCGTCCACAGGAATTTGTGAGATTATCACAGAATGTTTCATCAAATCCTAACTTCTCATTTGCAAATGCAAACCTCCTTAACTTACAAATGTAGATTGTTATTGGTTTTCAGTATTATGTACATACTTAGTGTTTGCTCCCAACAATTTTTGTAGCATTTCTGTCCCACCGAGTTGTTGCAGAGACTTGAGAATTTGTAATTTACATCGTGTAACTGACTAACGAAGTATTTCAAAGAAATGGACTGCCAGTACAGGCAAGCCAGCATCGTTAACTTCATGCTGCCACGTGAGCAAAGAGTAACGCCCAACTTCTAGTCCAATTTCAAACAACGGGATCCCACCGCTTCCCTACGGACCGTTTGTGTTTTGCCAATCACAGCCAGCCAGCCCGGGGCTTGGACAAATCGTGTCCACCCAGTAGGAAGCCAAGCGAAATGAGAAGAGAACTGAGGGAGCAAACGCCTAGAGTATGTCCCGCGATCCTTTTCAAACCAAAGCCTTTCTGCCTTTCCCGCTTCGGCTTTCAGGACCAGCCACGGCTCCTCAAAGCGATGGGCTCAGCGCCCCGGCAGGACACCCCCGACCTGCCTCCTCGTCCCCGCGCCCAGGGGACGAACTCGAAATGAAATCCCGAGAGCTGCCGAAGTTCCGATCGACCCCGTCAGACCCTCAAGCGAGCTGCCGGTCCCGCGGCAAGACTGACCCCGAGGCGCAGCTCCCGATACGGGACCGCAACTGAGGGCGCCGGGAAGGGGCAGACAGGTCCCCAGATGGTTTCAGGGTCCCGGCAACTGCTTTGCTAATGGCGGGAGCCTCCGATTTCTTCCCTCCCCCGCCCCCCATGTCTGGATGGTGGCTTTGAGGGCAAACGGAGAAGCGGCTTCGGGCTTGATTTGAAAAGGAGCGGGTTGCCCCT
>NW_005841873.1:1729196-1731607 GCF_000455745.1 Alligator sinensis
GGGGTGGTGTTTGTGTGTGTGTAGACGTGTAGCACATATATATCTATACACACGTGTGTGTGTATAGACATATATAGACAAATATATATATAATATGTGTGTGACTGTGTATGTATATATATATAATATATGTCTACACACACACGTAGGCCATACACAAATGTCTTGTGGCAAAGCTCCTGGAGCCGACGCGATGCCACCGGAGGTCTACACATCAAGTGTTCACGACCTCACAGAGAAACTAACCGAGCTCTTCAGCGGTCCGTGGGCGCAGGAGGGAGTCCCTCCAGAGTTCAAGGATGTCTCCACTTGTACAAGAGGAAGGGAAATCGCCAACTCTGTGACAACCACAGGGGCATCTCCATCCTCTCAACCGCTGGCATGCTTCTTGTGAGAGTCCTCCTCAACCGGCTGACCGACCATCTGAATGACCCGCTGCCCGAGAGCCAATGCGGCTTCAGAAAATGGTGGGAACTACCGACATGGTGTTTGTGGCCCGGCAGCATCAAGAAAAGTGCCAGGAACATACTGTTGACCTGCTTCTCATGTCCTTCGACCTAACCAAAGCCTTCAACACGGTGAACTGCAAGGCCTCTGAGAAATCATGAAGAAGTACGGATGCCCCGGAAAATTCATCAATATGGTTCGACAGTTACATGACGGCGTGATGGCACGTGTCCTTGCGAATGGCAAATGCGCTGACCCCTTTCCGGTCACAAATGGCGTCATGCAGGGCAGTGGGGTCAGACCTACTCTCTCCAGCATGGTATTCTCTGCCATGCTGTCGGAAGCCTTCCAGGACAGTGACCTTGGTGTGGGGATCAGGTACCATTTTGCGCAGGCTCACAGGCTGACATACAACAGTCCATGGACCTAGTCTCGTCAGCCTGCAACAACTTCGGAGTCACTATTAACACGAAGAAGACTGCAGTGATGTTTCAACATGCACCTGGCACAACATCCCAAGCATCACATGTCTCAATTAAAGGCCAGCAACTGTTGATGATTGACAAGTTTGTCTGTCTAGGCAGCACGCTTTCCCATGCTGTCCACATCAATGACAAAGTCAACGAGAGATTAGTGAAAGCTAGCGTGGCCTTCAGCAGACTCTGTAAGTTGGTCTGGGACCACGGAGGCATTGGAATGTCAACAAAGCTGAGGGTCTACAAAGCCATCATTCCCCCGACCTTCCTTTACACCTGCGAAACCCAGACCATCTACCAGCATCATGCCAAAAAACGAAACCGCTTCCACCTGTGCTGTCTGCAAAAGATACTGACGATTAAGTGGCAGGACAAGATTCTGGACACCAAAGTGCTCAGAAGATCAGCTCTCCCCAGCATTCACACTCTACTAGTGAGCTAAGATGTGCTGGCCACCTTTCAAGAATGCCCGACACTCGCCTGCCAAGGAAAACCTTCTATGACGAACTGTCAAATGGAGTACACTCTTGTGGCGCACCAAAAAGCAGTACAAGGACACTCTAAAGGTGTCCCTAAAGCATCGACCCGGAGTTGTGGGACCAAATAGCTCATGACTGTCTGTCCTGGAGGTAATCAATCCAGAATGGAGCACTGGCCTTCGAACAACAATGCACGATAGAGGCAATGAAGAAATGCGTGGCCAGGAAAACAAAAACTTCTTGTACCCAGTCCTCCTCATTTTCCTGCCCCTGCTGCAGCAGATTGTTTAAGGCAAAGATTTAGTTTATGTCACCTACGTACCCATGTGGCCTAGCCTCCACCCCACTCCTTTCTCTTTCCTCTTTCTCGTTTCTCCTTTCTTTCTTCTTTTCTCTTCTCTCCCTCCCTGTTTCGTTCCCATTTCTTTTCTCTCTGTGCCCATCCTTCCCCACTAGGTGTGGTAATCTTTGCCCTTAAAGGTTGAACAAGATACATACATCTGCATATATATATATATATGTGTGTGTCTATGTCTATACACACACACTCACATACATACATATTCTACATATACATGCATATATGTATATATTATACGTACATCTATACATATACATACATATGTAGATATGTGTGTGTGTGTGTGTGTGTGTGTGTGTGTGTGTGTATATGCACATATATTGCTCCTTATTAAGACTGGTACTGCCAGTCTTTTGCTTCGAATAGCAGCCTTGAAATGAACAGGGCATAGTCATCTTCAGTGCTGCTAATAGCACACCACTGACAGGCTGAAATGGGCTATTAGAATCCACTGTCTAGCCCACAACAGGTAATTTTCTGATTGCCAAACAAGCCTGTTACACATGGCATGGTATGCAAAAAGATTGCGAAGTCAAGCACTCCCTAATTTGTCCTCCGATATATGTGCCTTATGATAGTCTTCAATAACTCAGATCACATAATTGTTTGTCCCATAATGGACAGTGAACACCTAAGAAGCAAGCTGAA
>NW_005841873.1:1731810-1764025 GCF_000455745.1 Alligator sinensis
TGCTTAGTCAGAAGTGTTAGTTTCTTTATGCGATTTTCTATTGCACTTATTACTAGTCTGTAACATGCAAGTACTTAGCAAACATTCGTGAATTTATTTTCACAACACCCCAGTGAGATGTGTAAATGTTATGCCTAGGTTACAACTGGCAAACTGAGGTACAAATAACACTCTAAATGCACTAATTTGGGGTGTCCAATTTGAGTTATGTATTTATGAATTTTTAAAGACTTAGCATTCTTAGAGCATTTTCTCTGTTCAAAGCATAACTCTCATTAACTTCAGTTGCTGCCATGAATGTTCGGCACATCTGTAACTTATCCTGGGTGACAACATGGGCATCCAGAAAATAGGGACACAAAATTAATGACCACCTGTGAAAATGCTAGTGTTTGTCATCTGCTCAGAGTCACCCATGAGCTCCATGGCAAAGGTGGGAACAGAGTCCAGTTCTCCAGGATGGTATTCTGCAGTATTACTAATGAGACCATCCTTTCTCTTCCTCTTTTACCACAGAATTTCTAACTAATGCAGTAAATGAAGGAAAGGTTCACTTTGGCAACACAATAGCTTCATCCAACTCAGATCCGTCTTCCAAATGAAGTGATAAAAAAACAATAGGAGATCATGTAAGTAAAGATTGTATCATGATACAAATGCATAATAAAACTGAACAGAAATTGCCCAGACAATCTCACTTTGGGTGTTTAGTTTTGTACTGCATGCTAAAATCAGATGAGCACACGAGAGAGACTTTCTCTGTTGTCAGTTCCTGCTCCTAGCCCGATAGCACACTGGTAGCAGCTGGTAGCACCAGTTGGAGGCAACATATTACACAGCCCCTATATCGCTTGGATGAAGCACGTCCCACATAGATAGAACCTTTGGGGAATTTAGCTGCCAGTTCTAATGAGCTTTTTTTTCCAAAGGCTATGACTTGCCCAAATTGGAGTGAGTTTTTATGGGTACAGCAAGGCACATGTCTGCACTGGGGCAATGCTTCCTGCCAAATTTCAAAAGCCTTGAAGCACCAGAGATGCTTATAAAAATTCTTTTAATGCAACCAAGAACATATTTTTCTAACTTTGTTCTTGAAAAGAGTTGAATTATTGTTGCTGACACTTCCCAATCCAGCCAGAGGTAGATAATCAATTTTGAAAATTTAATTGTACAAGATTATACTTTAGCAAAGATATAAGGAACAGGAAAACTAGGTCTTCTAAATGGGAAGCAGCATTGGGCCACCTTAGCTATAGACACCTTAACTGTCTGACTATAATAACAATTCATTGGCTTCATTATACGAAATATACACAAAAGAGTAAAGTCTTTAGTTAAAGATAGCGTGAATAGGTAATGCACAGGCATTGACAGAGAGTTATATTGGGCCACATATCTGTGCATTAAGAGAGCCTGCCAAAATGTGAATTTATTGAAGGAGAAATCCAAAAATCCCCTTGGGCATTTCTACTGCTGCTACAGCCATGACTCTGAATAATAATAATACATTGCATTTCCATATTGCCTTTCAAAGTGCACTGCAAAACCTAATTAAGCTTCATAATCCTCCCTTTAGGAAAGTGAGATACAAATACAATTTCACCCACCTTTCCCTTGTAAAGAACACAATTGTTAGGAAACTCGCAATAAACCTCAAGAAACCACAAGTGATAATACAGATGAATGAACTCAGTGATGGGAAAGCACTGGAAATTGGGAACATGGGATATGCTAAGCTTCTGTAACTCTGAGCCTTCCAACATGTGGTGGAGTAATAAGCAGGGTGCCATAAGCACATAACAGCTTTGCAAGGGGCACAAAATCAAAGAGCATATCTGCCTCCAAGGATAAAAGGGAAATGGCACAATATCAGTCTTCTCAATCTACGTGGTCCCACTGAAGAAAACTATAAGAATAAAAAAGAGTAATTAAATGTAAGACATATTATGAATATCCTTCAAAATATGACAACAGGATTGTCTTGAATGATGGGAAAGCCAAAATATAAAAATGAAATATAGATTTCATAGACATTAGGGCTGGAAGGGACCTTGGAAGATCATCAATTCCAGCCCCCTGCCCCAGGGGCAGGAAGTCAGCTGGGGTCGTAGGATCCCAGCAAGATAAGCATCCAATTTTCTCTTGAAGGTGTTCAATGTAGGTGCTTGAACCACCTCCGATGGCAGGCTATTCCAGACCTTGGGGGCTTGGACAGTAAAGAAATTCTTCCTTGTGTCCAGCCTGAATGGGTCTTGCAGGAGTTTATAACTGTTTGACTTTGTTGTCCATTGTCGCACTCTGGTGAACAAAGGTTCCCCCAGATCCTGCTGAGAACAAACATTCCCCTAGATCCTGGTGGACACCCCTTATAAACTTATAAGTGGTCATCAGATCGCCCCTGAGCCTGTGCTTTTCCAGGCTGAAGAGTCCCATAGCTCTCAGCCTGTCATATATTTGCTTATAAGAACATTCTCAAGTGAGTGTCCACAAATAGGATTAATTGGATGGCTGTGTCAAGGTACAAGAGTAACCTCTTGGATAGCAGAAGCCCCCGCAAAGCTGGCTACTTAGACCATCTTTTAAAAGTGATGGTAAGAGTGAACCTTGTCACAATAGATTCAAACAAAATGATGCTCCACAAATACAAACAGAAGTTGTGAAGGGTATATAGGCAGGGATACCAGGCAGTGAGTAAGAACAAGTTTGAGGCTTTAAAAATATTGTATAAAACTTATGTAGGGTATTTATACCAAGTGCGAGTCCTTTACACCTTCAGGGAGATGATAAAGAGAGCTGCAGAAGACACAATAGAAATAACTCCAAGCTGTTGCTATATTAACAACAGGGGATGTTTGGATGAAAATTGAAGAAAAGCAATTGAGGATTGATATGCAGCAAGGAACCAGTCTCATATTTGGGAATGTGATTAAGTTAAAAGAGAAGCCAGGAGATGGCTAAGATAACACAAAAGATAATACTTGATTGACTTGGTGAATTTCATAGACATTAGGGCTGGAAGGGACCTCGGAAGATCATCGATTCCAGCCCCCTGCCCCAGGGGCAGGAAGTCAGCTGGGGTCATAAGATCCCAGCAAGATAAGCATCCAATTTTCACCTGAAGGCGTTCAAAGTAGGTGCTTGAACCACCTCTAATAGCAGGCTATTTCAGACCTTGGGGGCTCGGACAGTAAAGAAATTCTTCCTTATGTCCAGCCTGAAATGGTCTTACAGGAGTTTATAACCATTCGACCTTGTCATCCCTTGGAGATATTGTAGGAAAAGTCCTAATAATGGAAGAGCATTTTCAATGGAACCAATATATGGGGGAAGGATATCAACTGCAGGACAAAAATGGAAATCTTTTAGTTACAAAGAATGCAATTATGGGACGATGGAGGGAGTGCTTTAATGAGCCTCTTAATGGTGAAATGGATAAAGGCGAACAAACAGCAATTTTCCAGACAGCTGAGCTGTTTGTGGAAGAACTGAGAAGCAATCAGAACACTCAGGAACAATAAAACACCAGGTGTTGATAATGTTCCTGTGCATTATTAAAAAACAGGAGGGGATAAGCTAACTGAAAGGCTTTCTAAATGGATTCTGTTTGTTTGGAAGTTTGAAAAGTCTCCAAAGGAATGCGAGGAGGCAGTTATATGCTCAACTTTGAAAAAGGGGACAAAACACAATGCAAGAACTGGCATGGTGGTGCTCTCTTTATTATGACCTATCAAATCCTCTACTTGCATTACATAGAGGAGATAGACAAGTAACAAAGGGTACTGAAAAATAGGACTACTGGGCATCAGATATTTTCAATCCATCTACTACTTGAGAAAAATGGCAACACGATCAGTATATAAACACAGCTTTGGGGTACAGTAAGAAGTTCTCTGGTAGTATATTCTCAGGCCACAATGAAAGAATCTAAAAATGATTCGGATGGTAGAAACCCCCTACCTCTGAAGCTCCCCCCCCCCCCCCCCGGAACAGTTCGAGAGTACAACTAGGAAAATAAATCTCTGTCCTGCCTTTGATATTCATACAGGATTAAGATAGGGAAATGTAGCATCCCTGGAACTCTTGCAAGCGTGGTACAATCATTACAACTTAAGACGGGGCAAATTTAAATGCCTTGCATCAAATCTTTGTACCCGCTGACAATTTAGTTATTACAGGAGAAGCAGAAGATGTCGTTAAAAAAAAAAAAAAAAGGATGGTTAAGGCTTTGGAAGGCGGGGGCTTAAAAAGCCAGATTTCAGATACACATTAAAGCAAATGCGTCCATAAATATCAACAAGTTAAAACAATTGAAATGCATAAAAGCGTTAAATTACTAGTAATACTTTGATGAAGGAAGCAAGCAAAGCATGGATACAGAATGAGAAGGTTGTTATTCTTCTCAGCAGAGAACTTTAAATACCTAACAACTACTGGAGAGAACTAAGCTTCAGATACAGAAAACCATTATGATGGCAATTATTTTTTTCAATGTAGTACATTTCTGTAGAAGGTATAAACACAAATACTTTGGAAAATAAACTAGCAGGTGAATTTTAGGCCTGTAAACAAGCATTTAGGTGGAGAAGAATATCCAATAAAGAACTGAGGAAATTGTATGATATCAAACTCAGTGAAATAGGATAGCAATGCCAGTAATAGCAAATGCAGTGAAATCTCACTGATGTCACTGGAAATAGGAGGTTGTTAGGACAAAGGAACAAAGACCCCCTAAGCTTCTCTTGGAAGGCCATTCGTATGGTATGCTACCTCATGGATGACAAAGGAGAAAAAGAAGCAGCAATACCGAGTACGAAACAAGGGCCTACAATGTAAAGTACCAGTGAAACACCCTTGACAAGGTGGGAGCCAAGTATGCAACTAGTTTGGAACTACTAAAATAGATGAGTAAGTGCTGAAAAAGCAGTTACCTCTTTGGTAGAATGAGACAGATATTTTAACAGCACATGACACTACTCTGCCACACTTTAAAATATGAAGTGGAAAATGCTGGTCCTCTGGACACTTAAAGGGAAACGTTTATAGCTGGAATGTAATTTGGCTAATACTTTAAGGTTAAAATCTGATTTGTCGGCAAAGTGCTAGGGGATTGCTAATGACTACATCCTTGATTTTGTCTCTGAGGGCATATTTCCTTCTAGCTCTCTGCTCAAGCACTGGTTTTGCAGCAATGTACAGTGAAGTGTGCCACCTACTAAACCTTCCCAGCAGTTTCAACAGATTTGTCTTAGCCAGTCTCTCACACAAGTCAGCCCAATTCTGTTTTCTGTATTTTGAGATGTTGGATGGTGCTATGACCCCAAACTGCATTGAGTTTATTTAGTAGGCAGGATTTCAAGTGCATTATTTAGACCAACATGTATCTTTGTCACTCCACTCTTCTACTTTATGAAGAAAAGAAGCGTAGAGGGAGGCAATGAATCTTTGCAAATCTGGGTTTGGATGAGTTTGTCAAATTATGGTTTATATTGATTTAAGTCAATGTGTGGCACAATCAGGAAATAATGAACAACAAAAGACAATTTTTTGAGGGCCTGAATGGTGGTCCATGGGCATAGATTTCATAGACATTAGGGCTGGAAGGGACCTCGGAGGATCATCAAGTCCAGCCCCCTGCCCCAAGGGCAGGAAGTCAGCTGGGGTCAAAGGAAGGATCCCAGCAAAATAAACGTCTGAATGTCTCTTAAAGGAGTTCACCTCTGGCGGCAGTCTGTTCCAGGCCTTGGGGGCTTGGACAGTAAAGAAGTTCTTTCTTATGTCCAGCCTGAAATGGTCTTGGAGGAGTTTGTGACCATTTGATCTTGTTGTCCCTTGGGGTGCTCTGGTGAACAGGCGTACCCCCAGATCTTGATGTATACCCCTTATATACTTATAGGCAGCCACCAGATCCCCCCTGAGCCTGCGCTTCTCCAGGCTGAAGAGTCCCATGGCTCTCAGCCTCTCATCACAGGGCTGGTTCTCCTGCCCTCTAATCATATGTGTGGCTCTCCTCTGAACTCTCTCAAGATTCTCCACATCCTTTTAAAATTGTAGAGCCCAGAATTGGATGCAGTACTCCAGGTGTGGCCTCACCAAAACTGAGTACAGCGGGAGGATGACATCCTGGGATTTGCTTGAGAAGCATCTATGGATGCAAGCCAGAGTTTTGCTCGCTTTACCAGCTGCGACATCACATTGGTGGCTCATATTCATTTTGTGGTCAGTCATGACTTCCAAGTCCCTTTTGGCCCTGGTGCTAGCAAGCATAGCACCACGAAGCCTAGAAGCATGCTGTGGGTTCTTTTTTTCCCGAAGGTGGAGTACCTTGCATTTTTCAGTGTTGAATGCCATCAGGTTTATGTCCGCCCATTTTCTGAGCCTGTTTAGGTTGGCCTGGATCACCCTCCTATCCTCAGGTGTGGATGCTTTACTCCAAAGTTTGGTGTCATCGGCGAACTTGGCCAGTCCGCTTCTGATACCAATATCTACATCATTAATAAAGATGTTAAAGAGTATAGGCTTGGGGGACCCCACTGGTCACAGGGCATGATGATAATTTACTTCCATCTATTACCATTCTCTGGGTCTGACCTCGGAGCCAATTCCCCAGCCATCAAACTGTGGTGTAGCCGAGGCTGCAGTTGGCCAATTTTTCCATGAGCAGATCATGGGACACCAGATCGAAAGCTTTTTTAAAATCAAGATATATGACATCAATCTCTTCTCCCTTGTCCAGGTGATTGGTCACCTGGTCATAGAAGGAGATGAGATTGGTCAGATAAGACCTACCCGCAACAAATCTGTGCTGGCTATCCCTCAGGATGTTGCCATCAGTCAATTTGTCAAGAATGATCTCTTTGATAATTTTTTCCAAGATCTTCTCTGGAATAGAGGTCAGGCTGATAGGCCTGTAGTTCTCCAGAACTATTTTCCTCCCTTTCTTGAAGATAGGCACCACATTGGCCTTCTTCCAATCTTCAGGCACTTCATCTGAGCGCCACAAGTTCTCGAAGATCCATGCCAGTGGCTGAGCTGTGATGCCTGGCAGCTCCTTGAGTACCTTGGAGTGTAAACTGTCTGGGCCAGATGACTTGAAGGTGTCCAGCCTCTCAAGGTGTTCCTTCACATGGTCTACATTGATGTAGGGTAACAATTCTCCCTCACCCTGGCCATCCCATCCCATATTGAGCAGGGCGGTCCCTTGGGCCTGGTGAAAAACCAACGCAAAATACCCCTTAAGCCTGGCAGCTCCTTGAGTACCTTGGAGTGTAAACTGTCTGGGCCAGATGACTTGAAGGTGTCCAGCCTCTCAAGGTGTTCCTTCACATGGTCTACATTGATGTAGGGTAACAATTCTCCCTCACCCTGGCCATCCCATCCCATATTGAGCAGGGCGGTCCCTTGGGCCTGGTGAAAAACCAACGCAAAATACCCCTTAAGCAGGTTGGCTTTTTCCTGGGCGTCAAGTTGTCAGTTGTCCCATTTGGTTTAGCAGGGGTCCAGTGTTACCTTTGCTTTTCCTCCAGTTCCCCACATATCTAAAAAAGGACTTTTTATTGTGTTTAATAGGTGTATCCAGTTGGAGTTCAGTCGCAGCCTTGGCTTTCCTGGTTCACTCCCTACAGGTCCAGACCAGTGCAGAATACTCCTCCTTTGAGGTGGTTGCAGTCTTCCATCCTTTATAGGTCTTTCTTTTTTTTTTCTGCTGCTTGCCCTGCAGAAAGATACCTGAGTGACCTCTGTAACACCTTCCCCAGTGGATTCCATCAAAGAACTGGCAAGTCAGGGTTTTACTGGGGGGCAGCAGATCCACAGCATCACTCCCTACCACCAGCCCTTTCTTTTCCACAAGAAAACCAATGCAGTCTGATTAACTTTTTTTGAGGATCATTTTATGCAATAAGGAACATCTTTTTTATGAGGGGGAAGGGCAGAGTAGATCCAGTTGTAGGGAATCCTCAGTTATCTTAGTTTAGGGAGTTCCCAAGTAGTTTTCCATTAGAACTGTATCACCAAAGAGTAGGGGTCTCAGAGGCAGAGGGAGGGGGGCAAGGGATCTGTGAATGCCTTGGTTTCCAGCAAAAAAGCTGTTTTCCATGCAGACCCTTATAGATACAGCAGGTGGGGGCAAGCCATAAAGCTAATTTCCCAGGGCAGGTTTGCAAAGCCTGCCTAATGGACAGACCAGGACACCTCCTGGGAACATCCTTTCCATTTAGTCCCTATTGTGTTTTTAATCATTAGAGCAGGGACCTGCCTCCATTCGCTAGAGATTATTTTTTTAAGAAAGCAAACTTTGCTGTTAGTATTATCCATGGAGCATGTAATCACAACTTTAAGTGAGGGTATTAAAATTGATATTGTTGCTAGTGTGTGTATCTGTTTTGGATGTGCACAGAGAAAGGGATGTCAGATCTGAGCATCTCTTGAGAACTGTATTTGAAAGTTTGTGGCTTAAGAAGTTAGCATGTGGTGCCTGTCATTCATTCTCCCTTTTTCTCTAATACACTTACTAGCTCAAGCGTACCTTCATGCCCCCAACTCAACAGTACACCATGTAACATGGCCCCCACTACCAGGGTACCAGAGCACTGCATAATTGTTATATCGATCCCCACAATTCCAGTGTGAACCCATTTTATGGGTGGAGAATTGAAGCAAAGAGATCAACGTCTTTCCTAAGGTCACATAGGAAGCCAGTATCAAAGCAGGGAACTGAACCTGTATCTTTTACTCTCCCTTAATAAGCAAAGCACCCACCTCTCAGGGCTTGCACATACCACTGCAGCAGCAGGTCCTGGTGAGGACAGAGCTGTGTATGCCCTGCCCTCATTATAGACAGACATTTACCAATGAGGCTCAGCCTTATTCTTGCCAGGACCTACCTCTGAAGTGATGTAGACCAGCCCTGAGTGCCCTAATAGACTAGTATTAGGCCTAGTAGGGCCTTTCTTTTGGATAAATGAGCATTATTTTCGTTCTATGTTTCTAATAAAGTTTAAAGTTATTCTTACTTTCTTCTATGCATGAATCATCATCAGCCCCAGTGTTAAAAAAGCCCTGTGGAATAGAGTGTGTGTCACTGGCCAGATTACTTCAGGTATGCAAATGGAAAAGCAAAGCACCAGGTTTTAAGGCAAGCCAAAAAGCCATGGGTATTACAGATAAGAGCTAAATAAATAAGAGGATGCAGTTTCTACAGGACACAGTCCATCTAGTTTCAGCCAACTGTGGCTGATTGCCCACGGGGAAAAAATACTCTGAAGTGAACTACAGACTTCCTTTACAAGACCTTTATACAGCAAAATACCCCTCCTGCCTCAGTTCTTGGTGATTATTGTAAATTAGCCCCAGTCGGTCTTATTGGGCCTAAAGGTAGCCAATTATGAGGAAAGAAGTGGATGAACTAGTCTCCCTCTTGCTGGATCAAGCTGGGGAACAATACTTGTTATTCTTCCTGTTCCCTTTAGGTAAGATTTTCTGCCTTCACGTGCTTGGAAGAAAAAAGAAGCAATAAAACAAGTTAAAATAAAGTTTCCTTTCATGGGGTGACACCAGCTTCTTGTCTTTATTTTAGCAGAGCCATAGCCACATGGCATCATTCAATATCTCCTTAAATAAGAAGAAAAAAACATGTTTCCTCTGTGTTCTGCAGCAAATCTGGGAAGAAAGCCTGCTGTGCTGACTTTAAAGGGAGAAGATGAAGGATGGTTGTAAACCATCCACACCATAGGAACACACTCAGCCCTGAGAAGGAGCTGTCACTGCAGAGAAGTAATCAAATAAATGTTAAACTCAGGTTCTAAGAACAGGAAGGAATCAACTTCCCACCCCACGTTACAGGGTTTGTTCTCAGGCGGCTCCTAAAAAGGGAACTAAGGAGAATCTGTATAGTGCTATACTGTACTGTTTTTGCTCTAGATCAGGGGTTTTCAACCTTTTTTAAGGAGAGTACCCCTCCTGGTGGGTACCCTCTTCCAGACGTGGAGCAGGGGGGTGTCCCTCAGCAGCTGGTCACCGAGCATGGAGTGGGGGTACCCTGGCAGCCGTACTGCCGCTTCACATTCGGTCACCTGGGGACCTCCCTCCCTGGTTGACGATCGGCCGCTAGGGGACCCCCCTCCTGCTCCATGTCCAGAAGCAGGTACCCACCAGAAGGGATACTCTCCTTAAAAAAGGTTGAAAACCCCTGATTTAAGAGATTGACGGTGGTGTAGGAAAGGGAATACTGGCAGGGAAAGGACTCTAGAAGGAACTGTTACAGGGCATCTTCACAGTCTCCAGTGACCCTGAAAACCATCGTCCCTTTTGACTCACCTGCTATGCTCATCGAATCAGTGACCCTATGGCAACACTTCCTGGCTGCCATCTGTCTCCGCTCTTTAGTTCTTGGTTTCTATACCTCCACATAGAACCAGCTCAGTTGCTTGGCTGTCCCCTCTCTGGGGCACCAACACCCACTGGTGCTTCTTCTTTTACAGGTCATTCCAGCTGGCCCGACCAGTCAATGGCATCTCACCCAGGAGGACCAGGATGGCTCTGAAAAAACCTACCATGGGTTGTCATCATCAGATGGTACCACAGCACAATGCGTCTGCTCCAGGTAAGTGCCTCCCCACCACTGTTCCTTCTTTAAAACAGAGGCTGATACTGGTCCCCTGTTGCAGGAACCAAAGAAGTGAGGACAAAAAGTTTGAACCTAGTGCAAAAGACTGAAGAATCCAGGGTACAGATTCAAAGAATGGCTTTACTGGGTTTGCATCATTTAGAAGTGGACAAGATGGTATATGGGAAAACCATTTAAGAGGAGAGCGTTATGCTGGTCAGAATGGGAGGTGCCTGGACAATGGCTTTGGGGTAAGAATGGAATGATTGTCCATCACTTTATGACAGGATTACAGACTTTTAATTACATACTATACACATTTAGACTACAGAGGTCATTCCAGATTATACCTCCAGTACTCTTCAACTTCTTGCAAATGTCTTTCTATTATTTTTGTGAAGAGCAAGAGAAATCAGGACAAAAAAAAAATCAGTTTCTAGAGAAGGTGTTGGTTATACTGTATAGTCAAGACTATGAATGAAAACTCTGCAGTTGACCAGGTTATGCATTATTTTTTCAAGGGGTTGGACTAAATTTACAAGATGAATTTCCTTGTCCTTTAACCCATTTCAGTGCTGGCACAACCAACAGCACACTTTCTTCCCTGGGTGATGCAGGGGGCTCATATGCTCAAATGTGTCTTGAGATGGCCTCTGTCCACAGATGCCTCATGTTGTCAGAGAAAATAAATTTGTCTCCTTTTGGTTGCTGCAGCAGGGCGATCTGGGCTTTTGAGAAGAAACAGTCCTGTTGAGAGAGCCCTGCTATGGGGCATTTGGATAGGCAGGGACTGTCCTGCTAGGAGCCTTAAAAGGCTTCCAGAAGAATAAGCGAGGGGAAAGGAAGTGGCCTGTATGCAGAACAGCTTGATACATGGAAGAGCCGGACAGATGTTTCGGGGCCAGAGCCAAAGGGGCTTCTCTCCTAATGGCCTGGACAGGGCAGAACAGTTTTGTTTTTCTTATTTGTTCTTTCTTTAAAGACTGTACTTTATTAGAGAGGACTGGCTGAGGAGCTCTTTAGGGAGCAAAACCTGCCTGCAGAAGCCAGCAGCCCACTTACAGTTACCATTTGTTCCCTTCTTTACTTTCTGGGAGAAAGTTTACATAGAGCCTGCCTATATCCATGCATCCCTCATTTACATGAGTCCTGAATGCACCCATAATTCTTCTCTCAAGAAAGAAATACTCAGCAAGTCATTCTCACTTCCTTTGTATATGCCGGAGCCTCTTTTGCCTGTGCTGTAGCATCTGCATTCAAAAACATGTATTGGAATGGAATTGCTTTTTAAATGCAGTATCACTATATAAACTACATGGTAATAAGAGGAGCATCATGGTATATAAATTATGAGTATGTTAATGACTGCGTCAGTCACCAATAGTAATCAGTGCGTCCTAGTGTTCAGGATCTTTTCCAAGTCATTTTTATGAACCTGCAATAATTCATGAGTTTAGCTGCTCTGCTGCTATTATTCTGAGTTACTCACCTTTCATATGAATCATGTAGAGATTCTATTTATTGATATGTCTAAAGGGACTAATACATTAGAAAAAAATCTGATTTTGACACAGATACACGTTACCTTTCTTTGACCCCATCTAGTGTTATTTTTTTGAATGCCGGAAAAATATCTTCTACATATTTTTGAAATATATTGATATATATATATATATATATATATAACATACCTTGTCACCTTGCAGAGTTTATTTCATTCACTGCCTCCTTCTGGCTAGAGGGATTCTTTACGAGGGGAGAACTTGTGTTGCTATTATTCAAAAATATTTGTAGCACACAAAAGATCATGGGCTGGTTGTGCTAAGTGCTGTATGGAAACCTACAAAGGCACAGTCCTTAATTGGAAGTTCTCCCGGTCTAGTGTATCTCTGTGAAGAGAGATTTAGTAGACTGTAGCTCTATACATCCCAGTTGAATTTTTCCATTCGCACTAAGATATGCTTCCCCCAAGCTGGTTCATAATGTTAGGTGTGCAACCCCTGGCCTGAGAGCCAGGTCCAGCCCATGACACTGTCATCCAGCCTCTGGGGCTCTCCATGCATGCTAGATTGGGTGTGCCGGTTAGTGCAGGGCCTGATCTCAGTGCATGGGGGAAGCGGGGGGGCTCTGGACCTGATCCCAGCCAGGTGGGAGTGGCATGGAGCCCTGCGCCCTCTCTGCCTGGCCAGGATTGGGCACCAGGGCCCCATGCCACCTCCAACGAGCCCCAATACACTGGAAGCAGACCCCAGGGATCCACACTACTTCCACCTGGCCAGGATCTCATTCTACCCTGGCAGAGGCAGTTTGGGACCTCAGGGTCCAATCCTAGTGTGTGGGGGCAGCGTGGGGCCTGGTCCAGCCCATAGACCAGCCTCATGCCATTCATCCGCCCCATGCTGCCACAAGCGTGAGCCACCATTGCATTAACTAACTGCTGTTTTCCCCCCATTTAAAATCCATAGATGAGGAGTTTCCAGGAAACCTTACTCTGAATTTGGATGTTCTGGCTGTTCTTTCCAAATCATTGTGTAGAAAGCATTTAAAAAGTCTCATCCTAATCTGTGACTGAAAAAAAAATCCCTTGTATTAAGTTGTTGAAAATCAATATGTGGTTTTTTTTTTTGTTAACTACAATTAGGCCTCTCACTGTTGTTGTTTAGTGATATAATACGAGCTGCCATGTGGGAGACCTGAGTTTGATTCTTTGATGTGTGTGTATCTATAACCATTGAGGCACTGAACATCCAGACCTTTGGATTCTGTCTCAATGGCCTAATGGGGGCTGGATGGTCTGGGCATCCTCCATACTCCTTCTTAGCTGTATGTGTCAAAAGTCCTGGTGACCTCTCATGCATACACCATGATCCAGAAGGATGGATGGTTGTCTACTATAATCCTCTTGTTGTAATGTATAAGAGACTATTCTTTGAGCACATGTTTAACAGGAATGAACTGAAGTTTAAGAGTAGTATTGGGAGTCAAATGTTTTGATTAGATCCTCAATTGTTCATATTATCTGTTTTATATTCTTCCCTGGGAATTTTGTCCCCTCTGTACATCTATCTGTCTGAGAAGCAATTAATTAAAATTAGATCTATAAGAATAATTAAGATATATAAATATAAAGAATATTTATATATATAAAAAGAGTGATCTGTTACCATGCAAACACTGCCCAAAATACACAGAATACATGACTATAAAACATATTCACTTTATAATTAGCCAAATACTTTACATTTGGCTTTATCTTTCAGATTTGATTTTATGTTGTTACTACAGAAACACATGACATTTGTATGTTGGGACAATCTCCATATGGGATGTGTTTTTGTTTTGTTTGGAAAGCATATGATCAGTGGATAGCTGCTTATCTACTTTTTTTTTTTTTTTGTCTTGCACATACACAGCATACAGTAATCAAAATTAACTGCTGCTTGGTAGATAACACAGCAGTATGTTTAAGGGCACACTTTCAAAGTTGGTAACCCAGCTGTCTTGCCTTAAGGAAATTTTGTGTTAAACTCGTTGTGGAACAAAACAACCAGCCTTGTGTTACAATCTGGTTAATGGTATTGGTGTCTTCATAAAGATTAAGAGGAATCTTGTTTGCAAGGGAAGAGAAAGTCATAGCTCAGCAGGTTTTGTACATTCAGAAACAAACTTCTTTCTCCCTTGAGCAATACTTGCTGGCTGTATGTGCAAGTCAGGGGCTATTAGCAAGTATCATTAGTTTGGTGGTGTTGAGGCATCACTGAGCAAACCAAGCAGGGTAAAACTAAGTGTCAAAAAAGAAAGTCCTCTTCACATGCATAGTAAAAATGCTCAGCATATATATAACGTTTTATAGCATCTAGAGAACATACAAACATTACAAGGCATAAATGGTGGCCCCATGCAACTTGTATTATTTATTTGTATTACCAGTATTCCTGGTGAAAGTCATATCCTCGATGCGATGTGAACTCGCATGCATTACTAGCAGAAAAGACCAGCAAGAAAATAAGCACTGTGTTGTTTGTCACTGTGAGAAAAACAAGCATCAAAACCATGGACAGCCTTGATTGCAACTTCCTTACCCTCTCATGGTCCAGGAATTTTTGATGTCACAGTTATTCTCCCGTGAAGCAAATGCCAGTTTCTTTTAGGTAGCTCTCTGGTGGTGCAGGAACATTTCTGGTACTCAGCATGCTACAAAAAAATCAGCACTACTGTGCTGCTGTGTGGAAGTCATCACCAAAGACATGGATGTGGTAAAGCACTACTGGCTCCTAAAGACAGCCTGCTGCAAAAAGAGAAGGTGGGGATGCAGTAGTTCAGGTTGTTATTAGCTTCTCAAATGGATCCTTTGAACTGTTTGACTTTTTTTTTGTCTTATTTATATTTTTAAACTTCTCCCAGGGATTAGATACTCTGTACAATCTGATGAAAAGTTTGATAGTTAAGGAACAGCACAAAGCTTTCAATCTTGTGTCGATATAAGGACCTAAAACTGTAAGACTGATAAGCTAATGGCCCTATTCTGCCTTCTGTCAAAGCTCACAGCTCCCACTGATCAGTTCTACTGCTGGGAGAGAAAGCGCATTTGATTCCCCAAGTACATAGGTAAATAACCGTTCAGGAAAAAACTGTGTTCTTCTTTTTAAAAAATGGTGTGAGTCCTGGATATTACAGGCCTGAAAGTCTTCTCATTTTTGTGAGAATATTTTGCAAAGTACAGCATCTGTAGTCTTTCGTTGTCATTTGTGCAGTCTTTTGTTTCTAGCAAACTGTAACTTGTTCATTTTTGAAGTTCATAGCTCAACTATATTTCCCAGTTCACTTAGAAGCTACAGCTTCTGACAATCTGAATTACTCTCATTCATTCACTAATGAAAGGCGCGCACGTGTGTGTGTGTGCGCGCGCCTATAAAAGCAAAAGTATATTTTAGTATCAAGCCAACACGTCTCTTCAGAACTGCATTACAAATGGTTACTAAATTGGCTAATTAAGTGTGTTTTAGCTACTGATCAAACAGCAATACCTACCTTTTGTAACCTTAGCTTTTTCCAGACCACAGAATAGCAAATATGTTTTAGTTTGCATAGTAAGTATCAGGTTAAATTTGTTTTAGTGAATTTAAGGCAGTTGTTAATCTCTCCACCAGTCTCTAGAGCAATCAGTTATTCATACTCTAGAATTACTCAATTATACGTGTGAATGTTTTAAAGTTTAAAGTTTTAAATAGGCTGTGCTCAGTGACAGTTTTATGTACAAGCTAGGGGCCCTGGCTGAGAGTTCGCTCTCTTTATAGCCTGTGTACAAGCAACTCCAGCTGGGTGGGAAACAAGTTTTCCTCTCCCACAAAACATTTCAGAGTCTGTATTTTCACCCGGGAGGTGGGAGACCCAAATTTGAGTCAGCTCTGATGACTTGAACTTATACCTACTATATACCAGGTGAGTGCCAAGACCACCAGTCTGTCTGCTGTTCTCAGGTGAGTGGCTCTGCCTGCCCCTCTTTTTTTTCTATGTAAAGGTCTTGATTTTGTCCTGATAGTCTATGTGACAATTTCTGGATTCCCAAGAGATTTTCTAGGGTTGTGTCATGAGAAAGCTGACAGAATCCTCTATCCCACAAAGGAAACTTTGTCCTGCTCTTTCTACCTATTTGTTTATATATCTACCTTCATTATTAAGGGTAAGGGCATGTATAGAGGCAATAATGCAATCCCATACCACCTCAGGATACCCAAGCAAACTCAGATCCAGCTGGCTTTCCTTTCCTCTGGGCTAAGTAGCCTGGATAGTGTACCACACAAGTAGAGCACGCTGCTTTTGGTACTTAAGTTAGTGTGGCACAGGACTTTGCCATATAGAGACATATTATGTTGTACCGTACTGCAAACACAGCAGCATGCTGTATCCTGGAGTAAACTCATTGAACTCAGCAATTTACAGAAGCATCACATGAGCAACGTCTGACCTTTTCTCACAGCTTTTTAAAATGTGACCTAAGACTGTCTGATCTGTGACTTTGCTGGTCTCACAGCTTCATTTTCAGTGTGGCTTAGAGTGGTCTGGCAGAACAATTACTACTGCATGTAATGAATCTCATGAAAACAAATAGTGGAGCTCCTAGCCCCAGATAGCTTTCTTTCCAGGCCATCCTGGTATATTCAGAGTGGTGTACTGGAGATATGGGAGTAAAATAAAGTAAAAGTGAAGTCAGAAAAGCACAATTTGGATATTTGTTTATCCTGTTGCAACGTGAATGTGTTATAAAACTTGGGTCAGGCTCCTTCCACCGCCCCCAGATTGTGAGATTATCTTAAAAACAAAGAAATGAGACATTTAAAATAATACGTTTAGGACTCTGATTTGCTTTTTAAGGCATTTATTTATTTGCCTTTGTTGTGCCCTTAGTGTTCATGTTCTTTTAGCTTTTTTCCCCACAATTGTGAGGGTTAGAAACCTTTAGTGTTGTGTTTTGCTTTGGTTTTAATAAAAGTGGATATTCTCTCAGAGCTGCATGGTTCCCAGGGCTGGGGCTTTAAGAAGTTCACCAGGTATCATGAGGTTCATGATAAAATCAGGCAAGCTGGTGACAATAATCTTTTGACATTCCCACAGAGTCCATGCAGTTTGTGGCATTCCCACAGTCTACATGGTTCAGAGCCTGAATTCATCATCATGTTAATGAGGAAAACTCATTTTCAAAGGTGCTGGGAATAGATTAATTGCAGTGGAAGTCTTCTGAGCCTCGCGTTAGAAAACTGGAGAAACTTGAGTACAGTGAATGTTAGAGGATGGCATTTACAGTGGAGATTGTTTCTTTCTGGAGTTTCATGAGAAAAGGGGTCAACTATGGACCAGTGCTACAAAGAAAAAAAAAACCCCAAAGGAATATTCAGTGGAACAGAAGTCGGGTGAGTAAACTGCAGTTACTGTTTGTATCTTGAAGCAACCCACCAGAAGACTGTCAACTCATTACCGTATAATGAAAAGCAAGAGATGAGTGGTCTGATGTAACAAGTGAAGAATAAGGCCATACTTTAAACAATATATATATTCAATATAAAACAAACCAACAGAAAAGAAGCTGTTCACTGCTTCTTTTAGTGATTTTTGGATTTGGTAAACATAAAACCAATTATATTAGTTTTGCCACTGCTTTTCTGGAAGACCATAAATCTAACCAGGAACAGACACAACTGTGCAACTAAATGACTTTTTGTAAAGAAATGTTAACTCTGAAGGCAACAGAACATTTTAGATGCTTGCAGGGTGATGAACGTGCTTTAGTGATGACAGATTTAATTTTTTTTACATGAAGTTGATTTGGGAGAATATTTGCAAATACTTGTGTGTGTAGCTGCTTGTGATGCTTCATTTTTATCCTCCCTGTTGAAGAGAAATGTGATTCATATTGATACACGGTCAGAAACTGGATGAACAGGAAGTTTGGCATTTTGACAGCTTCTTGAAGGAGCTGGGGCCCAGCCACAAGTCCTTGAGGATGCATACAAGGCAGTAAAATTATGAAACATTAGGTGCAAAGTTTTAGGGCCAAATGAGGTTTTCATTAACAACTGATATACATTGGCATACTTTGGGCATCTTGCAATGCCCAGCTGACCACTATTTTACCTAATGTCTCAGTCTTTAACTGCATATTGTAATGTGCTTGGTGCTGGGGTGGCAAAGCCTCCTCTCCTGGCCATCATGTAAGCCCCCTACTTTGTTGCCCTGCTTTGGCCCTGCAGGGTCCCACCCTGTTATCTCACCTGACAGGCCTTGATATTATAAAGTAACAGGGAGGCTGCCTCTAAAGGGTAAAGAGGAGTTTGGGTGGTAGGCCCTTGTCTGGGCTGAGGCCTCCCATCCTTATCCCACTTTACACTAGCTGAGCCTTTCCACCTGGAGTCCACTGTCCCAGGAACGCCAGCTCCTGAGTCCCAGCTCTAGCCCTCGCAAGCTCTTCTGGTCTCGCCCTCGCGAGCTCTGGGCTTGCTTCCCAGTCTTTGTCATCTTTTTTCTCCATCCTCTGTTAGACAGTAACAGAATTTCTGCAGGGCATGAAGTGCTGCACCCACACAACCCCCCAGGTCACAGCCCCAGGAAGGGTACTATACTGAGGGTCCTTGCCATACCCCTGGGGCTCTAATCCACCACTTTCAGCCACTCCAGGTCCTTTGGCTTAAATAAAACATGAGCAAGCAGCAAGCAAACAAAGGGTTTCCCTCTCAAAGTTAATCTTGCCCTGCAAAAGCTCTACCCCGAAGGCCTGAAGCACTTCTCTGTTTTTGATCAAGGTGCAGAGTTTCTTTCAATTGCCCTGCAACTCAGAGTTCTTCCTTTGAGCTGCCTGGCCTAGCTTTGTCTCCTACAGCCAGACTGCCACCACCAGCTCTGGCCTTGTGCTTATAAATCTCTTCCTGGGTCACCTGGCCCCATGGAAATACTTAAGTGTCTTGAAATAAGCATTCTGTTATTCTGAGTCAGGGCACAGCTTCACAAAAGAGCAATCCTCCAAGAGAGCCATCACATATACATATCACAAACTAAAAGCCCAGGTGTACCGTAGACATCAATTGACCCGCCAAGTTGTGTAGCTAAGTAATCACTTCCCATGTGTTTGAAAGCAGTCACTGCTGGACATGTTCAACCACTGATACAATCCCAAACAGCATTGTTTGTCAAATGCATAATTTTCCATTTGGTTGATGCTTCAGGCCCTAGAACTTTTTGAAATCATGTCTACTGTGCAGAGAAGGATAAGATTTCCGGCAAAGGTATGCACTTCACACTATTATATGATTCGCAGAGATGCCTAATAAGATGCCTGAAGGGCATTCATGTTGTCATTGCAGCTTGAGTAATCAAGTTGAGTTGATTTTTCAAGGCTTCCTGTTTTCTCTGCAGAAAACTTCTTAGGTTTATCTTTCAGTGATTGATGTTTGGTTTCTAAATGTTTCAGCAACTTCAAATGTTTCATAGTTGGCAGGCAGCACTTCAAGAACATGCTATGCACTGTGGTTTCAAATCAATTGGTGCAACACCCCAAACAATTTGTCATTGTGTACACAGGTTATCTTTTTGTCACCACTTGCAATTGTCTCTTTTATACAACAACCCCTGCCTCTTCCCAAATCTCCCACCTGCTGGAGTTGAGTGTGTCCATTAGATGCTCAGTTGTGCGCTTGCATGGTAGCGGTTGGCCCTGTTGGGTGACCATGAGACACGTGATGAGAAATGTGGTTTTAGAACCTGATTTTAAACAGAAATAGATGCTGAGGTTCAGTGACACGCTATGTTAACAGCTGTGAGCACATGTACTCTGTGCCATACTGTATTTAACAGAGATGGGATCCTTTGCATAATGTAGAGCAAAGCATATGCATACATACTTACAGGTATATGTTTAAGACTGTATTTTATTAGCAAAGTTCTAGCAGGTTTCACATCCTGCTGAACATGTATGATGAATTTCTCTTTGGGGTTTTCTTCTTGCAGCAGTGTGATGGCCTGAAAGAGAAAAACCATTGAAAGACTTACATTGTGTATCTATATTTAGTATTGTTTTATGTTAAACACAATTCTTATCATCCATTTTTGTTACCTGGCTTCTCTTATCCTAATAGGAATACATAGGGCCCAGAGCATTGTTCCGACAAGGAAGGTTTTCAGCTGTCAGGTTTCAACAGAAACAAACACCCATAGGATATCTTGGCAGTTCCCAAAGACAATCTCTTGGTCTGATAACTTTTTCTCCCCCTCTTATCAATTTGGAAGTAGTTCTTATAAGCATTTCAATTAGCATCATCCTTCTATATGGAGGGAAAGAAAGCACTTTTAAATGCTGGACTAATGAAAACATTTTGCCTTGAGGTGACAAAAGGACATTTAATTGAATGAGCTGTGTTTTGGGCACGTCCCTTCTGCACAAAGCTTGGTGCATTCTTTCTTTATAATGCTGTGACTGCATGGTGAAGTATCAAGTTGAACAACCAGAAGTTATATGCAGAAATATCCTAATTAGAGATGTCTAGATTGGAATATGATTAGCTCTGAGGATGGCAATTAGATATTATTTTTAAAGGTGTTGTGTAATAGTGCAAAGGACTTGCCAATCGACATTATCTATTCCACAGAGCTTAAGATAATGGATGATTATGTTAGTCACTGATTTATTATTTGTATTACCATAGCACTGAGAAGCTTGAGTAATGACCAAATCCTAGGTGATCTTAAAGCACATAAAGCCAGCTGCTTCTCTAAAGAGCTGACCATATTATATATATATATAAAAAATAAGACAAGACAGCAGACGGGTACAAACTGGGGGAGTAAAAGGAAACAGTGGCCATCTCTAGGACTCCAGACCCACTGCTGACAAAGCCCCAAGCATCTCAGAGCAGACCTGAGCACTCTTCCTCCACAGAGGTCATTCTCAGGCCCTCCGAAGTTGTCTACTCTGCCTAACCACTGATCCTTGGTGCATCTGAAATGGAAGGGAATGCATGGGGCTTATTTTGTCAGCAATGCTATGGGGGTTGGAAGGGAAGGTGTATAGACAGGCTCAATGAAACCATCTTGGTCAGCAAGAGCTCATCACATTTACAGTCAAATTGCCATCAATTTTTGATAGGCATTGCAGGAAAGGAGAACTTGGGGGTAGGTGTCACCTGCGCAATGGGATCTACGGAGGCGAGCCAACCTGTGTTCACATAGAGCCTCAATGACTTTTGTGCCATTGAGCGGGTCCAGGGAGCCACTTGCACTGATCCAGTTATAGAACTGGGAGCTTGGCTGATCCAGTTACAGAACTGGTCCTATCTGTGCTCAATTTTCCTTTTTTATTCATTCAAACTTTAAGGCAGAGATAATTCTATTTTATTGGGCTCCTGAAAGTATTTTTGAATGACTAGATCCTGGTGCTGTTCTGTGCTCCAAGAAGTGTGTGTATAGATGGAAGACCTTACAAACAAAGCAGGTCGCCTTCAGTTCTAACCTGTCCATCACATGTGATTGTTTCTACCTAGCACTGACCTGTCACAGCATGTGTGGAATGATGACTTGGGATGTAGCTTTCTATATTGTTGCCTTAGGTCTGGTCCATATGGAGGTACTGTGAATTTTACTGGGGAATAAATAGTTGTCAGGCTGAAACGGAATACATCTAAATGTTGTTAATGGAAAAATGAAATGAATGCTCTTCAGTAGGCAGTCGCTCATTCCTTGAGTTCCTGTCTGCTGAAAGTAATCTACGTTCAGTGCCTTAGTGGCTTCTGGTTAAGAACACAGATTTTGAAATATTGGATCAGACAGCTGGTTCGTGTTCCAGAGGAAAATGAAACAACTCCATCATGCACCATAGGTGTCTGGTGTATTTTGGGGAGTGTAATTAGCTTCGGTGAGATCATATTTGACTTAGGATAAGCAGTAAAATTTTTTGGCAACTTGGACTGGATCATCCAGTTAAAGTATACAGTATTTTCATTGCATTGTGCATATGGGTAACAGCCTCTAATGCTGATATGTTCTGCACATAATTCAGAATACAGTTTTTTTTCTTGTTCATCTTTCTTTCCTCCCTACCTCCCTTTTTAGGAATCACTGCGGGTAAGTTGATTTTTCTATTGTTCCATCTTAAACTCTGAAGCAGTGTATCCCACTGTCTAACAGCTTTCATACCTTATTTCCTGAGGACTGTGGCTATGTCTGCACTGCGACTTAAAGTCAACCTTAAGGTTGCTGCAAGGCATCCAGATGCCTACCATCTACTCTGGAAACCCTTAAGCTTGTTTTCCAGCAGCAGCCCAGCCATGGAAACCGAGTGCAAGGCCCTTAGATTGAATTTGCTCCTAATCTGCCTCTCCTTGCAGTAAGTTTGGAACTCACTTAGGTGCCAGAAACAGGCAGCACAGGGCTGTTGGCTAGCAGCAGTTAGTCTGTGCTCCCTCTTCTTGACTTCTATCCCTTATACACCTTGCTTCCTCTCTCTGCTGCCTGTGATTTGAGCCTGGCACGGAAGGAGAGACAAGAAGTGGGTGAACTGATTCCCAGAAGAGGTCTACCTGAATAACAAGAAGCCAAGGTTTGGACTGCTTCAGTATAGGCTTCAGGGTGAGGTATAGCCAGGGAGTGGTGGCTTACACGATTTAGGCTTAGTTTATACCATATGTCTCTCTCTGAGCTGGGGCGAAAGGAGAGAGGAATAAAGACAATAGTCATTGTAGCAAATTTACATGAAGCATCCAGTTCAGGAAGGAATTTAGGGCCAAATTTGCATTTTTCTCAATTTTTGAGGAAGAAGGAAATATGCACATAGAGGACTGAGTTGTAAGAAAGTTCTAGATTAGTGTTTTTCAACCTCTTTCAATTTGTGGACCCCTAAAACATTTTGAACGGATGTGCGGACCCCTTTAGAAATTTCAAATGGAGGTGCCAGATCCCTTTGAATTGTAAGGGTGGATATTCACATACTTTTGATCATAGTCATCTTTTGCAGACCCCTTAGAGAGAGAGTCTTGGACCCTCAGGGGTCCAAGGACCACAGGTTGAAAACCACTGTTCTAGATGCTCACTGCTTGTGTGCATGAAAGATGCCCAAGAGGTCCTTTCTGTTCCCACCTGACTCTTCATAGGATCTGTAAAGCATTATACTTCAGCTAATGATCTTTACCATAGTTAGAGAATTATGTACTACGTATGCAGACTTTTCCACAATATTTAACAGTGATCACTGAAAGCCTGTATCCTGACATCTGTTACACTTGCATCAATCTGAAGTTATTCCAGGGAAGTCATTTGTGCTGAGATCAGACTCCTAGGTATGGGAGCTGCCTAAAGAAAAGGTCAAAGGTCAGGTCAGAAGGCCCATCAGGCTAGTGTTGCTGAGGCACTCAGGTTTCTGTAGGCAGCGGCACACAAGGTAGCGGTGTAGCTAGTATCACATATGGCTGCCTTTGATTTTTGAGCTTGAACAAGCAGATCCCTATTTATAATTGGGTTGCCTGGGCCATTTGTATGAGTAAAGCAAGGCTCAAACTCACATTTCTTGATATGTGGGTAGATGACCCCAGTGAACTAACGAGGGCTAGCTGAGCCCTAGCCCGCAGGGGCATGACAAAGTGAGGTTTCTGTCCTGCAGCTGAAATAAGTAGCCTAATGAGCCTTAGCCCTTTCCCTTTGATTGTGGGGTTTTTTTGTTTTTTTTTTAAGGAACCCCTCCAGCACCTGAGCCTTGCTGCACAACTTACTGGTCTCCAGTTCTTGAACAGCTCCAGTCCACTCCTCTGGCTTCCTGATTTCTGGTTAAGCCTCTCACTCAGTGTTTGGACTTGGGTTTGATCTCAGTCTACTTCGTGATCTCTGATCCCTGGTTAGTCCTCTGGTTTGGTTTTGGACCCTGGGCTTTGGTTCCCATCCCTTGTCTGGAACTCGGATTGCCCTTGACTGCTCCCAACCTGTGGCTTGTCCCTGCAACCCTGCTGGTCCTCACTCCTGGCTCCACACAGTAGGCCTGACTCCCTTGTGAACTGTGAGATGACCCATGGGAAGGTAAGCTTGTTACTTCCTTGGCTCTCAGCTTTTAAATGGCACAGGTGAAATTTAGGACAAAAGATGGATAGAGCGTTAAAAGCAACATATATGGAACAATATTTTTAAATTGTTCGGAAGGAGACTAGGGACAGAGAACATCTTATCTGGGCAGACTAGATGACTGTTACTTCAAGTGAGTTTAGATATAAACCAAACATCTGTAGCGGCAAGAACTGCAAATCCATAAAGCTGACATCATTCCTAATGGGACACATGAAAAACCAATTATTATCTAATTAATATAATAATATCATAATAACTTTACATTAATGTTGATAAATGGCATCCCTACTCCAAGAAATGCACTCCGTACCTCACTAGAAGCTCAATGATTGCTTTGCGAACTTGGGTGGGTTCTACGGTATCACTAGTCATGTAATGATATAGTTAAGCTAGGGCATGCGCCAAACAGGATGAGGGATGATATCAGCATGTGCTTTGAGTTTTGTGCATTAGCCACTGTTCTATTTCTAGGAATGTTCCTTTGTGTTTCTGTTAATGTTATTGATTTTTCCTCCTTATTGTCAGGGATTCTTAAGTTCACATATGCCCTCGGTGGGAAGCTGCCAGTGCTAAAACTTCCCATCTCTACAGCTTCTAAATGAGATGCCTTGCTCTTGCTGGGCACCAGTGGCTGCCAGCAAAAGTGTTAATTCATCAAGTTATGTAGTAATGGAGCTCTGTTAACTATGTCTGTCTGCTTTTGCCAAGAAGTAGATCAATGGGAAGCTTTTCATTTCAAAGGTGGGAGGGGGGATGTGCACACACATGCCTAGCAGGCAGAAGATAAAGAGCAGTTCCTTGAATTTGTAGCTGAGCATCTTGTGAAGCTGAAGCTCCCTGATGAAATGAGTGATTTGAAGGTTCTCAACATGGCTGGTTAGAAGGAAAGCTGCAGACGTGGTGCTGGGCTGTATTCTGTTTATAGTCTATGCTGGAGGGCCCCTAGTCATTCACTGACCTTCAAGCTGTGAATGGAGACTGGAGAAGGGGTTCAGTGAGTCTGAACTGGGAAATGCATGCTGGAAGCAGCCTTGCTAGACCAACTTGGGTCTGGCACTGCTGCTGAGAGGGTTTGTCTCTCTAAAGCTAAAGTTCATTTGGGCAAAGGCAAACTTAGAACAGGGGCGCTCAACCCCCAGCCTGTGGGTCATGTGGCCCCCAGTGTTGTCATCTGGCCCAGGGGTCTGTTGGGAGCCCTGTGGGGCATAGTCCTATGTGCTGTATTAAGCACTTGAGGCAGCACAGGCCCAATCGCAGTGCGTGTGACTGGGCAGAGGCGGTGCAGTGTCCTAGGGCCCAGTCCAGCAAGCAAGGGGGACAGAGGGCCCTTAGCTCCCAGGACCTGATTCCAGTGGATTGGTCCCATACCCCTCTTCTGGCCCATGGGCTAAAAGGTTGAGTACTAGAAAGTATTTTGCTTTAGAAGACCCGAGCCAACATTTTGAGCTTTTTGAAGTCCTTTTAACTTCCAAGGAGGCTGAGTAGGTTGGAGAATTGAGGCTCTTAAGAACAGTTTTCTTCTGCTGCTCAAAGTTTTTATGCTATTTTTCTTGGCTTTGATAGTGTTTGGAGTCAGTACAGGGCAGAAGGAGAATGGGTTGCAGTACAGGGCTAAGGTGTGAGCTCCCTCTTCTCTCCCAGCTCTCACTCATACAGCTAACTCCATGTACTTTGTCTGCTTTATGCACTTCGTTTTTGGAGCATACCATTTTGGATCAATTATTGACTTAATTATCTCAATTTTATTGAAAAAATGCCAGCGTGTTTTGGAAGGGACCACAGGAATAAAGTGCCATCCGACTGCAGTATTAACAATCTGCCTATGTAGGCTGATAAAGCTGCATCTGCCCTATTCCTCCTAGCAGCTGTTCATTCTATGAATTTGGGATTATATTGCTTTGCATTACTCTCTGAGCTCAGTCCTTCCTCGCAGTGTAGAGGAGTTTTGCCAGTGATTTCAGTGGAGACTGGATAGCTCCCTCTCTGTTGGAATTAGCAGGACCTTATTACATTGGTTTGAAGCCTGTCATTAGCCTGTTAGCACTGTTGGTTCTTATTCTATTCTTATAGCTGTTGATTAACGCATTGTCCGAGGGCTGCTGCTTTGGTGCCAGTATGGCTTTGTTTATAAATATTTCTACTCGGATCCACCATTTATTTGTCTGGAACTCTCTCAATTTCTGTGATTTTTAAATATAAGCAAACTTATTTTAATATCAAAGCTAGCAACCTTTTCACTTCTTCTTCCTGTTTACATGGTCATTAATTTTTGCATGTCTGAACTTTGAGGCATTGTTAACTATAATGGGAAGACCTGGTTGGCTTCAGTAATGTGCAGGAACTGGATAATATTCCTCTAAAGAGTTTGTAGTTCTTCTAATGGCCCTCCCCTCTATAGTCCAGAAGCAGCAGAACAATAGTACTTGTATGTGTCTAAGAAAATTGTTGCATATGTATGTAATGCACGCAGTGATTTGGACCCTACTGTTCCCATATCAAAGATCTTCCAAGCACTAATATCCACTGGAATAGCATCAATAAGGCACTTTGGTTTCTGTAGCCAACAGCAAACAATGGAGGGGAGTAGTGACAGTCACATCCAGCTGCCTTTGACTCCCCAACCCAAATAAACTGGTGACCCCTTTTATTTTTTTTAAAGCCTTATCTCTCTGGAGAGGGGGAGCAGGTTTTGGTTCAAATCTAAAGCAAAGCTTGACCTCCCGTCTCTGGATCCACAGAGATTCCTTAACCGTGCAATTCCTCACAGCACACTTTTTATGTAAAGAAGAAAAGAGGCACTTTTTTGTCTAGCACTTGGTATCACCTTCCCCTATCTTAAATAATCTGGCTGGTCAATTATTATTATTATTATTTTTTAATCCTCCCTGCTTATAGAGAGTTTGGCTGCTCTGTTGGATTCATGTCTTATTCTTTGAATCGGGCAGTGTGGTCCAGGAGTTTGAGTAGCAGACTTGTGTTCTAATCCTGAGTCCAGCGGTGATGCAGTGGAACATGGAGGATCACACGGTCCAGATTTCCCAGCCTTTCATCAGGTTGCATCTGGATAGGATACTGAGTTAGTACACTTATTTCAATTATTATTTCCATTGACAGTGCCGAAGGCCTACATTTTTTCAAGACCATCCTTCAATTCTGTTTCCTAGGTTTTTTGGGTCTTTGATTTAAGATACCTATGAGTGAACTTTGAGAGGCTGAGCACTTGACTCCAGGTGTCTTCAACAGGAGCAACACATACTTCCAAATACTTAAGGCTTGATACCTTCAAAAAGCTTACATGGAGGCTCTGGAAATAATTAGGCCTTACTTCTCAGTGTCTTAGTTTATGTGTAAAAAGGAAGCAACTCGTCCTCACCAAGTGGTTTGAGAAGTATGGAGCTGTATAAAAGCAGTTATTTAGTCTGCCCATAAAGGAAGCGTGTCACACTTTCACAAAAAGAGTTTTACTTATTTCTGTCTTTCAGTACAACATTTTTTTTTATATCTGATCTCCTGATAAACTCCTATATTTATAATTAAGACATGCAAAACGCTAGAACTCTTGGTTCAGAGATGATACCTTTTATTAGACCAACTAAGAAATCGCAAAAAAAAAAAGAGAAAAAGAGAAGCTATTTTTCTGCAAGTTTTTGAGCTTACACACCCTTCATCAGGCTCAGGGAAAATTAAAGATGGTAAAAAGTCCCCATAGGTAGGAAATAAATTTCATATTTGCACAGAGGAAGCTGAAGATAGAAGTCTGTCCCTGTGGGTTCATGAGAGTGTCTTTTGTGAGTTGCTCTTTGATGTGCGTATCAGGCAGGATTCCTTCCCTGGTGGTGTCAGATGGCAGACAGGCAGGGAGGTGTAGCAATCTTTCTTGTTGTTCATCAGTGAAGTTTAAAATCCAAAAATTGGCTAAAATTCAGCATCTTCCATGTTTCAGGGATGTATATGGCAGTTGTGTTGGTCTGAGACGAAAAGAAATGCAAAACGCTGGAACTCCTGGTTCAGAGAGTATACCTTTTATTAGACCAACTAATAAATCGCAAGAAATCTTTTTTTATCATTGATATTTTATTATAAGAAGAATTTCCAAAAGTGTTTTCTCAATGATTTTCTAGTAATTCAGGTGTTGCTGATCACGTTCTCTACTGAAGGTGCCTGTGGATCATGATATCTGGTTTTTAAGACAACTGCACTGACTTCTAGCCAGAGATCATTACAGGACTTGGATTTTAAATCACTTTAATGGTTTTGGCCTCTCTTAAGCACATCTGACTATCATCGGAAAACAACACTATTTTCACTCCTTTAATAAAACTGCCATATATGTAGAGCTATATTTCTACAGGAGGGCATGTCCTTGGGGTTTACTCTTGTTCCTTGCAGAATGTTGTGGTAGCTCCTGAAGCGCAAGGTATTTCAGCACTCGTTAAAAAACAGATTTGAAAGAGAACAGGATAGGTAAAGTGGTGGTATGAAAAGTTCACAGTGAAACATGGCAATGGTCATTTGCTTTCAAGTTTTGATACCAAAAACTTTGCCAATGGTTATCAAATTTCCATATCCAGAACCTACAAACTCTGCTTCTGTAATTTAGGGCATGGTTTTTCTTGCAGGTTAATTACATGTGCAGCATCCTCTTCTGCCCCAGACTGAGCACTAGGCAAAAAACCCAATCTTTTCCCATCTCCTAAAACAGATTTCCAGTATCTTCCCCTTCTAGACCAGGACAAACGCTTTAAAAAATGTGGTTTTTCAAAACATGAGAAAACAAAACTGGAACAAAGAACAGGCTGATGGTTGGGAACTTGATGTGGGACATCCAAGGTCAAATCCCTGCCTGGTTCCCAGTATAGACATAAACTCGATTGTCATACATCTTGGATGGCTATTTGGCATTCTGAAGTGATCGTTCTCTTTCTCTCTCTCTGATTTTTGACCAGAAATTTGGATCTGAGAAATGAAAGTTTTATTATCCCTCTTACATTTCTGTGGGAAATCTCCACCTTCGCAGAGTCAGCATTTTCCAATGGCAACAAAACCAAAAAAAGCAATAAGAACTTTGCTTCAAAAAAATCCCTGACTGGTTCTTCAAGGTGTGTCAGATAGCAGCTTGCTTCACACATTTGACTTTCAGCGGAGGGATTTGGTACGTGGCTTGTGAAGAGTAGTTTGTGGCTTTTGTTAAGGTTACCAAGAATAGATTCTATACACTGCTGTGGAAATAAAAACTTCTATTCCTACTGTGGAATATTTGTAGGAATGTACCCTGTAACGTTATCCAGGGATGCCCAGAGGGGATTCTGAAACATCTTAGCATTTATGCTAACAGAGGGATCTGCACAGTCTCGCTTTTCAACTCCAGATGAACTAGAAAAGGCTCAGCATTTGAGAATCCTTACAAAGGCACCCTATCACTTACCATTGGAAATCCTTCATGGTCCCTAACTAACGAATTTCACAAAGCTCTGGAGGGTGACTAAAGGGATTTGTATTTTAATATGAAATCCTTAACATCCAGGTTGCATATTCAACTCCAGCCCAGGCCATTAATGAGAGAGATTACCATCTGATGGTTGTTGGGGTCCTGGGTGGAATGGGTCTGATGTCGACCTATAACCCTTTGGATTATTACCACTAGTCATCATGTGTGCTGGCAATATCTCTCGGCTTTGTAATGGAGACAAACCAACCCTTAAATCTGGTCAGTCCACATCAGGGCTGCACTATGTTAGTGGGCCATCTGGAGAAGCTTGCACTGCCACTGCTCAATACTGGAAAACTAAAAAAAAAAAAAAAAAATGACTGGTGATAACAAAATACTTAATGTAATCACTGGTGTCATATCTTGCTAACAAGAACTTATCTCTGGCTAACAGAAGCCTAAGGGACACCCTCTTCCCACCTGTGTAGCATTTCTTTACTGAACAGAAAACTCATAACCAGTTCCAATGCCACCTCAAAAAGACCATCTTGGAGATCTTGGACGATCTTGTTTTTTGTTTTTAAACCAGCAATTACTAAAGTATATCATCACTGTGATGGTGCTGTTTGGTTTTTCAACTTGTATCCAACCCTTCCCAACAAAGAGTCATATATACTGTTTTCCCTACTTCAACAAGTGAATATCATCAGGTTTTTGTCAAGCAGACAGATGTATGCTGAAGTAGTTTATCTGGGAAAACAAGGCATTAGATTTACCATCAGCTATGACCTGGCCCTGTAAACTTTTCCCAAAAGCATAAGCCTATCTTCTCATGGAGAATTTATTTCTTCACTAGCTTGCCAAGACAGCAACAAAAAACAAAAAGCCTCTGACTTGCATCCACAAAGCCTGTTCTTGACACAGCTCCCTTCTTTTCCTTATTTTTACTGCCAATTTCATATGTGTCTTCACTGAAGATAAACCTTTGGAAAACACATTTTCTTCTCTAAAAGGAAGATCTTCTTAATTATGAGTCTTAAAATTCAGGCTGCCAAAAATGTAATGACTCCTCTCTGTGCTTTCTACTTGTATAGTAATCTCCTGTGACTGCTTTTTTGGAGTCTGATGAGTTCATTCTTTCTTTTGAGACTTTCTGTTCTCAGTAGACACAGATAACGGTAGCATTTTATCCCCTCTACCATCAACTCAAATTTGCATTTTATATTAGTCTTGTCTATGAGGAGTTATATTTGTTTCTTGCCCTTAATCCATTGTGGAAATGTTTCATTTTTCCTTTGCTAGTTGCCATCCACTTTTGAATACACTTAAGGATACAGGGATCGAATCTGTTACACAACAGAAAAATGTGCATTGATATGCTGCGACATAAAGCATCTTATATCAGTGAGTATTTGCCAAATTACCCCTTTAGTCAAACACAGTAGAGTCCACTTAGAATGAACTTAGAAATAATGAAACTCCATTTACAGTGAATTACCATTAAAATCCCAAATAGTTTCAGGCAAATTGTGTTTTTTGTTAAAGTGAGATTTGTTTTGTAGAAAAAAAATCCTTATGAGCTAAGTTCTGAAATTCTTGTGTATGTTATACTTTGGTCTTTCCTTGGGCTAATCTCTGACTTCATTTGAGGTTATGTTTCAGAGGTGGCAAAATATAGGGCGATCACCTTATTTTTAAGGGAATCCAGGACACTGCCGAGCTGTGCTGCTGCAGGCAGAGGCAGGTGGGCAGGGGCATGGGGCATAATTGGGAGGTGGGAAAATCCAGGATTGGCCCAGCTAAACCAGGACAGATGGTCACCCAAGCAAAGTAAAATATGAGTAAGCATTTGGGGATTTGGCTCTTTTTCTTCATTAGAGGTCAGGGTGGATTTGATTTAAATCGACTTGATTTAAATCACTGGTCAGGAAGCCTCAACTTAATCATTGTTCCATTCATCATCCTCAAAGCAACTTCCTCCTGAGAGAGAACACTTCTCGTGATGTTTCATTTGGGCAACAAGGCCTTGCATGTCTTTGTTGCACTGTTTGCATTTTGGATGCATGCCTATCTTACCCACAGGTGGAGGAACTTCATTAAAATATTCCCAAACAGGGTCTCTCTCATGGCCTGGCAAGCCTGCTGCCATGATAGGTTTTCCCTTCTACCATACCATTCCCTCACTAGATCTCAAATCAATGGAGAGGCTATGCTCAGAAACTTATCCCTCAAGACTTCTGGAATATTCTGCTCAAACATGTTTTTCTTTTGTTTCTACTGCCCCTACCTCCTTGTGTTTATTGTCATAACCCAAAGGTATGATTTTGTGTGTGCTTCGGCACTAGAATTATCCCCGCCAAATTACAGCTTCGTTGCACGGTAGAGTTCATAAATTTCATAGATTTCATAGACATCAGGGCTGGAAGGGACCTTGGAAGATCATCAAGTCCAGCCCCCCGCCCAAAGGGCAGGAAGTCAGCTGGGGTCATAGGATCCCAGCAAGATAAGCATCCAGTTTCATCTTGAAGGTGTTCAATGAAGGCGCTTGAACCACCTCCGGTGGCAGGCTGTTCCAGACCTTGGGGGCTCGG
>NW_005841873.1:1764852-1778482 GCF_000455745.1 Alligator sinensis
CCCCCCCAATCCTCTATTCATTTAAGTTCTTGAAAATTCACACTTTTAGAGAGAGGTAAGGGCTTGACTCTGTGTACACAAACTTGCAGAGAGACAAAGGGGCTTATGGTTAGGTAATCAGGTCTGTTGTCTCTTATCTCCGTATTCTGCTATATATATTTGTACTTCATACTCTGATTGATAGTAGAGTTTAGAAAATATCTATCTATCTATCTTTGGAGACACAAATCCACAGTTTGAGAACTGAAACTAGGAATCACAGAGATGCTTACTGGGATCTTCTAGACTGAGCACTGAGTAGAGTGGTTTTCTTTAATTTTACTAATCTATAGAGAAGCCTCTGGAAACCCCAGAAGATTGGGCTCCTAATATGGTCCATGGCCTGTTTTGACCTATTTATAAAACTTTTCTGAAAAAGTTACATGAATATATTGTCTCAAATAGTATATAATTAGAATTTCCACTATAAAACAATTTTCATTTTCTTATAAACTTTTGCCAAACTCCAGGATTTGGGTTGAAATGTTCTATGCCTGGATAGTGCCTCAGGCTGAACACTTTAGATATTTTTGACTTGATGTCTTGCTAGCATTTAAAAAAAAAATTGGTAAAAACATCCACAATTGTTTCACTGAATAGCTATAGTGCTGCTAGTCTTGGAACAAAGATGCCTTTAAATTTGGTAGAGCCATTACTTTAGAATCTGGAGTGCCCATGCTGGGCCCATGAAAATCCACCCACATCTGCCATCATTATAAGCCCTGAAAAGGATTACAACTGAATGTTTTGTTTGCAGTACCCATGTTCAAACCTAGAGCTCCATTCCAAGAAGAAACATTAAAACCCTTCAGTTCCTTCCAGCTAATATCAGTAAAAGAGCAACAGAGCCCAGGGATGCCAGAATGGAGGAGGGGGTTGCGGGGTGGGGTGGAGAACCATCTCAAAGAAGTCAACTAAATGGGATATATTGGACATTCATACATTACAGGACAGCTTGAGACTGATCACAATCTAAGAGCTACCGGAGCAGGATAATAAAAAGATCAGGGCTGCCAGTGCTTTCATGTTCTATGCAAAGGCACAGGGGAAAATTGGTCTTCTGAAGATTAATGAAAATAAGATCACCTGCAGCAGAGGTCTATTTCTATGTGGCAAAATTGACCAAGTATTCAAGGATTCAGAACTCTCCTTCTCATCTCCTTTACTGTAGGAACTCCATAGTGCCTTCTATGATATGTGTTTTTGCATACTAAACACCCAGAATGTGTACTGAACAACTCCAGCAAGCTGGTAAACAAGACTGTAATGGAGTCCCTTCTGCATTACTTATGAGCTGGGGTAAGCAGTGAGTGGATGGCCAATTAAGATAGAAGCAAGAGGTGGTTGCAGTCTTGGTTTCTGAAGGGGTCGGAGCATCCAGGAAGAGGACAGAGTGGAGAGGTCCCTGCAGAGGATTGGGGAAGCTGCTGCAGCAGAGGGCCAACGGCTCATGGAGCAGAAGACCAGCAGCTGCAGCACACAGCAGAGAAGCGGGGAGTCTGCTGGGCCAGAGCGTGGGGGGATCGGAGGATGGGAGCAGGCCAGGGAAGCTGCAGGAGTGTCACGGAAAAAGACTGAGGGATTAAGAGTGTGTAAAGATGCCAGGTGATTTTAGGTGTAATATACAACATGTGAAATGCTTTTGGGACTGTGGCAAGGGCAAGAACATGAGTGATGGGTATAGTCTACGCTGGAGCACCAGACACTAGCTTACAAACACCCTGCATGCTAAGTAGATTATATGAGATCCCCTTTAGCTTGTTAATTGTGTTGCAGAAAAAATGAACTTGTCTAGCAAAGAAAAGAAGATGTCACTTCAAATTTGTGGCTCAGACTTGGCGTAACATCTTTAGAGGTCAAAACTCTGTTATCGAGTAAAGCAGCAGCCCTGACCTCCCGTCTTGTTTTCCATACAGTTCTTTGGCAAATGTTTCCCTTCACATTACCAGCAAAAAAACCCCAAAAACAGTTGAGTGTCATATTCATTATGCATATTCTGTTTGAAACAAAATGCTTATTTTTAATAGGACAGTATTTTATTTGGTGTGGAATTACCGTGAATATTTGTCTTTTCTCCCAATTAATCATATACACATGCAATAACATCCTTTATAGTGAAATGTTTTTAATTGGCTACAGACAGAAAAAAACTTGGCTGGATTTCCAGTGGAATGGGAAGCCAAATACAGTAGTTACCAGCTGCTAGCAATTCTTTCTCAAACCCTGATGATATGAGAAACTCTGCTGCAATTTAGTGGCACTTTTATGTAAGGTTATTTACAGAAAAAAAGCCAGTATTTCTTCATCTTCGCCTGAATCAATAAGATGTTCCAAAGACATGTTCGTTTACTCTGAGCTCAACGCAGCACAAACTAATCAACTAAATGTGTTTCAATAAAACACTTTAATCAAAAAAGAGCATTCAACCTCTTGTCCTTGTTGGATAACTTCTACTAAATGTTAGATTCTGTTGCGCAAAGCCCCTGCTATAAAATATCTTAGTGACAAGGCTAGAAGAGAAATATTTTTTTACAGCCTCTGATACCAAAACATGGAGGGTTATTTGAATGACAGGGTGGATCAACATTGCTACACTAAACACAGAAGTCCAGAACCCAAGAAAAATGGGAAGATTGTGGTTTGATTGCTTTTCCAATAAAATGGGGAGAAAGGCAAAAGGCCTAGGTGGCCTGATAGATTAGTTTGTTCTTTTTTTTTTTTTTTCCCCCCCTTCTCCAGGTGAAACGTATTAAACTGCTGATTTTGCAAAGGACATGGTTTCTGTGCACCAGAGGGTAACCTGCCATTGCAGTCTGCACTGTGGAGAAAACAATGCTATTAGCAGAAGATGTTTTATCTGCATTGAGAGAGTGGCTGCAATTTAGAATTTGGTTTTGCAGCTTAAAAGAATAAAGCATTTACAAGAACAGTTGTTCTTCTCTTCAGAATGCAATCATAACTTTAAACTGCAAAAGGAGTAAAGCCATTAAAGAAACAGTTTCTTCTGTGTCAGAAGGTTAAGTGTGTAACAGCTTGCCATTGTTTTTTCATTTCTGGTCTGTTGGGATATTTGATATGTAAGTTGTGGGTGGTGTTTTTTTTTTATACCTTTCTATACTTTAAAATTAGAATTGCTTTGGGAAACGATCCAGCTGCTTCCCAATTCAGAAAACCAGCTTTCATCAACTCAAACTGACTAAATTAGATGGGTGAATTAGGGTTCCTTGCTTGTTGGTCTACCATTAATGCTCAGGGAGATGTGAAATGCTCTAGTTCAAACCAACTTTCTCATTCTTCTGTTATTTAAATAGCATTCGCATTTCAGATAATCTGCACTGTTACAATGGACTGAAATATTATTATGATGGATGTTTCAAAACACTTTCAAGAGCATGATGTAGCTCCTACTAGCACTGTGGTAGTTTAAAAACATCACTCAAACGAGGAGTACACGAAAGAACAGATTTTTGTACCCAAGGAATTTCTGGATGCTCTCTGTACATCGACTGGCTCTGATTAAGCAAAACTGTGGCTTAAGGGATATATTTAACTGCTTTTAGACAATGAGCAAATGTCCTTGGGTATGCAAGGAAGGATGGTGGTCAAATCGTGGGATTAGCAACTCTTGTTATGTCAAAGTAGCTTTCACAGAGCTTTGTAGGACTGTAGCGAGGCCTCTGGCTCAGACATCGGCCTGACTCTCCATAAGTTATATGACATTGATAAATGCTTTTCAATTTCTGGCGCATCAGGAGTTTCCAGAAGATGACCCTGAATAAGTATTCCACCAATGTGAAATTCCCATGTCTTCCACTAACTACTCTTATGCATAGCACCTGAGATAAGGCAGTTCTCTTCACTTGAGGGATCCTTGTTCTCCATAGACATGCTCCTTGGTGCCACAAAGGGCCCAACACTGCTTCCTCTGATTCAAAAAGGGGTAAAAATGGTTTGGGGCAGAGCTTGTAAATAACAAAGGTATTAGACAGCAAGTCCATGTCTTAAATGCCTGTGCCATTTTTACATGAGAACATATAAGTTAATGGATCTTTCGGGCTACATGGAAACTCATACTAAAATCTGATCTTTAATTCTCAGATCTCACAAAAGTTATGCAGATGAGTCTCGCTTTGACTCTGGTGCGACCATTGAGGTTTGAAGGTAAGCACACACTTAGATTCTCTGCTGCAGCAGAGTCTAGTACCATTTGTATTCATGACATATGACACCTTCCATGAGCAAGCAGGTAAGTCACTTTTCAGGGACTGCCACACTTGTTTTTAGACTCTAAAGAAACCGTTTGGGGATTATTTAAAAAACCACCAACACAACCCTCTGCCTTAACTCTTCATTTAAAATAGTTCCAAATTTGAAAAAGTTTTGTTTGGGTTAGTGTGACAATGCATACTTTTCAACCAATAGATGAAAGCTCAGAGCTTGCAATCAGCATAATTTAGCAATTGTTTTTGTGTAAGGTCTAGATTTTATCCTTTCATCTGGAAAGAAGTCGCTTCCCTGGTGGGTGTGTGTGTTGCTCGTGCTCTGTCTCTTATTTTATATTCTCTCCTGTTATTGCTCAACTTACTACTTGACATCCTCATGCTTGCTGTCACTTGCTAATCTGTGATTTGCATTGCTATATAATGCAATTCAAAGGAAGGAAGACCAGAAATTTACACCACAGACGTCAATGATGATGCTATGTCAATTTGCATCAGGGAAGGAAGTGGTCCCATATGAATCCCTGCAATTAATAATGTCATGCTTTGTGATCTGTTGTTTTCAGCTAAGCAAAAATGTAAGGACTGTAAAGTCGACCTAATTATGATATGCATATTAAAACACCAGCATAACAGTATTTACTATGCAAAACGTAGTCAATTTTCTGCTGAAGTAAACAATCATTTTAAAACCTATTTTAAGCAAAAAGTTTATTCTTGAATTAACGACTTGCAGTTCTTTCCTATTGCACCAGTGACATAAGAGGCTTATGAAGAATTCTAAGGCCTGCTCCCATTCCCAAAGAGGCCAATTGGATTCAGGGTCGGGATTCTTTAATACACAGAATTTTAAAAAGTAAAGCTCTTTTATTGTGCCTTTTTCACTGCTTGGCTTTTACACTGCTCATAAGTCACTTTCTGACAACACAAAGTAAAATGGACTCATTGCTAGGGAACCCTTACCTTTCACATGCAAGCTACAAAGGCACATTTAGAAACATGGGGTAGAGTGACAACAAATGAAGCAAATGCTGGCCTATTTTACAGACAAGCAGAAGTAGCATCTGTATTCATTCATCCTATGGGTGTAATTCCTCCTCTTGGCAGTAGCCTGGCGCAAACCCTGAAAACAATTTAAGAGAGATGAATGGCCTTGGGCTGGCATCCTGCACACAGATGAATTTTGCCCTTAGCATTGATACTACAATAGCAAAGCTCATGCTTCCAACCCTTACCAGGTAATCTAAAATGGGAAGGTTGTCTTGTTTAGGCATTCCTTGTGTGCTCTGCCATTGCCTTCACCATAACACTCTTGCCCCAAGCACTTGTTATAAGCATTGGGGTTTTAATAATGAGAAACTGTGCTCATTACCAGGTATTTTGTGACCATTCTATCTTGATGCTTGGATTCACCTGCTGAAAGTACTCCCAGTCTCCCTGAAACATCCACTGGTGGTTGCCTGTGTAGCAATTTGCTGTTAAATGGCACCATCCCAATGTTCCTTTCCTGCAAAGGATGGTTAATTAAAGTCTTGGATTCATGGTCTGTGAAGATAACGACCAGCTTTAGGCAGGATCTTTTCAATCAGTCTCTCCCCAGTTGGTAGCCTTTCATCTTCAGTAATGAGGAAAGCTTTGTTGGAAGGCTGCCTTGTATGCCTACTAGAGTTGGTTGAAACAATAACATTGGGTTTAATTCCCTAAAGTGTTTTACAGAGCTCCACAATTTTAGGAGAAGAGAAATATAAAGGTATGGTGCCAAACATGACTGTAAAACTTAGATCTCTCTCTTTGTTAGCTTATCAAAAAGAAGGCTGAGAAGTGATTTGATTTTTTTAAAGTGTGTGAGTATCTTCATAAAGGGAAAATGCCAGGTCCCACAGGGTTCTTTAATTTAGTGAAGAAAGGCATAACTAGAACCAACGGCTACAGGCCGAAGGCAGACAAATCTATATAAAAAAAATCAGGTATCAATAACAGTGAGTGTGATTAATCACTAGAGTAAGGTGCTAAAAGGAAGGGGTAGATTTTCTGTCTCCTGGTATCTTGAAATTAAGCCTAGATGCCTCTTGAGAATTTTATTTTTCTCATAAAAAAAAATTATGATTCGGCCAAGCCTAAATGATGTGGCTTGAACCAGAAGGAAGACATGTGTTCCTTATCTTGACCTATGCAGTGGAGAGGTGGTCATTAGCTATGGGACACAGGAAGGTGGGCCAGCATATTTTTCCAGGGCAGCAGGTAGCAGAGGAACTCCTTTCTGTGCCTGGCAAGCAACCTCCAAAGTTTTAATAAAAATTGGTCTTATGCTTTAGGCTATTTATTACTTCCTTCAGTTCTGATAGCACAGGGGAAGAATGGGGTATTAACTGTATCAATACATGATACTATGTCTTTGTTTAGAGAAATATTGTTTATCAGAGCAGTAGCTGACTGCACTAACTGGCAACTTTTCTCATTTATTTATGTGATAAATAGTAGCAGTCTTTCTGCAGTCAGCCAGATGCAGCTTTCTGGGCTGTTTTGTCCTTTGTACAGAATAATGAAATGTAATGTTTGGACCAGCTTTATGAATAGGGCATACCCAGCCATACAAAGCTAGTTTTCCAACCGCTGAAGAATGTTGTCTATTATGAGGCATGCGTCATTGTCTACGCGAACAACAAGGACTCCCAGACTTATCAAATGAAATATGGTATGCCCTTTCAACAGAGATTAAGCCAGTGTTCGAAGCGTATTGGCATTTCTATGGGGAAGCATGACATACATTTTAAATACAAACATTTTTTTGTAGACAATTACCCCCCTTTATTATTTAATTACTGCTATTACTGTAGCACACGGATATAACACTGTCTATTCACAGAATAAGAAACAATCTCTCCTCTCGAGAGACCAGCCAAAGGAAAGGAAGGTTTAATTACCTCCTCATACAGATGTTGAATAGAGGCTGAGAGAGATTAAGTATCTCACCCAAGGGCACACCAGGAGTCTGTAGCAGAACTGGGCACCAAGGATTCCTTGAGTCTTGCTTTGGTATCTTAATCGCAAGACTCCCTCTTGATTTATTGCTCATTAAATCTGGGGCTGATTCCCACTGCTGTGTCTGCTCACTAAAATGCAACAATTCTGGGAGCTTTAGACAGGATCTGGTAAGGGGCCAGTTTAATTATTGGCACAAGTGGACACAACCCCCTGGAAGCCAGTGGAGCTTCTGCCACAACCCCTCTGCAGTCAGGCTTGTGCTAGGAAAGGTGACTTTGATTTGGGACTAGCAGCGAGGCCTCTAAAGGAGGGTGCCACCCAGAGCGGGCTGAGAGCTGTGTGCTGAAGTGTTTCTTCAGAGCTTTACCCCGTAACACGCAGAGGTGACTTTGAGTTGGGGGGGGTCAACAGGTTGCAAGGCAGCGCATTTTCTTTCCCACTGAGCTGCAAAAGACTTGTCAGCTGTTTAGCTCAGAGCACCAGGGTTAAGAAGAAACTGTCAAATAAGCAACTTTAAGAAGCCCACAAAAATGATGACTACTGAATTTCTCAGATGAGGTTGACCGCAAACTGAATTTTGCTCAAAAGTTTGGAGCTGCTTTGGGCTCTGACCCCTTCATTCAGGAATAGGTCAGCCATTAGCTCGGCTGAACTTGACCGTTCTCTTTCATGTGAACTCTGGGTTTGTAACTAATGCACAGGAATTAGAGAGCTGAGTTCAGTGCCCAGCTCTGCCACAGTCTCTTGTGTAACCTCTAGTAAAGCACTTAGGACATTTTGTATTCACTGCAACAATTAGCTTAAGTTAGTGCACTCAAGTTATTCCTCCTAAGCCAGCTTGTGTGGGTGACACACGGGTAGGGAGTGCTCAAACTAGACCACGATTACAGTAGCACAATGATTGCATTAGGAGTCACGACTCGGTCTGATGTGTCTTCACTGCAATTGTCAGATCAAGCATCAGCAGCACTTGAACTTTAATCTCCTCTCCCCTGGAGCTAATGGGTTCAAAGCATGACTTGGATAAAGATCACTGTAAGGGGGCAGGAGCTGGGTTTGGACAAAATTTGCGCTAATAATTCAGTGAGGTCCAGCTGTAAGTCACTCTGCCTTTTTCTCCCCATTGATAAAATACAAAGCAAACTCGTCTGTCTTGTGTTTTTTGGGCAAATAAACTTGTTATGGATGGTGGCAGACAAGATTCTTTGGGTAAATGTGTGATATCTTTTACTAGGCCAACTAAATAGTTGGAAAAATTTGTTGTTTACAAGCTTTTGGGCACAAACACCCTTCTTCAGACATAGGGAGAGTCTGCTGGGGTTTGTGTGGTCTCCTGGGTGGAATAAAAGTTTAAGCCAATAGGCAAAATGTAGGCCTGTGAAAATGCAAATGCATGACAGGGAAGACTGGCGGGGATGTGAGTTAATAGGTGTGAGACAGGTCGGGGGAGAAACACCAGCAGACTTTCCCTATGCGTCAAGAAGGGCGTTTGTGCCCAAAAGCTTGTAAAGAATAAAGTTTCCAACTGTTTAGTTGGTTTAATAAAAGATATCACATTTACCCAAAGAACCTCTTGTGCCTATGTCCTTAGTCCAAAGTGGCTATAACCAACACCCTTAAATTATGGATGGTGGTGCATACAGTGGTAGTAGCAGGAGCTCTGCTGGCTGTAAGGGCAGGGGGACAGTGTAGGACCTGGCCCAAACATTTCCTGGTCCATGGCTGAGCCTCCTCTGCACTACCTCAGTCCATATCAAAATTAATAATTAATGCCAGGATAGGTGTATCCAATTATCTATCTCTTATTTAGTGCATTTTCTTAATATCCTTAGTTCAAACAATAAAAAGGGGGGGGAAAAACCCAGCAAAAACAACCAACACTTGACAGCAGCAAGTAATAACATCTTGAGGAAAAACATGCACACACAATGCGCCAAGCAGGCCAAGGATTTCTTCATATGAGAAAGTTTGACAAGGAACCTCATTATTCTTCCACCAAGCAGCTGCTGTGCTTAGTAATTAGGCAGAGAAATGAAAGGGTTTCATTTTGGAGTTTTATGTTTTTAATGCACCAGTGGAGGAGCAGGGACGCCGAAAGCAAATAGGAACAGGAGATGTTGCTTGATCTTGGGGAAACCTCCCTGCTGAGCAAGCTAGCTCGTCTGATAACTATGGGTGTCAAGTTTGTAAATCTACTGAGAATTTCCTGGCTTTCTCTTTAAATGATACGGACTTGGATCAGCTCTGTCCCCCTGCTGTGAGATGCTTCCAAAAGCTGAGGTTTTTCTCTTTTCCTCATCTTCCCAGCAGTGTTCCCTTCCCTAGTATAAAAGTTAAAGTATTGCACACTTTACCAAAATAGGTCTCCATGCTACAATACTTATGCTTAAGCAATGCTTACACTCATCTTCATTGTGACTACTGATTTGCTTAAAGTCAAGAAGCATGGGTTTTATGGTGATATCTTTGCTGTCACGTCACGTTATCACAGAAAGAACCCTTGCTTCTTGCATATTTCCTGGACCATCATGGCTACAACAGCACGCCAACCCTACCTTCAAGCTGTGCACATGCTTAACTAAATGCTCAGTGCTCTGCTGGTTTTTGCAGCTGCAGAATAAACCCTACCTGTGAACTTCCCCACCTTCCACGGACAATACCATACTTTCTTGCATATAATATACTTCTCCCGCCATGCCAAAAGTGAGAGTAAAAGCTGCATGAGATGCAGGGAACAGGCTTGGCTGTCTGCCTGCTGCTTCTCGGTTACTACAAGGAAAAATGTTTCCTTTTCATGATGCTTTTAAAAAAATGGGGTATCTATTTTATTCTGGGGTATATTGAATGCAGTAAACTATGATATTTAGTGCTTTATACTTTCCAAGTGCCATATAGATCCTTGTATATGACCACTGAAGGGGACAGCAAAATCTAGTGGTTCCATCACGGGACCTGGAATTAGGAGAGCTGCCTTGTCCCATTTCTGTTGTTCATTTGCCATATGGGAATTTAGGTAAATCACTTCACCTCAACATATTTCAGCCATGCACAAATTGGCAGCTATAAAATGCAAGTCACACACATCTCATTTCCTAGGGAGTCTGTGAAGTTAACTGGATATTTTTGCAGTTATGTTGGATCCTTGAACAAAAGTGCCTGATAGCATAGTTTCAACCAGTGGTTTTCAACCTTTTTTAGATTTAAGGCATCTCTCAGCAAATACCAGCTTTTAGCTTTAGCTTGGTTTTTGACTGCAGAAAAATAATAGAGCAATTCTTCTGCTTTAAAGAATGTGGAAAGGCACACCAGGTAGCATGTTTTTGACATTATGGATCCCTATTTGAAATCTCTGAGTCCATCTTGTGAATCGTGTAGGTTTTCACACTTAACAGTGCTCATATTGCATGGCACCCGTGAAAGGAACTCATGGCAGCCCAAGATGCGGTCGCACCCTGGTTGGGAATCGCTGGTTTAAACTGTTTTAAAGCATAGAATTAACTACAAGAAATTTATACTCAAGTCATGTATGCCAAATTTGGCTAATACCTGGAAACTTCCACTCCCAAAACACTGAGCACGTATGCTCCAGCACCAGCAGTAATTGGGCTCTTGTGCATAGTTGTGTGCGACTCCAGATGTAATCCGCACAAAAGCAGTACCTGTAGAGAAGCATGAGACCAACCAACCCTGACTTCTGTGCCAAGTGACAGTGAAATATCAGCTTTCTGCATAGATGGTATCTGGGTAGCAACATGTCAGAAGAGGGACAGTTAACGCCTCTGCTGCCTGGCTTGTATTTTTTTATTTTATTTAACATTTGTGGGTCTAGCAAGGTGACACTATGTTTTACCAAAGCCAGAAAATTCAAGCTCCTTAACTCCCACACAAAATAAAGACCTGGCTATCGGCTTTCACCTGGAATCATTGGTGAATTCTTTTTTTTTTAATCAGTCCACCTTAAATGAAGTGAAACTTAAAAAAAGAAAAAAAGAAAAAAAAAAAAGGACTTAAAAATTAAATGTTATGAACTGGCAGCAAATCCCACTAGCTTGAGCCCCCACCCAGAATTTGTGAGATCAATAAATTACTTCCCTGAGCATTCTTACTTTGCAATTCTTTCCCACTTGCAGGCCACGTGTCTGCACATAGAAGAAAGAAAACTCATAAAAGAAAAGGGCGCATAGCATCAACTTGGAAAAAATGTCAGAACAGAATATCTAGATGAATGATAAATAGAGCATCTCAAGTAATTTGGTTCTCTCTCCACAAGTACAAATGTGAGCTGCCTTCTTACCACAGTTAGGTTTTTTTGTGGGTTTTTTTTACCGTGATACTTGATACAAGAAGTTTGGGATATCTCGGTTTAATTGCCACTGTAGCTCAGTTGGTTCGAGAAGAGAAGCTGGCTGATATCTATGTATGAAGTCTCAGAATATGATTGGGGGTGGATGGAATTTCTTCACTTTAACAGATTCACAACCTGCATTTAAATCTCTCCAAAAGATTTGCTGCCTATATGGCTGTGTCCCCATGAGCAGAAACGTGTGGTTTGTGGCACATCAAAGCCTTTTGAGGCACCACAAAACATACATGGCACATGTTAATCTGTTCACTGCTCTGCATATTTTCAGTGCAGGGGAAAAAATAGATACTGGAAAACCTCAGTATCTTTAAAAAGCACAAAAAAAGAAAAAAAGAAAAAAGCAGCATGGTGCAAGTGGCAGTAGCATGTGCTGCCCAAAAACTGGAGCCTAGCTGGCCAGAACCATGCTCTGGCTGCCAGCTAGGCTCTGTGTGCCTGGATCACTGCTGCTGCAGCTCCAGGAGCTCCCTAGGATCCCAAATAAGGCTGCTGGGGCCAGCCCAGGTGCTAGCTCCAGCCACCCCTACCCTACCTGGGGCAATTTGCTGCGTGCCACAGTGTAAATGCAGGGGTGTTCCCCAGGGACAAGTAGCAGTGGCACAAAGATGTGCCGCTGCTTTTTGTCCCTGGGGAAACGCATGTGGGGACACACCCCATGATGCCCACATAAAATAAACTACAACCCACCTGTACAGGCATGCCTGGCTGTGTATATGTACACAAGATTTCTTCCCATCCCATTCTGTTTCCTCCATTTTTGTGTCTTTGACTGTGTACTGCATGGAGCAGGGTCCATTTCCATGTTGTATTTTGTATGGAGTCATGTGCGTTCTTGCCCTTTAGAACCTAAAAACAAAGCAAAACTTTATCTCCATCATCTGTTTGGAGGATGGAGCATCTCTCATCTTCAACAAGATCTTGAACTCAGTTATCTTCTCAAAGAATCATAGAAAGTTAGGGTTGGAAGGGATCTCAGGAGGTCATCTAGTTCAACCCCCTGCTCAAAGCAGGGCCATCTCCAACTATATATCATCCCAGCCAAAGCTTTGTCTAGTTGGGTCTTAAAAACCTCCAAGGATGGAGCTTCCACCACCTCTCTGGGTAACCTGTTGCAGTGTTTTACTACCCTCCCTGGGGCACTCCACTTGATACCAGCTGCCAACTAGACACAGAGTCATTGATCACTAGCCTCTGAGGCCAATGGCCCAGCCTGTTTTCTATCCAGCTTACAGTCCATTCATCCAGCCCCTACTTCCTTAGTTTGTCCGCAAGAATGCTGCGGGAGACCGTATCAAAAGCCTTGCTAAAGTCAAGGTATACCACATCCACAGGTCTCCCCACATCCACAGAGCTGGTCATCTTACCATAGAAGGCAATATGGTTAGTCAGGCATGACTTGCCCTTGGTGAATCTGTGTTGACTGTTCCTAAATACCTTCTCCTTCTAGTGCTTTGAGATGTATTCCTTGAGGATCTACTCCATGATTTTTCCAGGGCAAGGTGAGGCTGACTGCTCTGTCGTTCCCTGGATCCTCCTTTTTCCCCTTCCTTAAATATGTGCACTATGTTTGCCCTTTGCCAATCAGCCAGGACCTCTCCCAATCACTATGAGTTTTCAAAGATGATGGCCTGTGGCTCTGCAATCCCATTAGCCAACTCCTTCAGCACCCTCAGGTGCATCCCATCCAGCCCCATGGACTTTTATATGTCTAGCTTTTCTAAATAGTCCATAACTTGTTCCTTCACCACTGCTGGCTGCTCACCTCCTCCCCAAACTATGCTGCCTTGTGCAGTAGTCTGGGAGCTGACTTTGCCTGTGAAGACAGGTGAAAAAGGCATTGTGTACTTCAGCCTTTTCTGCATCCTCTGTTACTAGCTTGCCTCCCCCATTTAGTAAGGACCCCACACTTTCCCTGATCCTTCTCTTCTTACTGACACACTTCATAGATTCATAGATGTTAGGGTCGGAAGGGACCTCAATAGATCATCGAGTCCGACCCCCTGCATAGGCAGGGAAGAGGGGT
>NW_005841873.1:1778956-1786214 GCF_000455745.1 Alligator sinensis
TTTTCCTCCCTAGGTGCAGCACTTTGCATTTCTCCTTGTTGAATTGCATTCTGTTGTTTTCTGCCCACTTGTCCAACCTGTCCAGGTCTGCTTGCAGCTGTTCCCTGCCCTCCGGCGTGTCCACTTCTCCACACAGCTTTGTGTCATCCGCAAACTTGGACAGAGTACACTTCACTCCCTCGTCCAAGTCGCTGATGAAGACATTAAAGAGTATCGGTCCCAGGACCGAGCCCTGTGGGACCCCACTGCCCACACCCTTCCAGGTAAAATGTGTAGCAGCCTCCCCGTCAGGGAATCAAACCCCGGGCTCCCACGTGACAGGCGGGGATACTTACCACTATACTGACGAGGAGTACTTAATAGAAACCCTTCTTGTTACTCTTCACGTCCCTTGCTAGCTGCAACTCCAATTGCACTTTGGCCTTCCTGACTTCATCCCTGCATGCCCAAGCAATACTCTTATACTCCTCCCTTGTTGCTTGTCCAAGTTTTCACTTCTTATAAGCTTCCTTTTTGTGATTTAGCTTACTGAAGACTTCCCTGCTAAGCCAAGCTGGTTTTCTTCCATACTTGCTAGTCTTCCTGTACAACAGGATGATTTGTTCCTGCACTCTCAGTAAGGCTTCTTTGCAGTACACTTAGTTCTCCTAGACTCCTCTCCTCATCAGTCTGGTTTCCCAGGGGATCCTACCCATGAGTTCCCTCCGTGAGTCGAAGACTGCTTTTCTGAACTCCAGGGTCCTTGCTCTGCTGCTCTTCATCCTTCCTTTCGTCAAGATCCTGAACTCTGCCATCTCGTGGTCACTGCTGCCCAAGTTGCCATCCACTACTACATTTCCCACCAATTCTTCCCTGTTTGTGAGCAGCAGGTCAAGCAGAGCATGGCCCCTAGCTGGTTGCTCTAGCTCTTGCGCCAGTAAGTTGTCCTCAACACTCTCCAAAGCCTGCGCACTGCTGTGTTGCCCTCCCAGCAGATGTCACGGTGATTGAAGTCCCCCAGAAGAACCAGAGCTTGTGATCGGGAAACTTCCACTAGCTGTTTTGAAGAAAGCCTCATCCACCACTTCCTCCTGGTTTGGTGGTCTGTAGCAGACTCCCGCCGCAACATCGCTCTTGTTGTTCTCCCCTCTGCCCCTAACCCAGAGACTTCCAACAGGCCTATCTCCAGTTTTATACTGGAGGTCTGAGCAATCATATGGCATGAAGTGCATACTTTTACATAAAGTGCAACTCCTCCTCTGTTATTTCAGTCATGTCATAGTTTTGTGACTGTGCGAGGACTTCTAATTCTTCCTTGTTTGCCAGGTTCTGCGTATTCATGTGCAGCTGCCTGAGGTAACTACCTGTTTGCCCTGCTTTCTCAGGAAGTATGAGAACACCTCCCTGGTTGCCCCCTCCTGCTTGCTATTCCTTTAGGTCACCTGCTTCCCCACTTACCTCAGGGCTTTTGTCTCTATACCCCCAGAGAACCTAGTTTAAAGCCTTCCTCACTAGGTTAGCAAGCCTGTCTGTGAAGTGGGTCTTCCCTCTCTTCATCAGGTGGATCCCATTTCTTCCTAGCAATCCTTCTTGGAACATCATCCCATGGTTGAAGAAGCCAAAGCCCTGCTGGGAACACCACCTGTGCAGCCAGGCATTAATCTGCAGGATGTGTTTGCTCCTGCCCGGGGCCCTTTCTCTTGACCAGAAGGATCAAAGAAAGCATGACCTGCAAGGGTTTGCCTTCTCTTCCTTTATGCTGAAAGGGAATCTGTGATTGGAGAAATTTGCCTTTTTTGCTCAGGGCGAAAACCACCAAGTTTGTGTGATGCATACAATGAACACTTGTCATTTTACTAGGTCCATGCCATAGTGTGGCACTCTTACTGGAGACTGGGAAACATGCCAGTAATCATTCAAAAGGTTTGAGTGGTGTGCATGAAAATTGTTCAAGAAAGTTAATTCCGATTGGTATCACCACATACTATCTCTCCAATAACAACCTGACCTTCTCTCTGCAAGCCAGTAGGGAGTCTTGTGGGACCAAGTAGCTGTTGAGGAAAATTGGATTTAAATTACAACCATGTTTAATGTCTACTTACACGTATCACAAAAGAAAAAAAATCAGTAGAAATTAGCACAATTGTTTTATGCAGCAGAAAAAGGAAGTTTTTGTTGGAAATTAAGCATCAATTGAGCTACAGAATTTTATGTACAGATAAGAAAACCCTTCAGGGTCTGTGTGTAATGTTTCTTTGTTATATTAATGCACTTCATATAGGTCTGGTACATGAACTGCTTGAAGATGCGCTAATTGCAGAAGCTCATTTATCTACCCCAAAATATTATTCTGCGCCAGAGGATTGCATATTAAAGGGGCACTCCCAAAGTAGTTAGAGAATCGGATTAAGTAGGCCACCCACACAGACTAAGACCATAATGTGGATGATATAGTACTTATAGGGAGCAGGGAGTCACTGAAGCCCTCTTTAATGTTTTTAATTCATTTTTATATAGCTTCCTCTTATACCTCCTGCATGTTGACAGCATTAGCAGCCTCCGACAGGGGCAGGACTGTGGGATATTTTCAGAATATGATGATTCACTGGTATGAATTAACTCAATTATATAGAGTGAAAACCAAATCCTGATCCCATTAATGTCTGTGGCAAAAATCCCACTGACTTTAGTGGGCCTGAAATTTGTATTCCAATGAGGTAATTTGGCTTAGGCATTTCTTTTTATAAATATTCAAAATAGCTCAGAAATAATTTCAGTACCTTTAAATTAAAAATAAAACATCCCTTACTTTTATGAGTCTCAGGAACCCTTGGGTATACGCATACTTTCTTAAAATCAGTGGAGAACTTCCCTCTCTTTCAGAATTTGTTGATTACTTTCCCTCTTTCAATTCTGCGTAAAGTTAAGTAACCACCATGTGTATTCACACTTCCTTCCAAGTAAACTGCTTAATCATATTATGGGTGACCACATGGAAAAAAAATTAGCATTGCATGTAATGAAGCCGTCAATGATGTCATACAATGGATGAATCCCAAAAATCAATACAAGTTGTTCTGCTTGTCAGCATTCAGGAAACAAGTGTGTTTAAAACTTGGCAGCAAAAACTTAAAATATAGACAGAAATAAATTGAATCGTAAAGCTATTAATTTCCCTGTCTTACACAGATTTGATTTAGCCAGAACAGATTTTCACCAACCAGATTTGTAACTATAGTTAGGAGAATTATTGAATAGGTACACATGGCACTTTGGAGAGTAATGCCAATGTGGGCAAGGCTGGTGAGGTTCAGATGTGGGACAAGCGTGTATTTTAAGAAAAAAAAATGTGGAAAATGTTAGTGATTCTGGATTCTTTCCTTTAATGTCCTGCCTCCCCCTTATCTAGCCTTGGCTTCACTGCTATTGATTAATTAAGTACCTTTCAACATGAAAAGGGGAAATGAAATCAGATTTGTGTGCAGCACAGGTAACTGAGAAGAAAGGTAGACCCAAATTGGTCATGGAGGTGCCTGACTCCAGGAGAGTCATCCAAAGGGATGGGGCTAGGTGCCTAGGCTCCTTTTTGGATCAACAGAGGGATTTGGACACCTTCACAGGACAGCTAAGATCCCCCTGCAGGGAATGGGGAGATATGTTTCCAAGCCTGGAGAGCATCTGTAGGTAGCCAATAGGAAATGCTAATTGCAAGGATGTGTCGGAACTATTGTCACTCCTTGGCATCCATGTGCCTGACTCAGGGCCACACATTATAGAGTTAATTTAGACACTCCTCTTCCTTCAGGATGCTTAATAATCCAGAGGTTAGAGTGCCTTCCTGGGAAGTAGAAGACCTGGGTTCTAGGCCTTCCTCAGTCAAGAGGATTCAAACCTACTTCATCTGCCTCTTGGGAGAGTTCTTTAATGGCAAAGCTGTCAAATGGCCTGGGAAGGTGCGAATCTAATGCCACCCTTCCTGAAGCTGGACCCCTGCAGAAAGAAAGGCAAGAAGCCTTCTGGTCCCAAATAGCTAAAATTAGTGACATCCTAAGAAATGGCCTTTGAATGATTTGGTAGGATAATTCAGCTGAAAAAGAGCAAGTACAATTAAGAGGGCCCTTATTCCAGAGAAAATGGCTGGTACAAGAGAGAGAAAATGAATTAGTCTCAAGTCCTTGAAGCCTTAAATGTGGAGTCTTGTTTTTTCCGGGTTAGTTCTTCTTCTAAACTTTTGTGGACAGACAAGTTGAGATGGGTTTAACCTTTCAGCTACTCTCAAGCAGGTGGTTCCCCTGGCCAGGTACAGACATTACACTTTTTCTGGTATAAGCGATCAGAAACTGGTCTATATCTGTAACATCACAGAAGTTTAGAGTACACAGACTGGTTTAAAAATGGTGGAACCTGCTCTATGATTTGCCCCCCACTCCCCATCCAAAGGGCAAATGTATGTTTTGTTTGCTACCACTGAGCTATGCCTCTCACAGAAAACTGTGCAACTTAGATCAGTTCTCCCTTGGGCTTTTTGAATGTCTGTACCTAGCAATATTTGTGGAATATCCTAGTATTACTATGAGCCACTTACTTTGATTTGCTGCTGCTGAGACAGTTGAGTGCATTTGTTCTGGAGATGTTCAATGACCCCTTGACATAACTCAGCAGGTTTAGTGACAGTCAAAGGAGGACATAAAAAAAGTAACCTAAAAACCGCAGTTTATAAAGGAACAGCAGATGAGAGAATCAATGAGGTGATTGATGTCATGTGCATAATACTAGCTACAAGCTAACTGCCTCGTAGTAAAAGGAGCTGAATCAGGACCCGTCTATCCCTGCAGATGCATATTGAATATCTCTAGCTGACAGACTACAGTGCAGAATAGCATTTGACCTTTTAATATGATTTGCAAACAAAGGACCACTTTACAAGTACTTTGAGCTCAAACAAAAGCATTAGTAAGTGGGACTCTCACTTGCAGGAATGATTAATGGGGTTTGTTTTGGCTCCTGCCTTCCATCCACAGTGGCTCCATTTTGATGTCTAGACCTTATGCTCTGTGTTAGACTCATGTTGCTTCTAAAAGGTTTCTATGTGCATTTAAAAGCAGATTTCATATAATATATCAACTAATGTTTCCCATTATTTTATTGCATAGTGAGAAGCATAGACACTTGCATCAAACGAGTATGATACTTAGCAGTTATAACTTCCAAGTGCTTTGCAAGCAGTGAAGAAGAGTGTATCTACATGGGGAAGCTATTGTGAAGTAAAATAAGGTGTGATTTTAAAGCACAATAAGTATCTCACACTAGCTCCTTTCGTGTATGCTTTTATTCCCATTGCATTACTTAACGTGCTTCCAAAGTGCTGAATAAGTGTTCACTCATGGGACTAGAGTCCTATATCAGGCAGCCCCCAAAAGGTGATCTGGGCTAGTTCCTAGTCTAGGCAATCACTTAGATTTTGTCTGCACTCAACTCTGATTTAAGGAAAGCTTCACTTTGGCTGCTTGTACACGCCACGGAGATTTAATTTGGTTTAATTCTCCCTAAATTAAAACAGTGGGTTTTTAAAAATACCGCTTCAATTTAGGAAGAATTAAACTGAACTAACCCCCCGTGGTGTGTACATAATGGTGGGGACCCGATTCTTTCCTGCCTTTTTGGCAGAGAGGTGGGGTGAGCTGCCAGTGGGCTGAGTGGTCCCTCAGCTGGGGGCCCTCAGGTGGCACCTGCCTGCTGGCACCCAACCCGGGTGGTCCCAGGGGGCACTGCAGATACGGGGGGAAGCACTGACCTCCTGCCCCCCACTCCCCTTGCAACCATGGAGGGAAGCATTGGGCCTCTGCACAGCTCAGGGAGGCAGACAGGCAGGCTCTGGGGAGAAAAAGAAAAAAACAAAGATCAGGCTTGCTGCTTTTTTTTTTCCTTCAGTGGAGCCTGCCTGCTTGGGCTACCACCGAGTCCCACAGCCCCTGAGCTGTGCGGGGCCCACCAAGCCCTGACCATGTTGGCTTCCAGCCCCCCATGCACTATTGTACTTTGTTAGGTAGCAAAGTAAAATACCTCAGAGGTGTTTTATTTTGCTACGTACCAAAGTCATTTAAAGGGAAATATGCTGCCGAACGTGCAAACAGCAATGCCATTAAAGTGGTGCAAAAGGGCATTTAAGCCACTTTAAAGGCTGATTTTGTGGTGTGTACAAAGGCCCTTTGAAACGGATTTAATTCATCTCCTTTGTGGACACATTGTACATGGTCAAGAAATTATTCCTACAGCACAACACTGTTTATTCTCCAGATGGCAAACTGAGGTCTGTTGGATCCTGGATTATGTCCCAAGGCTCATGTAGATTGTAAGCTTCTTCATAGAAGAATGTGATCAAATCCCTTCTCCTCCTCCCTCTGCATTTAAAACACCACTATTCATGCTGTGCCTCCAGCAATGTGGATTGCTAGTTATGAGTTTATCGTTCACAAAATGTACTAGGCATGTAATCTTACATTAGCACCTTTTCTCCTCAAGCATCCCAGAATACTTACAGACAATGACTTAATCTTCCACTGAAGTGCTGTCACCTCTCAGGTAAAGTATGACAGCTACTTAGCAACCCATGGAAGTGCTGTATAGCAGTTTACAGCAGCCAGCACAGAATAACATGCAGAAGAAGTATTGGTAGATCCCTAAATTAGAATTTTAACAGGAAGTTGTAATACGTGAACATTTATATTAAGGTAGTATACTTCAATGCCTCTTTGTGCTGAGACCTGTATGTGGCTAAATAATTGTTACCCTGGTGGACTTAGGTTGATATACTTACCTTTGAGAAACTACCATAAGATCTTTAATGAGCAGCAGAGTGTTTTATATCTCATCCAAAACATTATCTCCAGTAGGACAACATAAACACGCAGCCATACTGAGACAGTTAGTACTTGCGTGCTCTTCTGTCCTGACTTATCAATTCACAGGAGCAACTAAATGTAGGAAGTCCACCGTCTTTATACTGACCCAGGCTATCTCTGCCTAGCTTGAGAGGTCTGAGATGATCATAGTGCAGAATGGTAGGGTACATGGTGTAGACAAATTAGATATTTGATTGTATTGGAGAAGATTTCCCGCCCCCCACAGCCTTGAGAGTCAAGTCATTTAAATGTAGCGTTTCTTTTAATGGGCACATTTATGGCAAAGGCAATTATCGTTTTGTCAGCGAGTCAGTATGAACCAAAAACATAGCTGTATAATAGTGATAGAAGCCATCAATGCTTCTCTTCTGCTGAAC
>NW_005841873.1:1786238-1803979 GCF_000455745.1 Alligator sinensis
CCAAACAATATACTTTTTTCTCATAAACATATCCATCTGCAATCTTCTCTTCCCTCCTGTCTTTGGCACAACAGCCGACCAGCTGCTCTACTGCACGTGGAGAGCATATTATATGACACCAAGCTCATATTCAAATCTTAAGATGTCTTACCACTTACAATGCATTACACCCCATTGCCCGTTAGTACATCTAAAATATACACTACAATGTGTTGTGTAATTGGGAGACTTTTAATGAAACAAGATTAATAATGAGTTCTCAGTGGTGGCTGTTATTTCTTATTCCTGTAGTTGTTTTACACTCAAGCCCTCTCTATTCCTAAGTGTCAGTTTATATTGAGAGTGAAGATGCCATCAGCTAAACATAACCACTTAAAAGTTAGGATGCTTGACGGTTTTCAGTGAATAGCTAAAGGGTTCTCAGAAAATGGGTTTTTATTTAAGAGCCAAAGACAAATATGGTCTCCCTGTGCGGGGCTGGGTTTCTAGAACTCTTACTATGAGTTATGTGAATGCGCTAAATGTGCACATGAGAATCTAAAATTGCTTTTGTTGAATCTGCTAATGACAGTGAAAACCTGGCTTTATTTTATGTTCAAAATATATTCTGTGTTTGCCCGCTGGGCAGCACACTTTCTCATGTTTATGGTTGGAGTTGTTATTTGTGAAGGCCTTTGCACAAACACAACACTTACCCCTCCAGCTGTGATGGGGAGGGTAGAGGCTGATCCCCTTGGTGTATAAGTGGGATGCAAATGGAAGGGCTCTACCCACTCCACCATTCAAATGCATCCTGATTTGTACTCCAGGAAAAGCTGTGAAGTAATTGACTCCCTCTGCAGACCAAAGACCCAACAGGGGAAGAACTGTGACCTAGGTTGTGTCTGCACTGAAACCAGGAAATAGATTTGTAGCACATGGGGCATGTCTACGCATCGTCCTACAGTGATGTTGTTACTGCGCTGTGCTTTAGCACAAAAGGTACTAAAGCATGGTGCAGTAGCAACCTGTACTGTACTGTGCTGTGCACATGGCGCATGGTTATTTTTAACTGCTACTTCACCGTAGTGGCGGACTAAAATGGGGGAGCGTGGTGCTATGGTGAAGTAGCTGCTGGTGATGGGTAGATGCATGTGATCACTATGCTCAAGGTATGGCGATGTAGCACGTGGCTACAGTGATGTAGGGTGATGTGTAGACTTGCCTATAGGGGCATATACCTGGGCTAGTTTTGTCTGCATATCCCAGGTAATGATCTCAGTGAAACTATGACAGCACAGGCTTTTGCAGGGATGGCTAAAGCCTGACAGGGCCCAAGTGCAGGGAGGCCGAACCCAGTGATCTGTAAGGTCCCTTCCAGCCCCTAACAACTATGAATACTTACTTGGGCAGTTAGCCCATGCTGAAGCATGTACCATTAAGCCTTCACTGTCCTCTCCAAGATATCTACAGTAAAGCTAGATGCCTACTTGTGCTGTGATCACACCTCTGACTACAGTACATAAGTCATCATCATTCATTCTCTGGTTAGCTTCTGGGATAGGATGGGTATAGACCATCCCTCGTCCAGGATTTATAAGCTTGCAGTCTAGCTTCTTCCATGCAGCTAAGGCCTTGTTTACACTAGGAATTTGCCTTATTTGCAGCTTTAGCTGGCTAGCACTAATGCAACCTCTATGCAGACGGAGCTGCAGTTTGCATCAGTGCAGCGAAATCCTTGCTTGAAGCTGGCAAAAGCTGTAATGATGCTGGGACTAATCAGTCGTTAACTGTCTACGCTGGGGATTTACAGAGGGATGGCTACCCTGGAGGTCGGTCTAATGGTCATAATGTCGTCACATCCCAAATATAGGCAAGTCCTACCCTTTGCTTATGGAGTTGTAGTTTCTTCTTGTTTTAATTCAGTGGGCTATCTCCCCTGTCCTTGTTGCCACTAGTCGTATCATGTTCAACTTAACACGTACTAAACACAGTTAAAATGCAAACAAACACGCATCCAAGCAGTTTAGTAGGTAAGTGCCATTGTGGCATTGCAAAATTGCTCCCTTTCAGGTGAGGATTATTTCAGGACTATATCTGGGGCATGAATGTGTCTGCTCCTGGCATGTACTAACTTGAATATGGCACAGTGTTTCAGTGATTTTTGCAACTGTTGCAAATGGATGTGTGATTACACCCTGAAAATGTCACTTTGAGTTTCACATATTGTTGGCAAATACAGTATGGATGAGTCTTTTAAGTTTCATGAAGAAAAACTTCTGGATTTCAGTACTTTGAAAGTCACAAAACATTTTCCTTTTCATGTATTCCATTGTTTTTATACATGGAAATATAATAGTTCAAAAGACCTGCACTTCTAGCTAAGTGGCAACTTGTGCTAATCAAACAATATAAATTCTCGTCTGAAAGTAATTCAGGACTTGCTTCTAGGACTGTGGCCAAGGAAATAAAATGAAAAAAAACTGAGGGTGAATTAGCTAAAAATGCCATACTTTGTCTCAGCCACAGTCATCCCAGGCCTCAGAAGTATTGAATTCTGTTCTACATCCAGCATCTGTAGTATTGGGTGAATTCCAAATTTGCAAAACAATTCTTCTTCCCTTCATTTTATCTTAACTGACAGGTTGATGCAGGCAGCAAGCAGTTAACCTAACATGCAACATTTGGTTTTTTTCCCTAGGTTTTTAGGGGAGTGAAGACTTCATAAACCTAGAAGGACTGCATTTATTAAGCTCACTGACAGTCATAAATCATCTGCTCAAGGTATGAAGTATGCATAAATTTGTTCCCTGCTGTCTGCATCTGTTTGCTAATTCTCTCCAATCAGAACAACTCTAGGAACTCTCAGGAGTTTGATGCTTGGACAGTCATTGGGTAGGTGAGAGAGAGAACTGCATATGTTAGAAACAGACTCTTGCTGAAAAATGCTCATGAAATCTAGGCCAGGATCCTGTGTGACAGCAGCAGTTATGGAGTAATCCATCTGCAGGGAAAGTTTACCTCTGAAGCTCCATTAGTTAATGTGAGGCTTGCACTCACAGATAATGTGAGCTCATTTCTCTTCTAGAACTGAGGGATTTTTCAGTTGGTTTCAGAATCTTTTCTGCCATAGCTCTCATTGCTCTTGTAACCTACATGTATTTCTAGTCATTTTAGGATTGTCTTTTTTTTTTTCTTTCTTACTGCTCATATTCCTCTCTCTTGTGGGTTGAGATTTGCCCTTTCCTCTCCCAGATTTGGGTACCTGCACACAAATGTGAATGCGTATTTTAATTGTCACAGAAATGTGTATTGATTAGGGCGTCCCTCCACAAACATCTACTGAGATGCAATCCGCATTCTGAAGAAGCTACAATCTAAACAATAAAGGGCAGGGGATAGAAGGGGAAACAGGTGTCCACCTTGCTTTAGGTTACACAGTAGGTTAATAGTAGAGCTGGGAATAAACCCAGGTGTTTTAGCGGCACTCTATCCATTACAACAACTTGCTTCATACTTTGCAGACCTAACCTAGCCCTTAGATGGGACATGTTTGTACAGATGTTATTCTGTGATCAGCTTTGTGAACGGAATCTCTGAATGCTGACTTTTTTCCCCTTTGTAGGTGTGCACGAGGTATTTACTATGAAAACAATACAATTTTAATGGTAAAAACCCCAAACCTTTCACCAGCAGATAATTATCTTATTGCAGGCAGGTCATGAAGGAGTGAACTCTGGCCCAGAATCTAAATCGCATCTAACCATGAGAAGCTATTCTTCAAACAGGAATCCCGGAATGAGCAGTTGCATTAAATCAGTAGGAATGAATTATTCATCAGCCACGATTTAACATTCATCCTGACACTGAGGCTAAAGCAAGCCATATATTTGCTGGTAAAAATAACGATTTGCATTACAGTGGATAATAATGGAAATTGTTATTTTCTCCTTAACCAACAATATTGTTACTCCGCTAAAATAACGTTACCTGCACAGAGGAGCCTTTATCTCTTGGTACTTTGAAATCCTGTGGGACCTAATGGTAGTTCCTAATGTTAGGGTTTTCTATTTTACATATACAGTATTTGAAATTCTATCTTTGCATTTAGCATAACATGAGAAGGGCAAAATAACAGAGTACTTTTTAGATCATAATATATTAGAATAGTTAATCTTGCATTACATGTTTGATTGTATGCTGAGCAATCCTTTATAGTTTCTTCTCTTTCCCATTCATTTTTCAGTACCCCTCTTCCCCATGCAGTGCACACAATGCATTCAGTATCTCTCCGTTTCTGTCACAAATGTTACAAATTACTTTCTTTGACTTTTTTCCTTTGTTTTTGCATGGAAGTTGAATACATTGACTTCTGAGGATAATAACCTACAATGTGCAACTCTGTCTGGAATACTGAATATATGAATCAATATCACAGGCTGCTGGTATTAATTATTTCAACAAAGTCTCCCTGCCCTATGCTGCCGCTTTCGTTCTATTGTGTTGTTTAGTATACAATAGTCATATGGGAAGGTGGAAATGTTAGTTATGTAATCTAAAGAGCAAATTCTGTTTACTGCCACAATGACTTGATCAATGCTATTTCAGTACAGTGCATAGGGTCAAATTTTTGCTAGTACAAACTCCCATTAGTTTTGATTCCAAAAGTTGTGGAGGTGACTTCAATGGATATTGTAGATGCTTACTAGCACACTGAATTTTGGTCCCTTGACTGGAATGGGATTTCTTTCAGCTTGGGTCTGCATTAGCATCTCCAGGGACCATATGCTGTGGTCCCCAAACAGGTCTGTTCAGTCTCCACCCAGTTTTTTTGTACATCCCGTGGACTGCCACAACACTAATAAAAAAGTGTCTACTTCTGGAGTGGGACACTGTAGCCACTCCACCCCACCAACACAAAACAGGTTTAAATAAAGAAACTTCTAATTATACTTAAATTGACCCAACTGGAAAATGGCCAGGATGCTATGGTTAGCATCGCTGCATTGACTAAAAAGTGCATGGCAGGGGTTTTAATGAGCAATGTGGCCAAGCCCTCACTTTTCTATCTCCCTGGGAAGAATATTATGTAGTGCCAGTGAGGCAGGCCCACTGGTTGCCTTTGGTAATGCTTCAAGCAAAGACTCGCCTCCAAAATAGTTGCACAGATTTTGTTTCTTTTTTAATTTTGCCTGTATGTAGCTCTGTGCAGAATAAGGTGTGAAAGGCAGGAACACCACTCCAATGGAAAACTGACATGAATTATCAACCTCCTTAACTACTTATTACCCCTGGATCTTGACAGAGAAGACTGCAACAGATTGCACAGATAATGCGTTCTCTGATGCTATTACTGTTCTAAGTGTAGCACTGTGGCTTTTGTTTTTAAAAGCTGTCAGCCAGAAGAGACACAAATATTGATATGCATATGATATCAAGAAGCAGCTGCCTCTCTTGATTTAATACAGGAGGGATTCTCCTTTAAAAAAAAAATCAACGCTTCTAAGGAGAGTCACCCATCACCTGAGCAGGGAGAGTTGAAGCTTGCTATTCCACGGAGTCCTGTTGACAAATTTTGTATGCAGGGAGCTAGAAAATCCTTTTTAATAATGATGTGTGAGTGAGAGAAATGCAGATGCTCCTATGAAATAAAAGATATAGAACAGCCCTAATAAGGGAGGCCACAGGTTCAAGGGGCTTCCCTCTTGGGTGTCAAAGTCCATGTAGCTGGCTCTAGACTGTCCACTATATCTATGCTCAGTTCCATAAGGGGAATTACTAGGAAGGCTGTGTTTGGATCTGGAGTTACATTGGATACAGTAGCATTCAATATATAATTAAGTTATTCTGGGGCTAAGGACCAGGGAAGCAGAGCTTAGCTGAATCCAGGGAACTGGCTCCCAGTATTTCAGATGATCTAAATCACCCGAAGCTCTTGGAAAACTTAAAACTGTACAAGCTCAGGGCATCTCTTTGTGCCTAAGGATTATTTTGTTGACTGAAATGTTTTCATTGCCTCTGATGTCTTTTTACCTAGTATAATAGGTTTATCATCCTTGCACTGAGTTTGCAACAGCATGCTGGGAGACTTCTCTTTCTGTTATCTACAATTATGCATTAATTCTAGGTCATGTATTGTGTTTTGTACTATGTTCTTTCAGAGATAAGTGTTTTTTTCTGACTACTGTGAATGTTTAATCTCATTTAAGGACTTCAGGATTTGACCACAATGCAATGAGATTTCAACATGGTCAATATCTTAAAAGCTCATCATGATTTTCATCCATACCTACCCTTATCTGAAGTGTATTAAACAACCATTGTTATACTTCACTTTTGTCTGGTGCCTTGTGTTAGCAAACATCTGAGAGTGTCATACGCTTTTCAAAGGTTGGGGACTTGGTTATACTGAGAAGGTCTCTTTGACTTATCTCAGAGTAACTCACTTACTAGGCGTATTGGGAAAACACTTGTCAGACTGTTGTGCTTTACCTGTGGCCACTCGTCTTGTTGCAAGTCACGCAGCCTGCTGCCTTTTCAGTCTTGCCTCACTGCATTATTGAGCAAATAGGAAGCCTCCTTTAAATGTCTGTCATATTTTTTCTTGCCTGCTGTTTACCCAAGTGCCATAAGGGATATTAAAAAAAAAAAGACTTCTTCAGGAACACAAGATAAATACAAGGCAGATTGCTATATTGAATGGGTGGAAGGCATCCATCCATACTGTCATAGAAGCAAATAGGAAAAAAACATTTTGAAATGGGATATAAAAATATCTACCTGTATATTTAGTCCTGCAGCAGACCAGTACATACTAACATGTGAAATCCTTAAATAGTTTCAGTTCAAAATTGAAATGATGATGATGATGATAAGTATAACCACACTAGCCCTCCTTCTACCTTGCCCCATGTTGGGTAGAGCAATACATACAACCAATAAATACAGAGCTCAGGCTATTGAAAAAAATGGATTGTTAAAGGAGGACCTGATAGTTAAACCAATAGAGATGTGGCCATTCCTACTGCCTTTCATTGAATCTACTAGCTGGCTGTTAACAAGCCATCACATGAAAGGTTATTCTGACATACTTCTGGCTTCCTCTTTCACTGGTGATTTAACACCTTGACTTTACTGTTCTCTAAAAGTATTTTTTTAAAGTATGATTAGATACCTCCTAGTGCACCAGGTATAGACTGTGCAAGGAGTTCAAGTCACAGAACCACATTCAGTTTGTGCCTTCTCAGTGTTTGGAACATTTCAGTGTAATCACCATGCTGTGATTCTCAAAGACGTTGTACATCAACGGCCGTAGGGCTGAAACCAGAAATACTTCTTGCTGCATATTCATTTTCTTTTAAGAGAGTCAGCTGCATGCTGGTCCTGGGACTGGGAGTCTCAGCACCTGGGTTCTGTTCCCAGGGCTGTTGCTATGCAGTTCTGAGCAAGTCTCTAAAGGCACATTTTCAGTTCCATAGTGAAAAGAAGGAAATGGCTGGTGGGTGGATAGGATTGAGGGGATCTGTTCTCAGTGTGAGCTACTGTGTGCAGAACTCTTGAAAATCTCACTCCAGATGCGGGTACAGAGAACTTTTGGACATCTGGCTCATAACCTCTCTGTGGTTCCATTTTTTCTTCTTTACTATGGGAACTGAGGCTTACCTGCCCTGGAAAAATGCATGGTCTCAGATACTGCATAAGTGCACTTTACTTGAATATGATACCAAAAAAAGCTTTGGTGCACGAGTAAGGAAGAGCACCTTTCCATAATATATTCTGTACCTCCCAGCTGCTTGCCTTCTCCTTAGCCTGACAAAGGGTTTTTGAACTCGAAAGCTTGCTTAATAACTATTCTCCAACTATTTGGGTTGGTCTAATAAAAGATATCAAATTCACCCAAGGAACCTTGTCTGCCTATGCCTTCTCGCTGTGTACTTTTGGAAGCACCTTTGCATCTTTGGCATCGATAAATTTTATACGTATGTCCTGACTTAAGCATTCAATAGACTCTCATTTGATATTCTACTTTTCTCCATGATTCTCTTTCTCCTTCTTTTCCTTCTGTCTAGATCCTTATAATTTTGGGTGGGCTACAAGAAGGCAATGTTAGCATGGAAGGCTTCAGCGAATGTATGAGTCTTTTAGTATGTATTTGTGCTGCAATAGCAGCCAGAGGCCTAAACTGGAATCGGGGTCTCAGTGGGCCGGGGCTGTACTCCCTGCCCTGGAGAGCTTACAATCAAAATGCACAAGGCAGGACAGGAAACAGAAATACAAAGCAACATGTCTAAGACAGGGCAGAAACAGGGATAGAACCCAGATCTCCTGAGATCGGTTTTGCTTCCTGTTCGACCACGTTGCCATACTGCCATAGGTGCTAACTTTTATTTTTGCTGGGGGGGCCCTAAGATGATGGACATTTGGAGTTTTACACATTTCAGCTGATAGCCCCCTTCCCAAGTGGGGTCAGGGCCCTTGAATCTCCACGTGCTCATCGCCTCTGCACACTGCCTTCCTCATCTCACTATGGGCAGATCTTGTCATATCCTTGGTCAAAGACTCCTGCAGCTGTGGAAACACTAGTGAGAGCTGCTCTGACTCTGTGGTTTACAATTTGCAGCTCAGTGTCCTCAAGTGTATAATTTTGTGAAGAGTAACTCCCTTGATTTTTGTCTCAGCCCCAAGCTTTATAAGGACCATCAACTCAACATTATGCCATAATTCACTGTCACCTTCTTGGGTAAAATTGCAGTCCTGTAAAAACCTAGAGACTTCCAGCTGGCTTGGCTAAACTGGTACCTATTTTCTGTAAATTTCTCTCTTTGTTATTCTACACTATTGCTCATTATGTTAGAAACATGGCTCTTGCTAATTAAAATGGACTTCAGCAATTAAATTAAACAATGCCTTAAAAGGCCCTGCTTCATGTAATCTTCAGTAATGGTTATTTCCAGAGGGGATACTTTATCATGTGTATATATTTTTCTAACATGATTATGCCAAGGTTTCATTTATTTCAGTGCAGTGAATTCCTCAAGGGGTCAACCAAGCTTTCTGTTTCCAGATGAGGTGGGGGTGTCAGAGGAGGAAGCAGAGTGAAAGGGAAAGTAGTTAGTGATTTGGAAAACATAGTGAAATACAATTGAAAAGATCACCTCTGCAGATAATTGCATGACCAACTAAATTCAATTTTTGTTAAAGCCCATTTGATGCATGAACTGAAAGTGTCCAGGGCATCTATTTTGATCTTAATACTCTTATAATACAAATTGATAGCTAGTGTAATCCAAAATAATTGAACTCTCTCTCTCTCTCTCTCTCTCTCTTGCTCCCTTGCACTGTGTTGTTTCCCATCTGTTGTGTTAAGATCTAATGCTAGAGACTATTAGACACTGCTGCACTGTTAATAATGTCCTAGTAGTTGCTATTCCAATTTAGGATTTGGTGGATGGATCTGAACAAGTACCTGCTGTGCCAAATTTTCTGCCCTAGAAAAACTGCCTTCTGTACTAGCACTCTCAGTGTATATACAAGCATCACATTTAGACTGACTTAACCCAAGTTATGTCCATCTAATTGCCCAAGTGTGCTTGCATTTGGCTTAAATTGCTTCCAAAATGGTGCACCTGATCTAAAGCTAGTTCATCTTCTGAGAGGTGAATTTTAGAGGTCCCTGATCTAAAGTGGGCTACAACCCAGTCTAGAGAGTGCCTGCACATATTCACAGCACAGTCCTGGGGCTGGGAAAGCCCAGCCAGTCACCCCTGGCGCTGTGTTTTTCCTACTTCCCCTGATCCTGACTGGGCTATTCTTAGCTCTCTGACTACTCCTCCCTCAGACCAGACCCCCCTGGACCCACCAACCTCTCCCAATCCCACCAGTCCCTCTCTCTCCTATCTCCCCACTACCCCCAGTTACTTGCCTCAGGCTATCCATGCTGGTCCCAGTAGAGGTGTGCACTGCTCCCGGTTTAGGTTTAGGTGGTTTAATGTAAGTGGAACAGATTTCCACCTGTTGTCTTAATACTGCCATAGGTTTGAAATGCAAAACTAACAGCACATGTAAGCTTTTAAACCATAGCTCCCATCTAAAAAGTGACCCCTTTAATTAAAGCATCTCTGATCATGATGGCAGTTGAATGCACACTCAGCTCCCACTGACTTTGGTGGGACTTAAGCGCATGTTTCTGTGCTCTCCTGAATTGAAGACCCAATTGGTTCTATAATTGTTTCAAAGATCCCAGGCACTTTGAGACTCTCCAACAACCTCTTGATGATTACTCTTGCAAACTCAGCCTGGGCTGTGAGAGTCATGCTGGGCTATTCACATTATCATCCAGTGTAAAAGAGTCTGGGGCCAATTCTGCTTTTAGTGGGGCTGCAGAGGCCTGACTGATTGCTGAAACTGCAAAGACATGAGGTTCAATATTTCCAGTGCATCACCTTCATCACTCTCCCTGGCTTCTCTTTCCCAGGTTGTGTTTGCGGTGCCAGTAGGTCATTTGCAAGTCATAAGATGTTTTTCCAAACAAATCTGATGCAGCACCTGTGGGTCGCAGTGGACAGGGAACTCCAGGCTGTACATTTGTCCAGAATTTTGCCAGAACTCCTTTCTCACGTAGACACAGCCTTTAAAAATTAAGCTCAAGGTGAGAAGGGGTGAAGCTAGTCATTGCTGTGCCTTTTACAGATCTACAAAATCTACAAAAAGCCAAAATGCAGTGCAGAATGGCGGTGCTAGCCACTCCTGAGGTTGTTCAGATTCAAAATCACTCCTGACTGTTTCCCTCCGCTTTGAATTGTGCCCAGTGCTTTTCAAAACATCTGCCTAGTAGTAGCAAGGTGCATTTATTACACGGGACACTGAGTAATGCAATGCAAAGTTGTGCCTTCCTATTGGCTGCCATGCGGAACTGAATCCCAGTTAGCCTCCTTTCCTGTTTGCATTGGAAATAAAGCCAGCTGCTATGGCGTTCAGCAAGAGCAACTTGGCAATGGGGAACTTATTGAGCAAGAGGAGGAATATACAGTCGGCTTCTGTTGTTTGTAGTACTATTCTTCCCAGACTATTTTGTTTTGTTTGGCTTCCAAATGCAGGGCCAAAGGGGAGCCAACGAGATTCTGTTCAAGCATGCAGCTGTGGCTATTAGTATTTCTGTATTTCTTGCCCTGACAGATAAACAGCTTGGCTCGAAATTCCACTTTTTCCTTCAAAGAAAGTTCTGTCTCCTGTTCTGGACTGTATTGGAAGCGGGGGAGGGAGGGGGAAGGGCCTTGCTTCTCACTGTGTCACTTAGGGTGACACAGCCCCCTATCTCTTGATCCAGCCTGTGTGGGCCAACTTGGACAGGCATGGCAGCATGTTTTGTAGAGCTGCACAAAAGAAAGCAACTGGCAGCTAAAGAGATGGGTAGAAAGTAGAAAGCGCCATTAAAAATTGCTGTCCTTTTGTTAGGAAGAGTAATCTACAGGATCTTTTCTTACTCCTTCACCTGTCCAACCTCGGTTTACCTGAGTTTGGTTCTGCACCATTCAAATCCACACCTTTGTTCCTGCAGGGGTGGGATTCGGCCCCCTGTGCTTTGTTCCCAAAGAACTAGTGTGGCTATGACTGGCCCTGGCTCTTTCAAATTTACAGCCTCTGGGTGGCTGCAAATTGAACTGAGGACAGCAATCTGAATATGACTGATTTCCGGATGGCTTCTCAGCCTCTTCACAGCTCTTCTTCACTGAATGGTCCCTGTGGAAGTTGTGGGGCTGCCTATAGCCATGACTGGACGAGTCCATTGCTGCATGCCTTGACTATTTATACTTCTGGATGCTGCTTCGCTTAATTGTCTGCTGCTTTCCTTAATCGTCAGCCTCAAAGCCCTTTCCATGCCAACATCCAAGAATAGCTTTTATGGTTCCTTGTGCTCACAGCTATGTTCTTGTAGAAACGCACCCAGCATGCCTCAGAAACACCTAAGATAATGAAAATGATACTTCTTACATTGCTTCATTTGTAAAGTCCATAAGAGGCCTGTTGTGCCTTTAATTGAATGGTTTGCACTGTCAATGTACAGTGCATAACTTGCATTACCCCATGAATATTGTTTTTGTAATTCACATAAAAAATCCTGCTGTGGTATATGCTGACTCTCAGTAGATTACCCTTGGTGAGGAAAATTGCCAGGGAATTAGTTCAAATGAGTGGCAGAGTGAACCTGAAGTTTATTACAGGCTTTAAGAGGTGTTTTATAACCAACTCTCTGTTTTCTTTTTCTTTTCATTTCCTGTTTTTATAATTGCTTGACAGGCACAGAATTTGTTTGCCATAACTTGGACCTTTATCCTGAACTTGCTGTGAAGTTTAAACTACTTAGGCTAGGTACAGAAATTACACTTATTGCACATTAAGTACACAGAAAGTGCTTTACAGCTATAACAGAACAGACTTTCCTGGTGCACAAAGTGTTTTAAAAATGTTGGATCCCACTCTAAATTAACCCTGGATGGATGTGGTATCAGACTAAAGCACTTTAGATTAGAGCGCTTTATCCAATGTCTATACCACATCCCATCCTGAGTCAAGGTAGGTCACATTCCCCTGGCATCCCAGGGGCCCCTCATTGGGTGGCATGCTAGCCTCAGCCAGTGCCCATGTACTGCAGGTGAGCACTGGCCTAGCCCTGCCCCACGCTGTCATGCAGAGAAGACAGAAAAGGCTCTGTCTCCTCTCTGCACGGGCAGGCAGAAGGTGGGAGAACAAAGCCCCTGTGCTGCACAGGCCCCCCAGATTGCTGGGTCAGGTCTTGCAGGGTGGGGGGCAGGTCAGGTCATGCAGCACAGGGGCTCCCTTCCCCTACACAAGTTCTTGATGCAGTGAAAAGCTGGGCCGGGCAGCCCCATGGTGAAGTTACTGGCTGCAGCTGTCAAGAGGCGGGGGGAGGAGGGAGAAGGAGCCTCCCCTGCCATGTGGACCCAGCCCAGCCCCTTAACCCCAAGACCTGACCCAGCAATATGGGGGGGGTACAGTACAGCGGCTCCCTCCCCACCCTGCCCCAGCCTCTTGACAGCAGCCAGAAGCTGTGGCATGGGGCTACACACCCCAGCTTTCTGCTGCGCCAGGAACGGGGGGTAGGGGAAGGGAGCCCCCATGCCACACAGACCCAACTCTGCTCCCCAACTCCAGCAAGACCCAACCCAACAATCTGGGGGGCGCTTCCAGCAAGGGACTCCATTCCTCCCCTTCTCTTCCCCTAGGTGCTGCTGACCACCACCAGCTGGCAGGGGGGCAGGGCTGGGGAGAGGGAGGTGTGTGGAAGTGCCCCCAGTGCCAGTGTGGACAGGCTCTGAGCTTTCCTCCGTGCACCGAACAGTGAACATCTGTTTGGTTCGCTCCTTCTCTAACTGGTAGCACTTTATGTAAAGTGTGATAGAGCGCTTTTGCCAGGGGCTTTTTGAACATCTGTACTTAGCCTTAGTTAACTGCAACTGTTTCTTTTCTATTCAGCTGCCTCTGGAGCAGGACTACCATCTTTTGTTTGCTTGGAAGCTGTGGTAGCCTCAACTTTTTTCTCATATGCTTTTCCCCAAATCTGGTTCCTTCATATCAGAGCACAGTGCCTCTCAGAGATGGTTTGATGAGGGGGAGTGAGTCAGGAGCCCTGGCATGCTTGTACTCTTGTAACTGGTCCGTTGTATTCTTGTATGGTGTTTTGTCCAGGTTGAAAACCTCCTGTTTTTGAGATGCCCTGAGGCTGCCAGGCTTTAGAGCAGGCACCTGAAACATGGCAGGAGGGACAGTTGTGGTGTCCGATGTATGTGAAAATTCACCTAAATATGGCCAAGTTATGAACCTTGGGGGGGCAGGGGGTATTGTTCACAAATGCCTCATGTCTTTTTCTTCAAATTGGCAGCTCAATTCTCCAAAAACCGTGTCACCTGGGCACACTCTAGCCTTTTGCAAGCTCCTAGTGTTGACAAGACAGCACAGACACCCCCTCCCCCCTTGGAGTGACTGAGCTCTCACTTTTGTCATGCTCTCGAGGAGAAACTGGTCTGAGCACGTCGCATCCTCGTGCCAAACCTGGAGATGTGACTGTGAAGCTGCTCCGGAGGTGTCCCCTTGCGGCTGCTCTCAAGTACTCTGTCTGATTGTGAGAACAGCTTCTGCACCCGGTCTCTGGGTTTGGCCCATGCCAGAATATTGCAGAAGTGTAGCCATATCCCCTGACTCCCATGCTGCTGTGACGGGCTAGCTAGCAGTGACTTAGCCCAGGGGTTTTGAAAGGGCAAAAGATGATTGGAGGGCTTGGGATTCCCTTTCCTCACCAATCTGGTAATGATTTGGCCCAGGGGTTTTGAAGGGGTAAAAGATGATTGGAGGACTTGGGATTCCCTTTCCTCACCAATCAGGCCCCAGAGACTCACCCTCCCTGTATCCTGATTGGCCCCTTGGGTCACCTGGAGGGGGACAAAAGGGTCAGCGCAGGTGACTCAAGGGAGACCAGAGAGGGACCACAAGGAAGGAGCTTCAAAGAGCTGGCAAGAGCTGGGCCAGCGGGACGGTAGCAGTTGCCCCAGAAGAGCCTGAAGGAGTGGGACCTGCAGGCAGTAGTTGGACCCTCAGCAGTGCGGCGTGCAGCCGGCAGGAGAGGCTCCCTGCTGGGCTCCAGGATCCCCTACGAGAGGCTGTGGCCAGCAGGAGAGGTTCCCCAGCTCCAGCAAGGATCTGAGCAGTGACCTGACAGGTTCCTCGCTCTGCTTCCAGCTCCTCCAATAAGAGGCCTGGAAGCTCAATGTGAGGCTGGGTACTCAGAAAAATCAGGTCTTAAGTGTCTGAAATAGGGTACTCAAACTTAGAGGATGCTTTCTTACCTTAGTTTCCTTGTGCTTCAGTTCTTTGTCCATAAAATGGGAAGGATGTTGCTCCTCACCTCCTGGAGAGTTTGAGGATAACTTATAAACAAGATAGTGATGAGTGCTATAGAAAAGCCAATATGCTTCCATCACGCTGGGGCTTAGAGACCATGAAATAAATAAGGGAGGGGGCCACACTCAATAACGTGGCTAATGGAAAATAGTAGATAGCTGCTTATTAAACTCAGTATTATTCCACTGAACGAGGCAAGGAAAAATGGCCTGGGGTCTCATAATGCCTATGCACAAGGAGGTTGAATAAGGTGGAAGCACCAGTTCTGGCATTTCTTAACATCTGAGAGCTTAATTTTGCATCTTTGATCATTTTTAAGTGCCATTTTGTGTGTACAGGTCGCAGCACATAATTTCTTCTCCAGCCCCTCTTGGTCCTTCCAGAAGGTACCTCTCTCTACCTTAACTTTACAGATATGCTCCCAGAGAACTGGAGAGGGAAGGGTAGGGAAGTCATCTGACTTTTGTTTGCATTTCCACTTTTCCTTTTGATTTCTTTTTTATGAATTCTCCTGGTGCCTGAGGTTGTGCCACAACTCTACATTATTTCAGTCATCTTCTAGGATGTGGCTCTTTGCTTTGTCAGTTAAAAATGATATTTTCAGACTGTGTCAGCAGCACAGAGAATCCTCTGGCTATGAACACAGCTTAATATGTTGCTGGCATCAGGTGACCCTTACAAATCCAAATACTGAATAAAGGGATAACTTGGAATTCATTTAAACCACCTATAAAATAGCTAGCAGTCCACTAGCAGGACGGAAATCAGAATATTTCTGGAAAAATCACGCAAAAATATTTGGTCAGGATCACTACCATTCTCCTATATTCAAACTTACACACTACTGGCAGAAGCACTGCACAGCTCACTTGTATTGCACAGCTGGAACCAGTCCTACATCACACTGATATGATAAAACAAAACTATCTGAAGAACAGCAAGGTGCAACATATAGATTTTCTGACACTGCAAAGATCAAGGATTTCATGGCCGAACAGCTCATCAGGACACCTGGATTGTTATTGCAGCTGACAATTTGCTTGCATCATGTGGCAATGTCTTTGAGATGCAGCAAAGGAATCTCTCCCTTTTTCATAATATTCTCCTAAATGACTTTGAGGAATGTCATGACACTTTGAAAATGCATTTTCTAGGATTCCTCAGTTTATTTGGCAGGCTACCAGGTATGCCTACTGTTCTCTGAGAGCTGTGTTCTCCTCGAGGCTCTCACGCTTTTCAAATCTGAGCATTGCACGCCGTGCTGTGTAGCATTGCCATGCGGGCTAGCATGCCAAAACAAACAGGGCTTGAACAAAGACCGTCCTGGCTCATGAAGATGTTTTGGGTTTTGTTTTGTTTTGTTTTGTTTTGTTTAACTGGCATGTGATGAGGATGTGGGGAATGCATGATTTAACAGTGGTATCCCCCAATTTCACACCTGTGAACCTCACCCATAATAAGAAGGCCTTAATAGCTTGTGCTGCTTTAGCAATGGAAATGTGTGGTTGACTGTGAGGAAGGTGGCAGGGATGGGACAATCCAAATGACTACACGTCCATTTAATCTTGCAAAGTGCTTATATCCCCTTTTTGTCCAAGGAAGCATTCTTTATTATAGTGTTTCTCAATTAGCAGTTTGCAAAAGGCCGGAGGGTAGGGAGGCATGAGGCACTGAATATTTTATTACAATCTAAAATAAAGAAATGTCTAATGCACTGTGTAAGACACAGGGATTTGGCTATGCACTGTAATTTATTACATCTGATGAGCAAAAGGAAACCAGGTGGGACTGTGCTATGGTATAGACTGAGACAGGAAAAGCAACAAAACTATGACTCCACTGCTGCTAAGAGCAAGGGCGGGGGGTGGGGCTTTCCTACGGTGACAGATTTTTGTGCCTCATTTTCTCTAGCAAACCAAAGATGTGACCTAGCTGGGGCTTGTCCTGCTTTGAGCAGGGGGTCGGATTAGATGACCTCCAGAGGTCCCTTCCAACGCTCATTTTCTATGAATTGTTCTTTTTATGGGTACGGGGCAATTTGAGAGTATGCTGCGAGTATGTCTAACTGGCACAAGACAGTGCCATGCTGAAACATGCCCTGAAGCTCTGTGCATGCTCATTTCCAAACCAGAGTCTGTATACAGTAGCTGACTTACTACTTTGCATGGCCTAACAAGCTCTGCTGAGAATCCTGCACTGACTATATTACAAGCCTCATTCGCAATCTGCCTGCAAGACCTGTCTTCCACTAGCACAGCACTTTCAGACTCAGGGCTTGCACTGGGACAACATATATTTCCAGAGTAAACAGGTGCTGGAACTGAAGAGGAAGCAGACGGGTGTCTTTCTAGAGCAGTGGTTCTCAACCTCTTTGCACATGGGACACCCCTCATTGGACTCAAGTCACCTCCATGCAACTTTTGTGAATTGAATGGTGCCCAATTTAAAAAATGAGTCTATATATTATAGTGCTAAAGGGTCGGGCTGTGGGGGTGAGGGATTGTCCAAGGATGGACTGGCCTGAGCCTGTGCTTATCTCCTTAGTTTATCTTCTCGTACCTCACTTATCACCTCACACCGTGAAGCACCCTTTAAGGATATGTACACCCTGGTTGAGAATCATTGCTGTAGAAAGGAAGGTAAGTAGGAAGAATGTCAGACCCAGTCACACCTAGGAGCTAGGCCTGTGCGAAGTTGCTAGTATTCGCTTTGGATTCGGATTTGGCCGATTCGGGGAACAGTGATTCTATTCAGGGATTCGAATCACTGTCCCAAATCAATTTGGCTGAATCTGATTTGGAGATTCGGCTGCAGCCGAATCGGGCGAATCTCCCAAATGGCCCCAT
>NW_005841873.1:1804077-1805233 GCF_000455745.1 Alligator sinensis
CGGTTCTGCTGCTGGAGGCCAGGCAACAACACTGCCTGGCTGGAGGGCTGCTGGTATCATCTGGAGGTAAGGGAGGAGCTGCAGGGGATGGCTAGCAGGCTCCTGATCCTGGGCATGACCTAAAACTGCACCCTGCTGGGAGTGGGTGGCTTGGTGGGGCTCTCAGTGGTGCAGGAGCCCCCAAGAAATGCCAGGCCAGTTACCACCCCAGTGAAAGGTGGGTTGGGGTGCCTTAACCCCTAGCCCCCACAACTGGGTGGGTTACCCCTTGTTTGGAGGGCCTGGAGAATGGACCCCTGGAGAGAGAGAAAAGGCCATAGACTCAGACCTGTCTGAACTTCCCCTGACTGGTCAATGCTGGGGCCAGGACCGGGAGGGTCAAAGGGCCAGGGGCCCACCATGAGGAACACCCAAGAGCTGCGCACCTGGGGCTCCGACTGGCCTGGAGGTGGGCCAGGGCTAGTAGCCAAAGGTCGCAGGGGGACCACACCCGAAGGGGAAGCAGTTCAGGGAGCTATGCTGCCCATTATGAAGGCGGATGAGACCTCCTGGCGAGAGGAATCCAGATGAGGTTCAATTAGGAAGATTCTGGGGCCCAGAGTGGGGGCTGGGGATGATGATAACATCTGGATGCCATCTGTGAGGCTTGGGCTGCAGTGTAGGGGAGGAAAGGAGCCACAGATACCGCCCACTGGCATCGGGGCAGAAAATGGGCAGCCTCCTGCTTATTAACATCTACTGATTTATTTCAACAAGGCATGGTGGGAGAGAAGGCAGGAGGTTAGCCCAGAAACAGGTGGGTGGGCCACAGTTAAATCGGCTTCGAGAAGGCCCCCTGTTACACTGCCCCACCTTCTCTCCCAGCTCCCGGCTCTAAAAAAAAAAAAAAAAAAAAGCTCCCACTCACTGGCTGCTGTCCAGCTGGGGGAGATCCTGCTGCCCCACGCTGCAGGGGGGGCTCTTCCCGATACTCTTTAATGTCTTCATCAGTGACTTGGATGAGGGAGTGAAATGTACTCTGTCCAAGTTTGCAGATGACACAAAGCTATGGGGAGAAGTTGACACACCGGAGGGCAGGGAACAGCTGCAAGCAGACCTGGACAGGTTGGACAAGTAGGCAGAAAACAACAGAATGCAGTTCAACAAGGAGAAATGC
>NW_005841873.1:1805776-1818926 GCF_000455745.1 Alligator sinensis
AGAGGAGATTACATACCCATCTAGCTGGGGTCATCTAGACCCAGCTCTCTTTCCTGCCTATGCAGGGGGTCGGATTCGCTGATCTATTGAGGTCCCTTCCGACCCTAACATCTATGAATCTATGAAGCCCCGATGGCCGCTGCAGCAGCTGGTGAGTTCGAGTTTTTTGTTTGTTTGTTTGTTTTAAATCCAGGAGCTGGGGCAGGCAGGGCAGCCATGGCTGGGGGGTTGAGGGGCTCATGGCAGAGCATCCCATGCAACGTGGGGCAATGGGGGGCAGAAGTGATTGTTCCCCACCTGGCAGCAGCTGGTGAGTGGGGGCTTTTTTTTAAAGAGCTGGGAGCTGGAGTCAGGCGGGGCAGCCATGGGGGCGCTGGGAGAGCGGGTCAGGGCACTCGGGGGCCAGGGGAGCAGGCAGGGGGTGGGGCCTGGCAGGGGTCCCCCGATGGTCCGCTCCCCCCTCCTCCTGGCCCCCTCTCCTCCACCCCCTACTTACCAGGATGGGGTCTGGGTCCAGCTCCCTGCGGCAGTGAGTGGGGACTGCTTGAATCTCCGAATCTTTTCTGAATTGATTCAGAGAGTTTTGAATCGATTCAGAACTTTTCGTTGGTCTCCTGATCTGATTCGGATTCAGAGATTCGGCTGCTGAATCGGGCTGAATCTCCTCTGGATCGAACCAGCACCCAAAGCTTCACACAGCCCTACTAGGAGCATTTTTTGGCCAGTTACAAAAGAAAAACTCCAGTTAAAGATGTTTTTAAGAAGTTCTTTTGAAAAATAAATGGGAACTCAACTGGCCAAAAATAGTTTTCTTTGTTTTATTTTTCCTTGATTTTTTTTCTTCCCCCCTGTGAAACATGTCAGTGAAAGCCTCTTTATTTGTTTCTATTGATAATTTTCATGGGAAATTTTATCTTTTAAACAAAATATGAAGACTGAAATAATTCAGCTCAAATCAGTATTTTGACTCTAGTGATATCGCAGGGCCTTGCGTTCCACGGCTCGTGGTTGGACAGCATCTCCCATGACATTCCACCTTCCATCTCCTGTTGAGGTACGGGGCCGTTTCCCAGGCATCCCTGAATGTGGTGCATCATGGAGATGGAGTGTGATTGGAGAGCCCAGCCATAAAAGAGAATGGAAGCATACAGCATCCAAGCTGTATTTCTGGTTCAGGACCATTCTGTATCAAAACATTTCAGGTTTCATGCAGTTGTTTTTTCAAAAAATACCAAACTTTTTCATGCAGAGTAGACACATCTTGTGAAAAACCCAATTTCACTCTGAAAAACAGTTTTGACAGTTTTTGACAACGCTCATCAGAACATGCTTTTGGGTAAAATCATTCCTACTTAAGGTGATTTTTTTTTCATTTGCTTTCCTTTCCTTCTTTGCAGCATGAGAAGAGTACTTAGCACTCCTGAAGTGGCTTTCATTTATAATCCTCACATTTTGCATCCATTGTAAGGTGCTGCGCATTAGATAGTTGATGCCATATCTTGCAAACAACTGCACTTAACAGTAAACAAGCAACCATGAAAAATATATTCAAAGTTTGTCAATTATGTCACTGCTATTTGACTTGCCAGTTCAGCGATCACTTGTTTTAAACATGGAAGCAAAAAAGTTAACTGCCAGTGAGATATAACCCTTTTAGTCCTTAATTGTATGGACTCAGAAAATAACCTTGCAATCGTATCCCTAAATCACTGAGATGCAAGAAGACAAAGATGCACTGGTGTTGAGATCTCATCTTCTTAGTCTTTCACATATTCCTTTATTCCTCTTCATTCTCCAAATAACTAGGTGTATACATATAAAAAAAATCCTCGAACCTGTGGAGAGCGTTCTCTATTCATTTCTCTTACTGAGTAAAGCTCATCTGTGAACCATAATATTTTTTATGCTCAGTAGACAATAGAAGTGAGTAGTAGAAAGCTCAGGCAGAACAAAAAATATATCCCAGGTGAAAATAGACCCACCTGCTCTCTTCTCTCGAAGGGCTGGAGTGGCAGATTTGTTACCATGCAGGCCTCCTTGAAGGATCTGTGCTTAAGCAAGACCTTTCTTTTTATTTTTTCTCGTTTCCTTTGCATAATTACGCATGCAATTTTTTTCTATTCCAGTGTTAGTAATCTTGTGCCCCTGACCTGCTGCTTTGTATGTTCCTTGGCAGTCACAGGTATTTTGGCATCACATTATGCATAATCCCCAAAATCAGTGTGCAGAGGAGTAAAAGTTTACAGAAGGGGTAGGGCAGCAGGAAATCAAGTCTTTAAAACGAGATATTCAAAAGTGGCTACTGACTCTGAGTGTCTCCTTTTTTTGGGACCCCAACTGGAAACAATGTGAAAAGGGCCCAATTTTTTTTTTAGCATCTATCATCTGAACACCAGATGTTGATATGGTCTGAACACCTTTCCAAGTTGTCTCAAGTTCAGGGTCCTAAACTGCTTTACCATTTTATGTATAAGCAAAATGATAGGGGTGAAAAGATAGAGGAGTAGAAGTTTAAAAAGGTATGGTAGAAAGCTCAGACAGAAAAGAATGATCTTCAAGCGACTACTTCAAGCTTTGTAATGTGGCTGAAAAAACTGTGGGCTTCTAACACTGGTCAATGTCTGCACTCCTGAAATATAACAAATATTCTGTCCTTGAAACACAGATGAGACAGTGTTGTTAAATCAAGCATTCATTAATCCTTAGCGTCTGTTGTCATCTGTAGACACGTGAGAGCTGTGCCTTCTGCTAGCGTTGTTGCTGTAGTCTCTCCTTTGTTTTCAGAATGAGCAAAAGGTACGGGTACCTACCTGATAAGAAGCAGTATTTAGTTAAAGATGCACCATCAGTGCTGCCTTTCCAGGGGATTATCACAAATGGAGAGAAGAGTGTCTAGGAGATCTCAGTGAATAAAGGTCAGGACATCAGCAACCTCACCTGTCTTATAGGAGCCAAACTAGTCATGAACAGTTTTCTGCCGCTCCACAAATCACTCAAGCATTTGACAACTTATGCTTCAGTTAGAAAGGGACCCAAAGAGGTCTAGAAAATTGTTGGTTCCCCTGTATGTCAGGCTGTGGATAGAATAGATATTTTTCTATCTCCTTACTAACTCTCTTAACACATGCGGCCATGTGTGTGCTTTTCCTTCTTTGGAGTATGAAAGTGATACTTTAGGAAATAATATTATGCTTCAGGAGCCTGCTAGAATGCACATAATCTTTGGTAGATGCAGCATCCATACTGACCTGGCTTCTTGCTTAGGTTGTTTCTCTCTGGTACCTTGGAGATCAGGTCTCCAGAACTACATAATATCAATTAAGATAATAGTTATCCATTGTGAACACATCAGAGGCAAGTGGTTTGGAAAGGGAGGGGCTGAGCTGTTGTGCAACCTGCATGCAGGACTGAACCTATATTGTTTCCAATCTCTTATCATAGCATGCTGCCTGCTCTTGCTTTGGCATTGATGACTGGTAAAATTAGGCTATGTATCTGGTCATCATCGAGGCTTTTTTGAAGAGGCGGGGACCATTCAGCTCTCGTGTGTTACAGTAGAGATGATGGGTGCCAACCCTTCATTTGAAAATTAAAATGCACTTTGCAGCATGTTGTTACACATCATTGTGAAGCAGAAAATGCTGCAAATCAGAGAGGAAAATGCCATTTAAGAGGAGATTTCAGAACTGCCTCTGCAGAATGAATGGAAGGGGAGGGTGACTGGTCCCATAACCAAGGAGCTATGACAGGCAATCATGTTCACCTGCAGGGACTGAGTAATGAGAAGCAGTCAGCCCAATAAGTGATAGAAGATAGTAAGTGAGGTTGAATAACAATGTGTTTGTAGCATCATCACTTTTTTTAAAGGAAAGACAGAAATAGTCTATAAAATTGTCTCAGGTTGAGAAACTGAAGCATGTGAATACTTTGCAGTACATCTGAGACTCTTAATATACTCCACAAAGGTTAATTCTTGCCAATTAAGTACAGGGAGTATAATCCCCATTTTACACTTGGGGATGTATGGCACAGAGGGGAGAGATTAAATGACTTCTCCAAAGTCACACAGTGAGCCAATGTCAGTTCCATTTGGCATCACTAATGATCTTCATGGTGAATTAGTATCTGTGTTACGGCAGAGACTACAAAGTCTAGAGTAGCGTTAGGTATTTGACAACCCTAGAGTAAAAGACGGGTCCTGAACTGAAGATCCTATGGTCTGAGTTATCTCACAGATATGTGAGTACCAAGTTCTACGTTGCTTTGCCCATGTGGTGGTGCGTGAACTGAATACAAAGTGGGAATGAAGTACACTTTCCTTGGCACCTACTTTGCCCAGAGGTCAATTCTGACCCTCGGCTCAAGGTTTTGGAGAATGGGGTACTCTCTTTTCACCATGAATGACTGAGGCATATCCAAATGACAGTGATATCATTCATGTATTCTTTTAGCTCTAATTGCTACATATGCCATAGTGCTTTGGACAAACAGCATCCCTTGAAGGGTTTGGTGGCAGAGACCAAGAAACAGAAGCACACTAATCAATGTATGGAGTGACAAAGGCATTAATCAGAGCGGCTGCTGCTACTGCAGCATCCAAGGGTAAGGGCTCATCCCTTTGAGATATATTGTGTACAAAAAGAAAAGTGGATTGCTTGAATCCTTCATGATACCTGAAGGAGAAAAAGGGCTCAGAGTGATGCCCAAAGGTTCTTATTTAAAATCTTTCCTCTGTCAAAGAGCAGTGGGGCCCTAAGTGATGCACAATCTGCACAAAGCACTCTAAGCTAGATTTTCCTTTTGCTCATGACCATTTAGCACCCTTAAAAGCAGCACTTGACACCAGCCATCACATTACAGAGATGGGGAAATGTGCCTTTCTCTAGTTAAGAACAAAGATTTAGATTTTTAAAGGGGCATAAGGGAGTTAGGTGCCCAAGTTGAATTGATGTTCAGTGGATGGTAGCTTAATGTCCCTATGCATCTTTAAAAATCCTGCCTGTATCCTGTAAAAGTTTATAAAATGTCTCTCTCTCCAAACTAATTAACATAGTGAGCTGGCAGGTGGGTTTTGCTTTGTTGCTAGGAAGCTTATGTCAGAAACACAAGCATAAGGAGGAGGCATTAGAGAGTTGACAAAGCCAAAACTTTGGGTATTGTTTGTATCTCCAGTTGCTGGCTTTTCTTTACATAAATCAGAAATGGTTTTCACTCATTATGAGAATGCATGAAGATATAACAGAGGACTGGTGTCTGGTAAAACAGACTATATTTAGGCCAGCAAATATTTCTATGGGCGCTTCTTCACCTTTTACTTACAAGAGAATAACAGGTCACCTTGATTTGTCTATGGGGCCACCTCTAGGAAAAGTGACAGAGGCAACCTCAAACTGTGAAATGATGCAAGTGCTCTTGGTGGTGTTAGGACAATAATGTGTGTAGGGTTTTATTTCCCCATTGAGAGCTGCATTCAGACAGAGCCAGCAGTAGGAAAATTGCTATTCAAAGTCAGTGGAGCACAGGTCAGCAGATGTCAAGGTGAGATAATCATTTATGGGAGAGCAGTAAATCCTCGTTCATGCAAAAGTGAGAGTGACTGGGCAGCACAGCAAAAACCTGGGAAAGGAATTTGTAGCTGAACTTCTTACTGACTTCTCCATTATCTCTATCAGGAATAGACTGAAAAACACACATCCCCGTCTCACATCTGTGTCTGTTTTCTCTTTCTCTTCTACCTCTGTGTTCTCCTAAGTGAATCACTTGTATAGGAAGAAAAAAGGAGTTGAGATGTAACAGTAACCTATAAAAAAGAAAGCTTAAAAGAGGATGTGCTGCACTTTCAGTTGTAGACTGTAATTTATTCACATGGATTTTTAAGGGTATTTTCCCCCTCCCAGTAACCTATTCCTGGATTTACAAATGTAGGTAACAAATGCATGTTCTACAGCAGTGCAGAATAGTTCTACACTTTGCCGGGTGCTGGTTCCTTTCAGATTGGCTGGAGGGATGGAGGTGGTTATAAGACTCCAAATACATTCTTTTTCTAATGAGCCAAGTTCTTGCTGATAATTTAGATCCTCTTTCAGTGCAGGTCAGTGTGAGAAGTAACAAATCAGTAGGACCAACTTGCACAAGTAAGAATAATAAATACATGTCATACTAAAGAAAATATGTATGTGCATTGGTGTCCAGTCTCACTCCCATCTCTTTCATTGTCACCCCAGCCACTTTATCAGTGGCTATTATGTAAACCCCCTTTTGGGGAAAAATTATAAATATTTATTTAAGATTTGAAGAGCAGTAGTGACTCCACTGGGCTAAGCACTGTATATACAAATTAACAAAAGGTTTTCCTTGGTTATGGGCAATAAATAGCATTGGCTGCTATCAGCTGGATGTGTGCATGTACTGAAGGAATTAGGATGAATATCCTTGGTGTAGTTTGGTGTGATTTCTGCAGCTTCTGCAAGCTGAAGTTACAGAACAGTAGGACAAACTGGAACAACCTAGGATAGAACTGGAGTGTCATATTCATCTGTAAAATGAAGTTAATTGGATATTTAGTTTTCACAGAGAAAGATCTGCAAGAGGGTGGTGTCAATGGGAGAAGAGAAAGGGGGGCTTTTAATTTGTGTGTGTAGCAGTTCATCTAATAAATATGAACAATGAAAGAAAGATAGGTGGGCCCCTCACAAATGCACTAATGCAGTTGTTCTTGGGACCACTTTAAAGAAAAAAGCTTAGCTTTTTGGACGGTACGCACAGACTACAGAGGTCTGACCACTGGCAAGGGAAAAACTCTCTCTCTCTCTTTTTTTCTTTTGGGTGGAAAACCAATGAGCAAGATCCACTGGTTTGAATCAAACAGAGCAGGGACTAGAAATTGTCTCTCATATCCAGGGATCCTAGTTTTCTCTGTTTAAAAGTTGCAAATTCTCTGATTAAAAACACCAAAATCCACAATGAAAATGAACCACCCCTATATATATAGGTTTCAACTGAACACAATGTTTTATTGATATAGTTACATTTTTATAGCATTTTGGAAGCCTACCAGTGCCTCAATCGCTATAATAAAATAAATTCTCAATATCTATACATTTTGGTATTTGATTTTGGGCTTTTTATCATGGAAAATCAGAGCTCCCCCTTCCCCTTTTGCTCACCAGGATGCAGGTCCAGGCCCCTCACTCCCAAGCCAAAGCCCCTTGGCCCTGCTGGTGCCCCTCACCTTCCATCCACAGCCCCCTGTACCCCCAGACCTTCTGGAGGGGGCCCCCAGCTGCCAGGGCTATGGGCCAGAGACCTGGGTCTGCAGCCCTCTGCTTCTTGCAGCAGTGCCCGAGCCCCAGCTGCCACCTGAGTGGGGAGCAGAGTGCACAGCCTGGCTCTCTCTCTCCCATGGGTGTCATGGCTGGAGCAGAGCCCATGGGTGAGGGAGGGGGCAGGTGTGAGCTGCCTGCTGGGACTTGGGGCTCCCTGCTCTGCTGCCCTCCTACTGGGACCTTCATAGCCCAGAAGGTGGCACTCAGAGTGGGGCTGGGCTAGGCAGGGAAGCTCCTTGCTGCTGCAAGCCCCGCGCTGCCCCGGTGAGGCACCTCTTTCCCACCCAGCAGTAGCAAAGGGCACAACCCCATGACGCTGTTCTGCTGCTGCCAGGTGGGCAGGGGGCACTTTGCCAGGGTGGTGCAGAGCTTGCAGTGTCAAGGAGCTTCCCCGCCTGGCCCTGCTCTGCCCTGCTGCACTGGGTCCCACCCACTGGGCCATGGAAGCCATGGAGAAGGGCAGCAGGGCAGGGAGCTATGAACCTAGAGTGGGCAGCCTGCCCCTGCCCCATGCACAAACCTGGGGGTATGAATCCCCCCTGAAACCCCCTGGGAGTGCACACAGTGGCGGGGAGCCACCTGGCCTTGGACGAGCCACTTGCAACCCCGTCCTACTCCCCGCCAGGGCCTGTGGCTACGTGTTCCAGCCCCGGGCCTCAACCCCCATGCACCGCCCAGCTGGGCAACAGCCCTATCCCTATCCCTGCCCAAATTATTTCCTCCCTCCTTCCCTCACTATGAAGGCCTTGATCCCTCCCCACCCCCGCCAGACTTACCTGCGGGAGCTGCTCTCCAGGCTGCTTGGCACCCATGTGTACCCTGCCTGACTGCCCTCCTTCTGCTCCCTTCCAGCCCTTTGCAGGCTGGAACTCTGCCAATCTGCAGAAAGCTCTTTGCAAAAGTGGAAAGTGTGTGTTTCTTAGTTAAAATGAGAAATCCATGTTTTTCTCAGTTAAAAGGAAAAATCTGCGATCCCCTCCCCCCTTTTTCCGTGGGAAGCAGAAAACCCTGCTCATATCCCATGTGAATGACCTGGCTACAAGATTTTGGGTCTTCTTAGGTGAACAGTTAGTCCCTCTGCCTTTCTCACTGGTTTCCAAAACAAAAGAATAAACTATGTCTCCGTTTTTCCTGATGCAGGAGGAGATGGGTTTTTTGAAAACCCGATTCTTTTTACAGAATAGGAAAAATCTTTCTCTTTCCAATACTAATGAAAATGACAAAAGCAAGAAGCGTGGTTCCATGAGCAGGACACTACATTGGCACTCACTTCATTTCCAGGTACAGACTTTCCTGTGTTGTTAGGAGCAAGTTTTTAATGTGCCTCAGTGATCTGTAAAATTAGGGATAATTGTCTTTCCTGCTTCACAGAAGACATTGTGAGATGCTTGGCTTCTGTGGTGAGGACCAATGACTATACATCTCAATAAAGAATAACAGAGCAAGCTACCTTAGTTCTCAGGTGCTTCCCTTTTTAGTCTTCTAGTGGGCAAATGAAATGAATCATACATGATTCCTGTCAGCAGACCATCGAGTGGTCGTGTTCCAAATGGGCTTATTTTTTTTCATACTGAGAAGGACATGTGCCTCATTAAATGGAGGCAAGAGGACACCAGAGAGGTTCACCCATAAACGAGGAGTTTCAGCTCTTAGTTTTATGGTTCAGGCTGGTGTCAAAACCCATAGAGCTCCATTAACTTTAACTCTCAAGTAGAGCATGTTACTGGCTAGGCATGGAATGCTTGGTTAGCATATGTCAGAGTAATTACAGAGTTCAGGAGGAAAATATGGCTCTTAATTAGCTTTACAATCTAAGGGAAATGAATTACAAACTATCTCTATAATTCATGACCTGTCTCTGGTTAATTTGATGCTGTGATGCATGAAGTTCAGTTCTCCCTTGTTTTCTTCAAGTCACTGAAACAAATGTGTGTACTGACACATCTCAAACGTTGGGTTCAAAGACTGTCATGATAGAGTGGGTTGAACAAGGTGTTCCTGAGCTGTGGCCCATGGATCTGGTTGACTGCATCCTACAAACTCCTTTCCATATTAAATCAAGGGCAAAATCCACATTGCTTCTCTTTTACTAATTATTCATATGACTTGTTACCCAACCGTTGCTAGTTGATCACCAGTAGAGGGGAGGGGGCTCACTAGTAAATCTCTTGATTGGAAGTGTCCCACTGTAACAAGCTGTAGTGTTTGCATGAAACACCCCCACCCTGTTAGCAGGGAAAGGGATGAATGAAGTCTGATGCACTGAAATGGAATCTGCCTGGTTTAAGAGATAGGGAACGGCTTTCTGAAGTCAGAAGATCTAAGGAAGTGGTTTTCAACCCTTTTCATTTGTGGACCCCTGAAAACTGTTGAAGGGAGGTGCAGACCCCTTTGAATTGTAAGTGTGGGTAGTCACTTTTGATTTATCATAGTCATCTTTTGGGGACCCTTTAGACATAGTGTGAAGACCCCCAGGGGTCCATGGACCACAGATTGAACACCATTGATCTAAGATGTTGGTTGGTCAGCCCTGAGAAAGGAAGTTAGGGAGAGAAAGTTTGTGATAACCTGTTTTTGAAAGCTTGCATGAGTTTCAACCTTAGTGTATGGGGACTATGTTTGGGACCTGCTCCTGTCCATGCAGTGGACCAGTTGAGAAACTCTGCCATTAGGAGATTTAGGAGTTGCTGTTATTTTTTTAAACAGCACTGTCAAGTGATACTGGGTTCTGGAAACAGAACATGGCATACGACCTAATGTAATGATCTTCTGGCAACCGTCGATTGCAAAGCAGAAGTTCTCTCTTGTGGGAAATTCCCACTTTTCTAAACCTGTTTCTGTTCTGAAGCAGAACAAAAAGATGAAATTTCAAAACTCCACCCAAAACAGAAATTCTAAAAAATTGGAGTTCAGGACATTTGATAATGTCAAAACACAACATGCAACACATTATGTAGTGGAAGCTAAATGAAATGATGAAGTCAAAATAAATGTTTCTGTCTTATCACAATGATTTGTCTTGACACTATTCTGTCAAAATTTTGTCAGAATCCACCATGATTCTATGCAATGTTTTTACTTGAATGAAACCTCATTTTCTGATGGGAAAAATGTTTTCTCTCCTGTCCCCTTCCTGCCCTTTTAAACCAATTCTACTTGCAACCTAAAATAAACAAGGCCACTAAACATGAGAGACAAAATGCTAATTCTGCAATGTTACTTGTATTAGAAAGGAGTGAGAGGAAGGAAAGATTCTGGGTTTTAAAGAAATAATCGGAAGGCAAAGAGAGTTAGTGGGGAAGAACAGGGAAGGAGGAGGGAGGTAAAACAGGGACTAAACACCTGAAGATGAAGAGCTTGGCATCTTGTCTCTTACTGCATCAAATTCAATGGAGGAGTTGAAGGCAGGGGTGATATTGTTATGGCTATGGAAAATTAATTTTGGCAGCAGCAATTTGAATAGACTGGAGGGGGAAGAGCCAGAGGGAAGATATTAAGGAGTAAAGGTGCAAATGAGGGAGCCAAATCATAACAATATAGCTATATGAAAAACCCATGTGTTAGGTCTTATTTTAGAAAATATGGCCAGAAGACATAAGAGCTTAATCAAATGGTGAAAGCGGCTGTTATGTACAGTTCAAAGAGCAACCTTTCCATGAACTTGAATGGACTGGACTTGACCCTAAAATAATGACCCATCTAGCCTTTTTTGATGGTGGTTTCATTTAAACCCATCATCCTATACAATGCAGGAAAGTAATAACCGTGGAGCTAAGTACAACTCCTTTGTTGGTACTAAGAGGCTTTGGTATAACTCCAATAAGTGCAAAGACAGAAACTTGCCTTGAACTTGCTGCTACTTGCTGAATGCACACGAGAATGAAATGAAAGAGAAGATAAATGTTATAGCTTTCCTGGCCTGCTTGCTTCTTCCTTTCATCTCAGGTTCCTCTTAATTTTTGAATAGATGTCTTGAGACCCCCATGCCCCCTATGCACCATTCTCAGCTTAGCTCCACAGTAACTCATAGATTAAGAAACAGTTTAAGTTTGCAGCAATACTAATCATTTCCTTTTTATTTTCTATAGGCAAAAATTGAAATAAAACAAAAACAACAACCTTTGGCTGCAAGTTAATGAGAGAAAACTTATTAGCCTTCTGTTCTGCGCACATTTAGGTAGCAAATTTTTACTGTGGACCAACATGAAAACAGCAGCAGTGGTTTGGTTTAATGTAGCTCCCTTCAAGGCTTCTCTAGCCTTTTGCTTGGTGTTCCATATTTTGCTCTTTCAGAGGCAATGAGAATGATCACATCCATCTCTTGATACTTTATGGGATCCTATTAAACACTCTGACTGCATTAACCTACCGTGTTTCCCTAAGATATATGAGACACATGCACATGTGGACACCAGAGAAGCAGAAGACTGAGAGAACAGATGTGGAATGCTTCTAGAAATGTAGCTGACAGTTCCTATTTTTTATCCTAGCTCGTCCTCTGTCTTCTATAAAGATATTATAAAATGCAGACACATTTACTTTTATGTTATCCTTTGATCTAATTTTTCCTGAATAATTTCTGGTCATGTTACAAACCACTCGGAGTGAATAAACCAGCGATTAGACATTATGACTGGAGTTAGATGCAATTAGCTATTTAAAGGTAACCTACTAAGGCTGTTAATGGAATTTCTTTTTGGGGGGAGAGGGAGTAAATACAGTTAGAAACATATTTTAAAAATCCCTAATGAATGCATAGAATCAGCAACACTTTGATTTCATGTTTTGTTCGGTAATTAGTTAGCTAAAAAGGCTCACTTTTTTAAAATATCAAGATTAGCTCCAGCTTCAGTTTATGGGAAATAGATTCAGATAAGAATGATGGTGTAACTTTTCATGAACTGTGCTGCTCAGATTATCACTTGTATTTGCTTTCAGAGTGGATATTTTGTCTGACTGGTTTCTGCTGGGTGGGGGATGTATTTGACAGGTAGTGTGTGTCCCAAGGTGGGAGACATGTACTTTATATATGACCTGCATCTTAAATAAGCCTTTTCCTTTCCTCTTAATGCATTTAGTTAAACAAACCAAGGGAAACCACCTTGCCAAGAAGATTTTGCACGATGTGAACTAAAGTGACTTCCCCCAGTTTTTTTTTCACCCTTTCTCCATTCAAGTGAAAACCCTGGTTATGTTTTCTAAAGGCTGGAATTCAGGGCACTTGGGTTTTTGACCTCCTGAATTTCCAAAGGAGTTGAAAAGGGAGCCAGGTGACTTATTTCCTTGTTTTTTTAACTAACAGCATTTGGCAGCTCAGGATTTTTGAAAATCCCACTTTTAAAGTTTCTGCTTCAGTTTACCTGTATCTGAATGCCCTGCAGACCTACCGGGGGTGCTGAGGTTTAACAAGGATTTTAAGGACAAGATAGCCCACCTTGTTATTGGATAATGACCTTTCCCATGTGAGGCATCTACCAAGACCAACTCTAATGCAGAGCAGAATTTTTTTTTTTTTTAAGGCTTTGGTTTGTTCTGAGAAAGTTACCTTGATGACTTTTGGAAGAGGCCTTCGCTCCTCTGTGCTGTTATCTAAACCTTTTTAGATGCAAGGCACCCCTCAGAAAATGCCAACTCTTAGTTTTCACTCATTTTTTGACTACAGATAAATAATAGAGCAATTCCTCTTGCAAAGAACCCAGAAAGACCACTGCAAGTCAGAATGTTTTGATATTGTGGATTTCTATTTGAAATCTTTGCCTTTATCTTGTGAATCGTGTAGATGTTTGAACGCCTAACAGTGTTAATACTGCATGGCACCCTGCTGA
>NW_005841873.1:1818936-1829054 GCF_000455745.1 Alligator sinensis
GGTCTGAACTGAAGATAATATGTTTGGGTTTTAGGATGCATGTGGTTATGTGAACGTTAGAAAAATGTTTTATTTACAAGCGGGCTTGGAGAACAAGGTAAAGACAGAGCACGATGTGCCAGTAGCCACAATGCTGGTTATTGCTCAAAGGAGCAACAGTCAAGGGCTTGAGGGAGGAGAAGAAATATCTACAAAGCGAAAAGCTTCCACTGAGGGCTAAATGAGAAATGTGCCCACACAGGCTCTCGACTGTGGCTGACAAAGCCATGGATTTATCAACTTGTGTAATGTTTGTGCGGAGTATCAAAAGAGGCTAAATATAACAGCAACAGAGAAAAAGAAAAGGGCAAGTCTGGTAGCAAGCTGGTAAGATGAGTGTTTTGACAAAAAGTTTCTAATGACAAAGAGCTACCAGATAGCTCTTTGGGGCAAAGACCACCTTTGTTCCTGTGTTTGCATAACACAATTGGGCTGACACTTTGAGGGGCTTCTGCAACCTGAGCAACGATCCTAATGCAAAGCCACTGCTGCTTCCACAGAGTAGCTTCATTGTGAATTAGGGGGTCGAGTCCTAGTAAAACATAGCATGGGCTGGCTTGGACCTCAGCTTCGGTTAGGCATCTCTTTCAATGCTGGCTTTGTTCTTCCAGCCCTTTCCAAATTCTAACTGCAAGACACTGCCAGATCCTGTCATTCCAGGCAAATTTCACTCCTACTTTTTGATCAGTGATTTAAGCAAAAAGGCCAGGAGGTGAAAGGACACCTCTCTACTTCAGGAAAAGCTGACAGGTTGCCTGTCCCTCTACTCCTGCATTGAGTAAGCTGGGCTATGCTACAGCTACCCCTCTTCCCATTCATGCCTCTGCTTACTTCAGCTAGTGCTTTTGTTGGACAAACTTTTGTCCCATTTGGCTAGCTGCCTTCCTAAGTGAATTGTTTGGCTCAGGTAGGCTGAGGGCAGGCAAAACCTTATTGCACCTACCAGGCAGTGAGCACCCAAATGCCCAGGGCTAGTCTTATAAATCTTTGCCCCATGCTGTGGTGGGTAGGTGCACCTCACATGCCAAGGTGCTCAGTGCCAAGAGCTCCTATTGTCTTAACAGCAGATCTGAGTACTCAGCCACTGTGGAAAAATCAGACCCTGAGTGCAGCCAGCTGCAGAACACTAAGATGTTGATTTATCAGAAAGGATTATTACTCTTTCCAGAATGAGTCACTGCCTCCTGTTCTCTCTTCATTACAAAAAGCATTATTAGCATTATGCCAAGATAAGATAGAACAGCCTAAGCAGAGGGCGATGAGCCTTGGAAAATGACATTTACTCGAGATCTCCCTGAGTCTCAGCCTGGCACAGGGGGCTTTGCAAGTCTGAGGCACTTGTGTCATTTCAGTGTTGGCCCTTTGGCAGCTGTCTACTGACCCATAGGGAGACTTACCCCAGGCTTTGAAGGGACCACGTCTATAGGAAGACGATGGAAAGAGAAATAAATATAGAGCAGTAGATATCTGATGAAAGTAGACAGCTAATTGCTCATAACGAAGGTAGCGGAAGAGTCTGGGATGTGATTTCAGGATTAGGGCTTGCTGGGATAAAAAGGCCCATTTGGCTACAAAAGCTAGTCTTTGGCAGGCATTGCCCTTTATGATTCTGGGCTCTTTAGAAACTCTGCCAAGCCTTTTTTCGGCTCACTGGAGAAACTTTTTCATTCCTTGGTTTCATCAGTGATTCGCTCTATTTAATGCCCTCTTCATTTCCACAAATGTCAGGTGAACAAAGGACCACTGTGGCTTTTTGTAATTCTGCCCAAAAGGGAAGTGAAGTATAAAGGGATAGATTCCTCCAGCCAGCCCCAGTAAGTTGTTGGGGCTCTTACTTGTCCTCACCATGTACATTTATGCACAGCTGATCCATTTTCAAGCTCCATTGATTTGCATTTCTCTTTTTCTTAGCTCTCCTGGGAAGAGCTTTCTTCTCTTTTTCCTCTTCACCGCTTATAGTGCAGCCATACCACCTAGCCTACTCCTCCCTCTTTCTGGGCTGTTTTAACTCCTTGAGGATGCCCATACTATACATGCTGCAACATGCTGGCCCAGAGTCATTAGAGATGAATTTGTTTTGAAGCTTCTCTTAGGCCTGGCAGAAGCATCGATTTAGATGTTAGAAAGCAATGACTCAAGCCATGAGCAATGAGCCCCAACTCTGCAGCTCTCATGGGTATTCTGAACCCAATTTCTGGAGAGCAGCTGTTGCCATTGATGAGTCTCTAATATGAGACAAAATGAACTGCAGTCAGCTGTGGTGGCCTATGCCAGTGGGTGATTCCACAGCAGGAGCTGACAAGGCTCATATGTAAGGAAGTTACCACGGATTCAGCTCACTGAGGCTCGGTTGTGGGCAGAGATTCAAAAGACATCACCAAGGGAGACAATAATTTAAGATTAAAGAGATGACACAAAACAAATATAATTTTGGCATTGAAACTAAATAACATTTTTAATGAAGACTGCAAGGACAATAGATTGCGAGGCAAGAAGCAAAGCCAACTTTTATCAGAAATGCACAAGTTAGGAATATTTTAACACAACCGAAAAGAAAAAAAAGATACCTGAGCTTTCTACACAGGTATTATTTAATGATTCAATCACAGTAGAGATGGAATTGAGTTTAAACCCAAAACAGTATAGTTCCTTTTAATCCAGTTAAAAATAAACACTGGACAGTAATCAGGATATGGTATCATTCGAACAGAACAGAACAGATGGCAGAACAAGGAGCAATGGTCTCAAGTTGTATCAGGGAAGTTTAGGTTAGATATTAGGACAAACTTTCTTACTAGGAGGGTAGTAAAGTATTGGACCAGGTTACCTAGAGAGGCTGAGGAATCGCCATCCTTAGAGGTTTTTAAGACCCAGGTAGACTAAGCCTTGCTGGGATGATGTAGTTGAGGATGGCCCTACTTTGCACAGGGGGTTGGACTAGATGACCTCCTGAGGGCTCTTTCAACCCTCATTTTCTATGATTCCCCTAATGTGATCTCTTAAAATGCCATTCACTCTCTGCTTAGCACACAGGAAATGAAAGCAAACTCCTATCACTGTTGTCTGCATGTTACAACTATCCTGCTTGTCCAGGACTTGAATGGCAGATTATATTATTACCCAGCACTATTAGATCTCAAAGTGAGTTGTCCAATAGGAGCTGAAGTGGCTTAGTATCTCAGAGGATCAGGTCCTCTTGGCAATACCTGTCAATAATGGTCACATATGCAGCATTTGCTCTGAACATCCAAATGAATGGGGGAGCAGAACTCCAAGGGAAGTGTCTTAAAGAAGACGTGTACAGACTACTTTGTTGAAAATGAGGTCAAATGTGGCCTAAAGGAGGCTGCCCTTCATGAGACTCTCTCTTGCATCCCCAAATCCCTGATAAACTATCATGTGAATACTGATCCTGTCCAATACAAGAGTGAGCTGTTTCATGACCAGTACAAAGAGGTCACTAGCACGTCACTGAATTCATGTCTGTGGATGAAAACAAAAACTGTGTTTTAAGATGAAAGGGAGAGAAATAAGCTGCTTTTTTTACATTCAAAATAAATTCAGCTTGTAATAAAGATAAAGATAACAAACTGTGATTTGGAAAATTAAGCCAACTTTTATCAAAGATGAAAAAGAAAACAGTTGGGGACATTCATCAATCAGAAACCTTTCCTCTGAACTCTTCTTCCATTTAACCAGGGGTCGATGTAGCATCATGAAAAGAACAAGAGCGGAGAGCTATCAAACCAGCATAAAAGCTGTTTATATGCTGTATTTCAGACATAAAGTATTTATATAAGCTGCATCCATTTGAAAAGCTCTAACACAAGCAGAAATCAATCAGATGTCTTGAGCATATGAAATTAGCCTCAACAAATAAAAAGGCAGATGAAGACGGCATCTCTTTATGGATAAAGCTGAGCAAATTACTCTTCTCTTGACTCAGATTAAAGGAGTGAGGAGCAGAAAATGAACTGGATATTTCATTAAAGCAGTAGTTTAGTACAGAAAAAGTCTTGGTGCAATTTAAAAAAAAAAAGATGAAAAAAAGTATTGAAGTAAAAAGGGAAAAAAGGTTGCCTCAAAGACTGACAAATAGAAAATCTGTCTCTGAAATACCGCAATTTTTGTCTGCCTTGCTTAGAAGCAAAGCCCGATTTTTTTTTTTCCTGAAGTATCTCTCTTGCTGTTTTCCAAGTCTAATTTTTAAATATCCCAAATGCTGGCTGCACTTCCATAGCTTCCCTTAAGGAGAACATTTCACAATGAAATAGATCTTGCAGCAGGAGGTCGGGACATTCAGCTTAAACTTCCTGTTGTTTAGCACGATCATATTTACCTCTAGTCCATAGCAAATAATTGCTCATCCTCTCTGCTGTTTACTTTTCAAATTTTTTTTTTCCTGTGTTGTTACTTCCACCTCAATCCTTTCAACTCCCTGCTCATTTCTATTCTCCCCTCTCTGACCTCTCCATAGTCTTTCAATAGCTTTCCGATAACATAGTGTCCAAAGTGGAGTGCTTACAGCAAGGCATCGAGAGAAGAGAAGGACTGTGATGCGACTGACATCCTGGTGAAGAGATCCCTACATTGTATTGACATGCTTTGCTGTTGCATACAACTGACAAGTTTGATTTCCTTCCCTTCTTTACTCTAGAATTTTTTCAGTGTTGCTGCTTCCCAGACTTCTCTTCCCTAATAAGCATGTACATTTTACCTTGTTTCTCCAGGTGGTATTAGCTTACAGTTTTCTCAAACTTAATATCCTTTCATTTCAATCCATATTTCTATCTATTTTAGGTTATTTAATGTTTTCATTTCTTTTCTTTCCCCATCTCTCTGCTCTTCACAATTCCTGCCATTTTACCATGTTCTGCTAACAATTTACAACTATTCTGTGTCTTTGTCATTGGAACAACACCCAGAGGTCTCACTCAGGGATCAGGTCCCCATTTTGTGAAGGACTATACAATGGCCAAGAAGGTGACCCCTACCAGAGTGATCACAAATCTCATTTCCCCACTCCATCCTCAAGAGAAGGCAGCTATTCCCATAATTAAAACCAAGAAAAATCAATTGACTGATTTAAGTTTTCCCTCATTTCTTAAGTGCAAATACGCATTCATGAAAGTTTAGGAATCTTGTCCAATATTGTTCACAGGAGACAATGAGCAGTGACGTACCTAGACTCCTAGCAGCTCCGGGTGAACTTTTAGTATCGGGCCCCCTTTTGCCAGAGACAACGATAATAATAATTGGACAATGGGCCATTTTTGGGCCCCTTTTCTGCCTGGGCCCTGGGCGGCCGCCCAGTTCACCCATGCCTGTGTCCAGCCGTGACAATGAGCACCACTTCCCTTTTCCCCAGAGGTCTGCCTGTCCTTTCCCTGGAACCGCCTTAAGTCTAGCTAAGGAGGCATGGAAGTCTCTTGATTTCTGTCAGGTAGCAAAAGGAGCAAAGGAGAAGTTATTGGCTTTGAGTAGGACACTTGAACCTCCACCAAAACCTGCAGGAGTTAGAATTATCATGAGCAATTCAGAGACTTCCACTACTTAATGCCACTCTATACCAGGGATACTTGGGATCAAGGAACAATTTTTCTTTTCCTTGCACTGTTCTCTGAGAATTGTAGGAGACATAAGAATGCCATCTCCAGAATGGGACCCATACTTTGGCTGCCCCATCTTCAGGGCTGGTCCTGTATAGAGCCCTGAGTGAAGTCTTCTCTATGAGGACCACCATGATTTACATTCATGCAAGGTGAAGAATAGGCATCCATTGAAGGAATTAGGTCAGGAAGGTCATTATAGATTGGCAGTCATGCTTATATATTTCATGGTGCATTAGGAAGGGTTCTGATGAATGTGGCATCCTAGACAAAGCACTGATGTAAAAGGTCCTTCCCAAATCTTTACAGTTAAGTGCTTGGCTTGTGTAAGGCTGGCTATACATGAGAATACTTTCACCCATCTGTATGCTGCTGGACATGGTTGGTATGGTAAATTTAAGCAATGAACTGCAATTTAGCCATTCACTAACATCTTATGACAGGAGATCAAATACCCATGCTGCAGACAAACCTGGACACACTCATGGAATACAGAATCTTTCACCTGGAAGATACTGGGATCAGAAGGCTACAAATCATTTGATATTAAAGGGGATTGGACATATTCTGCCAAGGCTGATGCTAGTTCTCTGCCAACCATAAAGCAGGAGATGAGAATTTGTCAAAGGAAACCTACAGGGGACAGGGATCTGAGGGAGCCAGAATGAGCTGCATGACAATAGGAGTACAGCAAAAACAACCTTGAGAGTAAAGACACTTCTGGGCATTGCCATTCATATCCCCCTTCATGACTGCATGAGTGCATAACTCTCTCATGTCAGTCCACCCCTTCAACTAGCTTCTTTTTACATGCTTTCTTTTTACATAGCTTCTTTCTACATTACATACAGAACCAGAAAGCAGACAGATTTTCACTAGTGTTAAGCAAATACTTAGAGACGTATCAGGCACTGTGGGCATTTATAGACCTGCTCCAGGAGTGGGGGGTGGAGGGGAGAGGTGCTTTAATTAGAGCAGCTCTGAGAGCTGCTCTGATTAAAGCACCCGGAGCGTCATGTGTATCAGCGTCCTCACACGGAAAAATGGTAGCAGGGGCACTTTAACTAAAGCTCATCAAATAGGCTTTAGTTATAGTGCCCCCACCACCATTTTTCAGCGTGGGGATGCTGATGCACGTGACACTGGAGTCTGATGGAGTGTGGTAATTACCATGCTCCAGCAGACTTGATTCATTGAGTCTGCTCCGACACGCTGTAATTATAGCACGTTGGAGCAGCCTCGCTGCACATGTATAGGTGACTCATACAGTTACTTGGGACAGGAAGTAAATAAAGGTGAATTGTATTGATTGGAGACAAGTCTGTAGTATGTCCAAGGTCTCAGAGTCCAGGCTTTTGGGAGGAACACACTTCACACTCTTACCACTCATGCAAATGCATATCCTGACTTAGAATTGTAAATCACTCCCTTGGCCGGATAATCACCTTCAGAGTTGTGCCCAAGACACAAAGCTTTGTGCGGGCTTGTCTACAGTTCAGAAGTGAGCAGGGTTGGGGATTTGATTTGGTGAGGTGGGGGAGGCCTTGATTTGGACCCACTCAAATGACCAGGAATAGGTTTGTGTTTTATTTAGGCGTTGATGGAGGAGTGGAATTTGGAATCTTTTAAAGGGAGGGTCTGCCCTTGAGGAATACAGGCCACCTACCACCTGAATCTCAGAATCAGGCCCACAGTTTTTATGCCGCAGTTATCATGAATGTGACTGTTGTAGGATGCGACTGTTGTTGCTATGTTGTGGTCAATAATCAAAAGTAGGAATTGTAACCTGCTTTGCACCTTAGAGTTTTCTCTCTGGAGCTACTGAAAACCTCTGACATTCAGAATGTGATCTCCAATGCTCTGTCAAACACCATTTGGGTTATGAATAAGGCTCTGTCATCCCATCTCTCCTGGGACATTCTTCACATGCCATCTCTGATGTTTTGTCTCATAAGGTTTCTCTGAGTGTTTGATGGACACATTATTTTGGACAGCCCCGTGTGTCCCTCTGTCTGCCCTGTGGCACACGTTCCATGCCAAATGTTTTAGTTTCAGCCTTAACATGTCTCAGATATTCATATCTTATTTCCTGGATAGTTTCTGATATGAAGTATTGTTGGACTAATGACATATCGCAGCATTTGTTGCAAATGTGTTCCATTTTTCAGAGGCATTTAGATACCTGTCTGGATCTTTGGTGAGTTTCCAGCTTTTTACATTCCATATGTTAAGATGACAGTAACATTTTGAGTTGTACTGTAGTTTGCACACAACATCAACTTGAAAATTGTAGATTTTTTAATGACCAAATCATGCATAAGCTACTGATCACAGCTGCTGTCTTGTTAACTCATGATATAATTTACATCTGGACATTTTGAATAGTGTGAATGTTCCTGCCCATGCATGTGACTTAGTGCTTTGTATTTCTTTGGGTCTAATGTAATGTTTGGGTTGAGTTTTTAAATTTGGTTTTATTTTGTTTTTTTCCAAGGTTGTGTTAGAATGATATTGTAGCCATGATGGTCCAGGATTTATGCAAGAGGAGAGGATTTCTTAAGGAGATTCTCCTTCTGTTGGACCAACTGTATAGTTGGGATAGAGAATGTCTTGCATTTGAAATCTTGTCAACACACGCAGGTAAAGGTGCAATGAGATCTAATGCGTGATCTACACAATTACACCTCCTGCCATGCCACATGATTGTGGGATTGTGAATCAGATCCCATCATGCCTTATTGCCGGTGCTGGGGGCTCCCAGCTGTGGGTGTGCATGGGCCATCTCCATGGATGGGAGATCGCAGCAGCTGTGGTCTCTCAGCCGTGTTGGTGCCTGGGGTGCCCCCGCAGCTGGGAGGCCTGTGAGCTGATGGGGCTCCCAGCTGTGGGGGCACGTGCTTCTGCAGCTGGGAGCTCCTAGGCTCAGGGGTGCACATGGGCCCCACCAGCTGGGAGCTCTGATCAGTTGAGAGAACTCCCAGCCTTGGGGGCACAAGCCACATGTGCAAATTAAAGCTGGATAGAAACCAGATGAAGTTACTACACATTTTCCAGCAATAACTTTATAGCCAGTTGGACCTTTTTAAGGTGTTATAGTTAATTTGCATGTGTAGCCAGTCTAAATTAATTGTGCAATTAATCAGGTAACTGTGTAATGTGTGTGTGTGTGCCCTTAATTTGATCCCAGCTATACAGTTGGTCCAATAAAAGATATTACCTCAAGAAACCCTTTTTTCACCATTGTCAACCTCATCTTTTTTTGAGAGGTTGGACAATCTTTTTATCTTTGCTTGCATGTTGTTTGAGCTAACACTGAGGTCTACTTTTAGCTGGCACCAAAGTTCGTGGTTACTGTATTTGAGCCGTGTAAGGAAAGTGTCATGTCCACCTTTACCTTTTCTTCATGATGAAAGGAACTTCTGTGTCAGTGAGTGCCCTATCCCATCCCTCATCTCCATCGCTTTGCAGCTCTGCCTACTGCCTTTGTCTCCTTCTCCCACTTTTGGGTCTCATGCTATTCCACATACTTGGGATAACATCCTTCCTTTTAAGCCCCAGAGATCTTCACTGTCATTCAAATGCTTTTCCTTCTATGCTTTTCCTACCCTCAGTTTCCTCTTTATAATATTGAGACATAATAGTCACTTGCTCCCTACTCATATTATATAATAGCTATTTATTTTAACCCGTGATCCTCCTATTTGATATTCACTTTACTTAGTGACCGCATTTAGAGTATATGTGACCTGAAATCAGGAGGTGCATTTGCGGCATGGACACAAATACATGAGCTAGCTTAATCTAGGTAGTACAAGTAACAGCACTGATGTCGCTGGTTCAGTATGGGGCAGGCCTCTGGGAGGCTTGTTCTGCTGAATCTTCACTACCATTATTCAAACTAGCTATCTGAAAGCAAGCACAAATATGCTTACCTGCACTGCCATCACACCTGCTGATTGCAGTATAGATATATGCTTACAGTGTCAAATCTCTGGGTATGAGATTTTTTTTTTTTATTAATTTCTGTCAAGTGGCATGTAAAATGATGAGATACACATCAGTTTTATTAAATAATAACAGTAGAAGTGAATTTCAGGAAGACTCATTTTGGATAAAAACCCTAACATCAGCATCTTCATCTGAAATATGTAAATCTGATGGGGTCTGAAAAATTGACTTGGAAATCTCCCAAGAGTAGGATTTCTTACACTTTTTTTTTTGGTAATTCCACTTTTAGTTTCAAGTAGAGCTAAAAAGCACACGAATATTGGTTTCAAAAATGAAGTTGGGGGAAAACTGCTAATTGCTGTTAATATGTATTTGCATTGTAGTAATGAATAAGAATTTCCCACTCTGGTTCCCTAATATAATAAATTCCCTTGAATATTTAGGCTGAAGTTTGGATTTTGGATGTCATTTTGGGCTGGTTATTAATTAATCTGAATCTGTTTGCCCATAACTGCTGTAGGG
>NW_005841873.1:1829085-1850709 GCF_000455745.1 Alligator sinensis
TTTATTAATTACTTATGTTAATTAGAAAGAGAACCTTGTACAGCTGCTGCAGTTAAGTGTGTTGCCTCTGAGTGCGATTAGTCAAATCATTCCACTTTGAATAACTGCACAAATGTGTTTCATATCAATAAAAATCTGATATTAATAAAAATTAGGGCTGTGCGAAGCTCCGAATCTTTGATTTGATTTGGCAGAGATTCGGCCTGATTTGGTGGCTGAATCCCCAAATCCAAATTGAATCAGGAGACCCTTTAATCTCTCCAAATCAAATCGGAACCCTCTGAATCGATTTGGAAAGATTCGGGGATTCAGACATAGACGGAGCTTTAAATGTCTTTTCTACATACCTCTAGGTAGCAGGGGCTTGTGAATGCTGCAGTGCTGGGGTACATGGAGCATCCCACAGAAGCGTGGGGCAGGTCCCTAGTGCGTTCAGCAGCAGACCTGGAAGTGGACCAGAGGCACTTCTGGGTCCTCTGTGGAGTGTACTGTGGGTCCCCCCCCATGCCTCCCTGGCTTGGCAACTGGTGTCTCCTGGGTCTGCGGAGCACCTGGGGTCCCTCTGTAGCCGATCGCAGACCTGAGGAGGTGTGGAGGGGCCCTCCAGCGTGCTCCCCGGCAGACTCAGAAGTTGGCCAAAAGTACTTCCAGTCCACTTCTAGTTCTGCCACCAAGCACATGAAAGGCCACCCCCCAGTCCTGTGGGATGCTCCATCTGCCCCGACATCGCAGCGATCACGAGCTGCTCTGGTACCTCAAAGCATGTAGAAAAAACGTTTAAAGCCGTGTCTGTGTCCGAATTGCTGATTCTTTGAATCAGCATCGAATCTTCAGATTTGGATTCGTCTGAATCGAATCAGGGACAGTGATCTGAATCAATTAATCAAATCACTGTCCCTGATTTGGGCTGAATCCGAATCGAATAGGGCCCATTTTGCACACACCTATTCTATTCATTATGGATGGTCGTATAGGTAGAGCTGGTCAAAATTTTTCTGTCATGATTAGTTTTCAGCATAGAACTGGGTTTTCAAGAGAATAAAATTTCTCATGTAAACTGTTTCCTTTTTGTAGACTTTTTATTATTATTAGTAGTAGTAGTAGTAGTAGTAGTAGTAAATAGTCCATCCCTTGAATGCCTGCAAAGTAATGCCCAGCCAGAATTCCTCTCTTATGACATGTCTTTAAGATCTATCTACTGGATACATTTTTGACTGGGGTCCTCATTTGGTCATCCAACAACTGAGGCAACCAAAATCAATATCTAGTTCTGAAAATTTGGGCCCATATTACTCTTCTAAACTGGCAGAGTGAAGCAGTGGGGAAGAATGAGAAAAAACTCTCCATACTATGGTAGGATTGGAGTGCTGTTACAGCCAGGATCATCCTCAAAACATGCAAGATGAAAGGGTTTTGTGGTGATACCTTTTTTTGGACCAACTGTATAGGTGGGAGGATTGTTAAGCAAGCTTTTGGGGCCACTTGGTGCCCAAAAGCTTACCTAATATCTCTCCCTACCAAATACTTGTCCAATAAAAAGGTGTCTCCAAAAAACTTTCCTTCTTGAACAAAACTCAAGGGAGCTCTGCCACTGATTTCAGTTAAACAGCACTGATTTCAGCAGGGCTGGGATTTGACCTAGCTTCCTGCTGTTACACCCAGAATATTGATCTGCTGCATTATTTTCTGTACCTACCAGCAGAGTAGGAGGTCCCTTAATGGGCAAAAGATATTTGTATTGCAGGAAATTTAGTGATGTGGCTACTCCAAATGACCTAGTTTACTAATCTCCTTTTTCAAAGTTTGATCCCATTTCTTTCACCTTTTATCACAAGGACTTTCAGGTCATGTCCAGGTCTAGGAGGAATCTAAATGGGGCGGGGTCAGTATTTTTGCTTCTGTTTTTGCTTTGGATCTTGACAAAGTTAAACCCACTTCAGACAGTTCTAGATGCAGGTCTGCTCCGTGAAAGTAACAACTGAATTGTTATTTGATTAACATGGCAACCGTCTAGCATGTCACAGCTTTACACCAACACTAAGCTAATTCCTTGAAAGAACTTTTTTCACCTAATATATTTCTTTTAGGTATTTAACATTCATCTTGTCTATCAAGTCAGACAGATGATTATAGTTCAAATCCTCTGTGATACTTACATCACTGAAAATGACTAGACTTCGGAGAGGCAGTGTCTGCTTTTATCTGCTAAAAATCTATTTTGGGAGGATTTTAGTACTGAAGCCCTGCATTCCCAGAATCCTTCACAGACCTCAGCTGCACTTTGTCAAACACTGTGCAGGCTGCCAATCACATTACTTTATTGTACTTTGGCTTGCTTCTGTGTTAATAGGATTTTTTTTTCTTTTTAATTATTTATATTGGTAATGTGAAGACAGCATGGTGGTAGTAAAGAGAGAATTGAAAAATACATTGTAAAGTTTGCAGTACACATTTTTGTAGTTACTGGCTTTTTTAAAAAAGGAAATGTATTCATTAAAGGAAAGTACAATTTACTTTTTTGGGAAAAAAACTACAGAAATGTGTCAGTTTCCACACTGGGGTGTTGGAAAAATCAGAGGCTGTCTCTGAAAATCCGTCTGAGTGCATGTTAGGATAGGATTTGTTAGTCTAAATAGAGCTCTGTAAATACTCATGCTGTGTAGCTGAGGCAGGGCTGGACAGATTTCATAGGGATGTCGATGGCTGCTTTTGAAAATATCATCACATGCCAAAGCATGTTAAATGTCAAATTGTCAAGAGGGTCAAAAATATCAAGAGGATTAGGCATTCTTGTAAATCTCCAGAGGTGCCTGTCTACGTAGCTGGGCACCTAAATACCTTTGTAAATCTAGTCCATGATCAATAAAGCTCATAATCACAAACCTCTCTATGGACCTTGAGTGCTTTGATAGAAGGATCTCTCAGAAATGTGAACATCTTGGTAAGAGATGTTGTAATACTGTCATTTTTTATAAGACAAATGAAAGGCCAGGAAACTACCACTGAATGCATTTGTGTGTTATGATATATGCCCCATTCAACCCCAAAGCAACAAGGAACTACCAGCAAAGCCTGTTCTATGTGGCCTTCTCTGTTAGTACATACATGAAAAAAATATTTCCTTTTTTGGTGGAAAAAAGAGAGAATTTCTTTGTGTTTAAATCTGTTTTGTTTTCAGGCTATGTGATGTTGACAAGATTTTAGTGCTCAGAGCCTAAAACTGATCTGTCGTCCCAGCATGGTATGTGAGGACACTGTGCTTCTGGGACTTCTGCCTACCTGATTAGATAATCAGTACCTCATTTTATATTACCTTGTACACTGAAGATCCCACACACTTTTCAGAGCAGCCGGGTGTTATCTCCAGTGCCCTGAGCAAATTCTAAGTTGAATGATTATTTCATTTCCCTCAGTTTCAATTAATGCTTGGAGGCATGTAAAGACTTAATTTGGAGGGAGACTGAAAAGGTTAGGATTGTTTCAGAAAGGAGATGAGTAACTAGGGACAATGATAAAAGTATACAAAATCACAAATGGTTGCGAGAGAATAAAGCAGACATTGCTTTTTGTCCTTTCTCAAATAAACAACGAGAGGACATTCAATGACATGCAAAGGCAACATACTGTATTTTTTGCATACAACATGCCCTGGAATATAATAGGTAACTTGTTTTTGAAAGGCAAAATGAAGATGAAACGATTTCTCCAAAGTTATGGCTATATAGAGCAGGGACAAAGCTTAGTCTTGAGCGCACTCACCCTCCCTTTCATGCTTCAGCTAAGCTGAAACCCTAGCTGCCACTGACGACATGGGGAAATCTATGATTTAGAATGGTAGTTTTCAGTCTGTGGTCCACGGACCTCTGGATGTCCCCAGACTATGTCTAAGGGGTCCATAAAAGATGACTATGATCAATCAAAAGTGTGTGAATACCCACACTTACAATTCAAAAGGGGGGTCCACACCATTCAGAATTTTTTAAGGACCCACAAATGAAAAAAAGGTTGTAAACCTCTGATTTAGAGAAGAGCTAAAGACTCTCCAAGGCTGCGAAGTAGGAAGAGAGAGACCAGAAACACCTAGCAGATAGCAAAATTGAAAGGTTAAAAAGAAAGGTTAGCTGGGTTAGTGAAACATCAAGGCAATTGAAAAGATTTTAGAGGAGGACAGGAGAGTTGAACACTTAAATGTATGATGGAAACATCCTCACATAAAAATAAGATAAAAATGTATGAGGAACAGAGGCCTCAGCTTTACACACATGCTTAAGTTCCTGCTAATTCAGCACTGAAGAGTGTACATAACTGTAAGGATACGAGTGATTAAATTGACTTCAGTCGGTTTCTGTTTTTGCTTAAAGTTATGCAGATTTATTACATTAGGCTCTGTGGCCTAAAACAACTGTCTGCCTGGGATTTGGAAGAAGTTTTATCTACGAGCTGTTTTCATCATGGGTTTTCCTGCATCTACTTCTGTACCACTCTTCTGTCGCTGTTGGAGAAAGGAAAAAAACTGTGTTCCTAAGTGTGTTTTTCTCTTCCTATAGCCCTGTAATTATAGTGCCTGGGTGTCTTTATGCCCATCTTCTAAATCAGTGCTTCTCAACCAAGATTGCAGGTTCAGTCCCTGGTTGATGATCTCTTGAGGTCCCTTCTAGCCTTACTACTCTGTGAAAAAGAATAGGAAGCCATAGTGAAAAAAAATTCTGACTTTTGCAACAGAAGAATTGTTTTTTTTAGTTTTCTGTAGTCCAAAAGTTGGTGAAAACTAAGAGCTGGCATTTTCCGAGGGGTACCTTGTGTCTAAAGTGGGTGCCTTGAGTCCTAAAAAGGCTGAGAACCACTGTGGTTCTCAACCTTAGGTTGAGAAACTATTTAAAAACAACTTTACTGGGTTTAATGCTGTGGCCCAATATTCTGCAGAACTCAGTGACCTTGCTAGACTATATCTCGTGTTGATGCCAAGCATTTAAAAGTACAATCGATGCATTTTACTTCATTCATGATAAGGTTCTGCTATAGGAGCTGAGATGTTGTCATTAGTCCTGGGATGGGCAGGGATGATTCAAACAGAAGCATCCTGATTAAAATTATTTAGTATATGGGTAAAAATATTTAGTATCCCATTCAGGTAATTAATGAGAATTACATTTAGAAATAGGAGTGGGCTTTTCGCTATCTTTCCAAAGAACCAACTTGATTTAAAATGCAAATTAAAATCAATACTAAAGTGTGTGTTCATTCAACTTTAAATCTCTGTATATTGCTGTTAGGCTGGCTTTCATTGCTGTGTTTCTGAAGGAAACCAATGCTTTAACTCTGTTTTATCCCCCCCCACCCTACTGGTGCTTTTTGTTTTTGGTCCTAAGGGGAAAATTGCTTGTGAAGGTAGAGTGAAAGAGTGAAATATATACAAATACCTGGTTTTACCTTCCAGTTTCCATCAAATACAGAACTTGAATCCTTCAGTGCTGGCTGAAGAATATTATATGGTATGAGTTATACCTACTGAGGGTATTAAGTACCTGCACCTCATCTACCTTAGGGCTGACATCCTTCATCTAAACCCAGATCCTTATAGGATGCATTTGTTAAAAGTGTGTACATGGTAGTATTTGCTTGCCTTATGCTTGAGGGCAGGGCTAACCTGTGGCATGAGTGGCAGATGCAGCACCTCTGTGGCATGCAGCAGATTGGGGAGGGGCAGACAGCACAGTGGCAGATAATACAGGAAGCAGAAAGCAGAGCAGAAAATTGGGCAGGAAGCACAGGGACGAGAGAAGAAAGAAGAGCAGCAGATCAGGCAGGGAGTATGGGACTAGGAGCAGAAAGAGCAGCAGATTGGGAAGGGAGGGGGATCAGAGGGGCACTTGAAGAGGATGCGGGACTAATTTGTGGCATGCCTGCCAAAAAGATTGCCCCCTCACTGCTTTAGGGCATCTCTTTTTACCAGTGGCAGTTGCTCACCTGCTCAATGATACTGATAGGTCTGGCACATCAGACTTAGAGTTGAAGGGCCTGATCCAGACCGTGGGGGTTTTCATGGGATGGATCTGGACTGAGAGGCTTTTTTTGTGAGCCAGACAATTGACCCACTTCCAGATCTGACTCGCAGGGCTTTTTGCCACGGTTGCTGGCTGCCAGAACTTCTGCGTCAGTGCCAGAAACCAGAGAGTTCACGCCATTGTTGCTCAGTCCTCATCACTGTGCATTTCACAGCCTCTGTATCAGCCCAGCCAGCATGCAAGGGTTAATGTTGGCACCCCACCGCTGATGGAAATGCTGATCAGCAATTATAAAAACAGAAATGCTGTGGTGGGTGAAGGGGCAGGTGGTGTAACCGCCTGAATGCTGTCTGTGCCAGGGTAGTTCTGTAGGCCTGGAGGTGAGTCGTCCAGCCCAAGAGAAGCCCCATGGGCTGTACGTCTGACATGCCTGTGATGGGTGAACGAGAATCACTGCATTCAGCTTCTTGAAATGGCTGCACAAGAAAACCATGTTTATCTGATCTTTTTTGCACTACAAAGCTGATTTATGCTGTACGCAGTCAGATTTTTATGTGAGCACAGCTTGCATTTAGGGCACTAAAATGAAGTGGTCACATTTTCAAGGAGAGCTGTTAGGTCCTGATCTTCTTTGCAAATGAAAAGACTCCTGCAGGCATGGTGCCCGATGCCTGGTGCATGAAGTTTCCATTTCCTCCTGTCTTTGCATTCTGCTCATTCTGGAGAGCTAGGTTATCCTGACAGATTTCTCTGAATGTCTCTGGATGACTGCGTTCTTCCACATGCTTGGGGTCAACCTGTTCCTTTTCCATCTGTAATCTTGTCAACCAGTAAAGAAGTGCTCTTTTGATCAAGTTTGCCATATATAGATGACTAGCCCTTAGTGTTTATAGCACGCACCATTTTTTACCTTGAAAATGCTTTACAATAAGAAATGTATTATAACACCCAGAATCCTTCAACGTATAAGAAATCATTGAAGAGGAACATATTATTCTATTACCTTTCTCTACTGATGATCGTTACAAAGCCAGGTACACAATGCAACAGAGGCACAGCGCAATTCATCAGTTCCATTGTGTAGCATTGACAAATTAAATGTTCTCCATACAAGGACTCTGATTATCATATTTCATGTAATATATAGGATTTTCACTTCTTTAAAACCGGTTTCATTGATTGAACACACATTCCTTTGAAAAAGTCATCCAAACAAGCCACACAGAAAATGACCTCCAGTAAATTCTTCCGATTTAATTTTTGTTTGAGGTATTCATCTTTTAAGCAAGCTCTGCTCTATTAAAATGTCAGATAAAAAGGAAGTTAACAGTCTGGCCACATTTGCAACTAACAAAGAGATGCATTTAACTGGTTCAATTATTACCAGAAGCATTTGATAGAGAAACAAAAAGGAGGACAGGGCAATTTATTTTCACATTAAAGTTATTATTTCTCAGGAAAAAAAACCCTAATTTCTGAGTTTTAACATTGCATTAATGATGCACTTTTCATATAATTATAGCAGCTTTTGTCCCAACTCCCACTGATTTTTAGATATAGCCTGAGGTAGATAATATCCGTCTTTGGCCATAGTTAATGGTCCCTCTAATTGGGCTGAAACTACTGCCATCCAGTAACTTCCTGGGCTGTTTTTTGCCTTTATTATTTAACACCTGGGTTCAGGAAAGGAAGAAAATGTATTTCATACTGGATTTCTTTCCAACCAGGTTTAGCCTGCATCCAAGATCTTGTCCGTTTGCTGCAGGGATTTGTACAATCTAGGGGCAGAGGTTGGCCCCTTCACTGGCTTCCTTTGAGATTTTTAACTCCTAATTAATTTTCCTTCTATGAAACTTAGAAGTCAGAGAATTCAGGACCTACCTACAGACACATATCTTTTATTGTGAGTGGCAACAGACACCTTTCTTCCCAAACATTCCTCTTAGAAATCTTTTTAGACGTATGATACATATGGCTACTAATACGAGCGGTAGCAATTCATTTGTTGGTTGCCAGCTGGGACTTGATCTAGTTTGGGGGTGACTGAATCTCACCTGCTGGCTCTTAGGTGCAAATGAGGCAGTGATGTGTTAAATGGGGCGGTGATGCAAAAGGCATCTGTATCAGAAAGAGAAACACCGTGGTGGATGAACAGAACGCACATTTGCCCTTTGGTGGTGCAGCACGGTGGGGAGGGGGCCCGCAAATCTTAGATCGAGTTATGCTGTTTTTAAACCAGTCTATGTGTGCTGAACTTCTGTTCTGTTACAGGTATAGTTCCTGATTGCTTATACTGATAAAAGTGTAACATCTAGACCTGGCCTTAGAGGAGCCAGAGAGGCTATACTTACAGCCCTTTTATCCCAGCTTCAGTCTTACCATGTAATGGGGTACCTTGACAGGATAACGCTCTGTGACTGACCTCATTATCACTGTGTTGTGTGTTCACTATGAATGCTGTAAACTAAAGTGGCTTTTTGATATGGTTACAAAATGGCAGCATGGATTATAATGAAGCTTTCAATGTCCATGTTGTATGTTAAGGGGAAGGAAGCAAGCCTCATCCCGCAGGCTAGGGACAAAAGTTACACATAAACCGGCTTAAGTAATCAGAAACTGGTTTAAACCTGTAACAGAGCAGACATTCAGTGCACATAAACTGGTTTCAAAATGGCTGAAACTAGTTTAAGATAAACCTGGTTGAATGTAGTATCAGATGTAACTGATTTAGATCAAACCGATATATAGAACTTCTGTCACAGACCCCTTCCTGGTTCAAGTTCAATCAGAGTCCCCCATAATCCCAGCATGCTTTGCAGTCCTGGGCTGGGCTGTGCTGTGCTGTGCTGTGTGCTCAAGCAGAGCAGGGTTGGTCCTGCCTTGCTGCTCCCTAGCCTGAGCAGTGAGGGTTGGCTGACAATGGGGTCGGGGTGGAAAACCTGGCTGGCACAGCCTGGTCTGCCTGGTGGGGGCAGAGCAGCCCCTGCCAGACTTTTCCCTGCTGGAGTGGAGGGGGCGGGGGTAGGGGGGTGCGAGTCAGCAGGCTCAAGGGCAGTAGAGGGGATTACGTCCCTGCATCCCCTTTCCCACCTGCACAGGACCCCAGCCCAGGTCTGCCCAGTTTTCCCTTTACTTGCTGCTCTAGTGGTAGGGGGCATGGCCAGAGCCCACCTGGGCAGCAGCCTCAGGTGAAGAGGGGGGAAAGGAGGGAGATTAAACCCCCTGCCTCCCTTCTCCCACTGGTATGGGGACCCCCAGCTGGGGTCTGCCTGACTTTCCCCTCTGCTGGCTGCTCGCGCAGGGGAGGGGCATGGCCAGAGCCAGCCCAGGCAGTGGTTCAGGAGAAGGGGGAGCAGGGAGAGGGATTAAACTCTCCTGTCCCCCCTTTCTCCGGCTGGTACAAGGACCCCTGCCAGGGTCCTCATGCCAGTGGGAGAGAGGGGAGATAGGGGAGTTTAATCCTCCTCTCTGCTTCCCTTTCACTAGGTGAGTGGCCAGCGGAGGGGAGCCAGGCAGGCCCCGGCTGGGGTCCCCATGCTGGTGGGAGACAGGGGAGACAGGAGAGTTTAATCCCTCTCCATGCTCAGCCTTTGCCTAAGGCACTGCCCTGGCCAGTGTCTGGCCATGTCCCTCCCACCTCGGGGACAAACCTGGCAAGGGCTGCTTCTCCCTTCCCAAATCAAACACCTCCCCACTCATACTCAGTAGCCTGCCAGGGCCTGACCATGCCCTCCCCCTCCCCAGGTCAGCTTTCAGGACTTAAAAGCATTAGCTGGTATCAGGGCTCTGAGAGCTCCTGTGGCTGACCTCATAGGCTGATCTCTCCTTGAAGTGTGTGGTATATGCCCTGCTCTTATGCAGGGTAGCATTAACACCGGGCAGCAAAGTGAGCTCATTTGGTTTTACAACTTAAATATTTCCAAAAATGCACATTCTGGGAAAACCCATTAGCAAGAGATTGCCTTTGGTCCACTACTATAGGTCCAGGATATGCATGTACAAACTCCATATACCAGAGTAGTATTTTTTTTTTTTAATTTCCAGTGCACAAACATGGCGTGCTTCCAGAAAAGCTTTGTGCTGAATTAGTCCGCATGACGTGGATGCTGCAGCTTGTGTGAAATGTATGTTTTTTGCTTTTGTTTTTATAATTCTAGAATTTCAAATTTCCTAGGAGATGTCCAGATTACTGGATCAGCAGTTTCATAGTTGTTAGGGGCTGGAAGGAACCTTACAGATCATCAAATACAGCCCCCTGCATGTGGGCAGAAAAGACTTCTGGTTTTAAGTGATCCTAGCAAGATGGGCACCAAGACATTTTTTTGAAGATCGCCAGGGTGGGTGGCCGTACCACTTCTGGGGAGAGCCTGTTCCAAACTCTCGGCACTCGACTTGTAAAGAAGTTTTTTCTTATGGTTTGTAAAGAAGTTTTTCCTTATGTCTAGCCTGAAGCGATCTTCAATCAGCTTGTGCTGATTATTTCTTGTCCTCTCCCAGGGGGCCTTAGTGAATAGATGCTCCCCCAAGCCCTGATGTATACCCTATTCCACTCAGGGTGGAATTGGTAGCAGCCTATATCAGATCCTTATAGGCTGCAACCAATTCCACCATGAGTTTTCTTTTCTCCAGGCTGAAAAATCCCAAGTCTTTCAGCTTCTTTTTATACGTCTTGGTCGCCAGGCCTCTAATCACGTGTGTGGCCCTCCTCTGGACTCTCTCGAGCTTCTCCACATCCTTCTTGAAGGCAGAGGAAAGAATCACTATAATGACTACATGTTTCATAAAGAAAACCAATGTAAAAATCCAGGGTTCCTTATGAATAGTGGAATACCCAGTGGATCATCAAATTCCATCTGCTCCTATGAATGCAAGTTTGCTTTTAGTTGTACATGATACCTTAAAGTAATACTGCAAGGAACACATTCCTAAATTGCCTAGTCTGTTAACGGGCACATTGCCTTGTGGGCTAAGGACAAAGAGCCAAAAAGCCCGAGGCTAAATCAGTTCAATCTAGGCAGCTTCCTCTAAGCTGTGTAGGTTGAACTGATAACCAGCTGAACTCACATTCAGCTTTCAATTGGGAATGGCAGGGGGACACCTACATTGACCCAGGCCAGTAGGCAGGGGGTGTTAGAGCAAATCTCCCAGCCTACTGGCCATTGCCAGCCCAGCCAAGTGTCCCCAACCCCCTGCTGTCCCCCCACAGGGGGTTAAGGAGCCCCCAGTCTGGGTGCTGGCCCACCTTGGGAGAGTGTCCCCCTCAGGAGGTTTCCCCCAGCCTGGGCTCCCCAGCCCAGGCCGCCCTGGGGAATCCCCCCACCCCACTTCCCAGCTGCTGATTGATTCAGCTGCTGCCACAGAAGTGAGGGAGAAGAAGTTGTCCTGGCCAGGAGCCTGCCCATGTAACCCAGCATGGGGGCACTAGCAAGCCCCGACCTTGGGGGGTTTCCCTGTACCCCACCCCAGGGTCCCCAGCCTCAGGCACTCCCAGGATGCTGAGGGGAATTCTTTCTCTCCCCAGCCCATTGACTTAGCTTCTACAAGTTTCAAGGATAGCCCAAGGAGTAGAGGGACACTTCTTTGCTCCCTTGTATTAGTTTTGCCTCAGACTCATAGCAGCTAAGGCAAAACTGGCTCAAGAGGAGCAGGAGAATCTCCCTCTGCTCCCTAAGGCTGCCCCGGGCTATCCCTGAGACTCAGGACAGCTCAGGAAAGTAGCCCTAGGGCTTAGGAGGGGAAGAATTCCCCTTGGGACCCTGGGCTGGGGTGGGGAAAGGCCCCCCGAGACAGGAGCTCCCTGGTGCCCCCATGCTGGGCTGCATGGGCAAGTGCTTTGGCTAGGAGATCTCCTTCTTCCTTCCTCCTGGGGCAGCCACTGAAGCAATCGGCAGCTGGGAAAGGGGGAGCGGGAAGGGCTGCCAAGGTCTGAAAAGCCCCCACCACAGGGGCTTTCCCTCCCCGCATGTGCTCTGTAGACCCTGGCTAGGGGGACTGGGGTCTGTTCCCCTGCCCCCTATCCCTTTGGGCTGATGGACACACCAGGAAGCAGGCTAAGGAGCAGAAAGGCGAGGCAGCTTCTGCTCCACTGGAGCAGACAGCATAGCCCAGGGCTGCAAAGCATTCTGGGATGCTGGAGGACTGTGAGTAAACTTGAATCAGGAAGGGATCTGGGACAAAAGTTCCATAAATTGGTTTAACCTAAATCAGTTAAGTATGATACCACATCCAACCACGTTTATCTTAAACCAGTTTTGGTCGTTTTGAAAGTGGTTTATGTGCACTGAACTTCTGTTCTGTTACAGGTGCAAACCAATTTCTCATCACTTAAACTGGTTTATGTGTAACTTTTGTCCCAAGCCATGGAGTCTCATTAGTTCACCATTTTTTAAAGGGCAACAATGAACTTTACTTGTGATCTGGTCAATCACCTTCTACATTGCTGTGTACCAAGCTTATGGGAAACAGTCTTCCACAGTTGGTAGGACAGTATTATATTGCACTAGCGTGCCTGGCAGCTTGCGGCAGAAAACCCTGGTGTAAAGCTTAGCCTAACAATGTTCAAAATAACCACTACAAATACAATGTATGATAAATCAAATACAATGTATGATAATCATGTGGATGAAACAGATGAAGCCAAATGGATATGCAGTGGTTATTTAGAGGGGATAGGAGAGGGGGCCATAAAATTGGAATTTCCAGGCATAAGCTGTGAGTCCTTAGGAAATAAGAGTGCTATATTGGATCTGTCGGATATCATATGCCAGACTGGCAATATTTATTCATAATGAAATATTTATGAGGTACTTAAGAATATGTTTCATGTCAGACACAGTGCTTTCTATGTCCCTCACTTCCCTCCCTCCCCTACAACAAGATGCAGTTACTCTGAGACCAGAGCTGCTTCCCTGAGCAACGAATGAGCCAAGGTGCACATATAATCCTACACAAGAGGGATTTCATTGGAAGTTATTTAATTTTATTTTAGTGTTTTATTGCAATTGTCTGTTGCTCCCTGGACAATTATGGTTAAAGCAAATGCAAATCTCTCTAGGTTGTATGTGAAGGACCAGATTTTATCTGCTTGTGAGAAAATGTGGGGTGGGAGGGATTAGCACCACAAAGGAGAAGGGGCCTCCTACTTCCATCTGACTCGAGGATCTGGGAGGGAGTAGCAGGATTCCTGCAAGACAGGTCTTGTGAACGAGTGGCACTCTCAGGCTGTCTCATCTTTACTTGCTACATGCATCATCGAAAGTCTGGCACCTTTCCTGGAGCTTGACTTCATTTATGAAGTGACAAAATAACTCAGCAAGCCAACTGGCTGGTAGGGAGTCAGCGTCCTCCTCCTCCTCCTCCTCCTCAGAAAGCTACTCAGCCTTGTATTCCTGACCTGGATCTAAAAGGACAAACTTTCTCCAATTTTTTTTAGGGTGAGCCAGCAACTCTGGGCTTGTATCTAGGAATCAAAGACTTGATGCAAGATAAGGATTGAGCAGAGGGCTCCTCTCAGTCGAAGTGGATATTCAAAGGCAGTGCTTCTCAACCATTTTAGACTTGAGGCACCCCTCCATAACTTTTGTGAATTGAGTTGCACCCAATTAAAAAAAACTAATTTATATATTACAGTGCTTATTTCCTTACACAGGGGCTGGGCAGGAGGTGAGGAGGATTTTCCAGGCAGGGACAAGCCTGAGCCTAGCTTATCTGCTCAGCTTATGTACTTATCTGCTCATACCTCGAAGCATCCTTCAAAGGATGTGGTGGCACCACAGGGTGCCCCAGAACCCTAGTTGAGCATCACTGCTCTAAGGGATGGGGTGTGGCTATGACTGTGACTATCTTTAATGTGTCTGCAGTTGCTTTGGGCTGATGCTGGCGCTGATATTTACAGTGAGATTTGGAGATGAGTTAACAGGCTGGCTTTTTAAAAATAAAGGTGTAACAATCATCACTCCTCCAGATATCCTAGAGAAATTCTATGTGCTTCTAGTTTCCCCAGGTAGACTGCCTTCCCATACATGGCGTACGTCGACAAGCTTGAGTGGTCAAGCTTTGGAACAGACTACCTAGAGAAACTGGAATCTCCATCCTTAAAAGTTTTCAAGACCAGGTTAGACAGACACTTAGCAGGGATAGTTTAGTTAGGGATGATCCTTCCTTGAGCAGCAAGCTGGACTAGATGACCTAGTGAGGTCCCTTCCAGCCCTACTTTCGTATGATCCTAAATCTACTGCAGATGCAATCCATATTCAATAGCATAATGATAGGGTTGAATCAGCCTAATGAAATATGGTGCAATAGGTTTGGGTGGGACAATCCTGATAGGAGGGAGAACTAATTGTGTTTTGCCTGTAAGTAAGATACAGAAGTTACTTCAGTTGCCTTGGTGGAAAGAAGTTACCCAAGTCTACCCTAATAGGGATTAGAAGGGATTGCTTGAAAGAAGTTCTTAACAGGAGGATTAGAGTTCCTTGCTATATCTTGGTATACTTGATTTAAGCTGCCGTGGTAGAATGCAAAGGGGTTGATTTAAATGGAGGCAATAAGAAATATCAGGCTTGATGGAACAACATGGGGGCTCCCTAGAGCAAAGAACAAAGATTGTTATAGTTTTCATAATCCAAAGATAATACACAGCACATGTTCATTGCATCTCTCATCTGAGAACTCTGCAGCTGTATATTGTGACAAAGACATTCAACTTGTAATTTTGTGTTGGACAAACTGTGACTTTCATTAGCAAGGCTGGCAGGCGAGAAGGAGAGATTGTTTCTTTGCTTTTCCTACATTTTTGAAGACTGTCCAGCTTTCAGAGAAATGCAAAACTTGTCTCATTTTGTCCTTGTCTCAGGTCCTGGATTCCAGCTGCTTCATGCTAGAAGTTATATTTAATGGCAAGCATGGAACTGAAAAACATTAACTGTTGCCTCCGGTTTGCTACATTCAAAATGTAATAGACTGTAATTTTAAAAGACTAGACATCTTTGCCTGAAGTTTAGCTTCAGAGTTGTCCACAGAATCATTCGGTGACAAAAGATTCTAGACCCATTGTCTGTTTTTTAATCACATTAAGTGGTTCAAAAAGTTTAATGTGGTGGAAAAGGGTGCTACTAAAAAAATTACAAGGATCATTAACTCAAATGAAATTATTGTTCAAAATTGAGCGTATCAATTTCATCTTAAAGAGATGGCTGACCTGTATTTATTACTCCTATCAAAATAATTACAATGGAAATTGTGCTGTCACTGTTTATTTCAATCTTATATATCAAGGAAAGCAGCAAGATGTAGTATTCCTTTTCTTGGAAGTCAGGGGTGTGGGGCTTCTGTTACCATTGAGAGAGATAGAGAGAGAGAGATCTAAAGCAGTCCAGCTTCATTTTTATTTGCGTGGACAGCTTGGTCAAATATACCTTCTAGCAAGACCAGAAGAGAGATGTTAATAGTTTCTTAAAGATGGTCTAGACAGCAACAGGAATTGTACATACACAATGGGCTAAATTCACCTCATTGAAGTCTGTGCTGTAAGTAATAATTTGACATTGATAGGGTGAGGGACTAACGGCATAGTGGGGCTTTTAAATCACTAACTTCTCCGATTCTAGGAATTTGAGGAAGGATGAATTTAGTCCAGCAGGCTTTCATTGTATTTCCCAGGTGACCAGTTGTCATACCACTGATTCGTATATAATACTATGTGGAACACAATAGCTTTAAATGAGGGTAATTATACTGAAAAGATACTAATTTTCTATTGCAGAAATAAATTGATGAGGTACTCTATTTTAACCAAGGATATCGGTCTATGTTTTGTGCACTCAATAGCAATGATCTATTCAAATTGTTCCTTGTTGCTAGAAAAATCAGTAACTGTTTTATCAGTGGTAAAATAATTAACATTAAGTTTTTATCAAGCAATTAATTAATGAACTGCCAGTAGTGCTTAAAATAATCTCTAGTATACTATTGCTTAATTTTAAACCTAACTACGTACACCCTGTGCTCTAATTAGAATCCTAGAATCATAGAAAAGTGAAGTTGTAAGGGACTTCTGAAGGTCATCTAGTCCAACCCCCTGCCTAAGGCAGGATCCTTCCTATGCCAACCATCTTATACAAATCCTTGTGTAGCGGGATAAGCCCTGGGGCAGCCATGATGCCCTCTTATCCTGCCTGCACTCCTGGTTTTCTATATAACCTCCCCTGTCTTATCTCGCCTGCCTCACCTTGATGTTTCCTTGATATTAATTGGGAGGCTGCCCTTCAGTCCTGGGGTGCCCTCACTGGTGCTTTGCCCAACCTGACTTATCTTTCATGACCACTGGGCCCTCTGCTCACTAGATAAAACTACACAGTTCTCCATGCGTCTCTCACACACCGTGGCAGACCTATTGGTGTCTGGCTGGTGCTGCGAGTCAGTGGTTACCACCTGAGGCTCAAATGACCCTTATTTCAGCCTTAGGGCTCTTAGTCATGGCCTCCTGCCACTCCCATAGCCATACCCATGCCCCACAGATGTCACTCAGTCACCATTTGTCTTCCCATATGGACTTCAACCTTAGCCTAGAGGTTACTTTAGCTATTACTTGGTTGCCTAGGCATACAGACCCTGTCCTGGCCTTTCCAGTCTCAGCTTCTTGTCAGGCCCTGGCTGCCCCTGTTGCCCCCTCTAGGTCCAGGCTCTGGCCCCCTCAGCCTTAGGATGAGTTTGTCTCCCTGGCTGAGCTCAGGCCCTGGCCCTCTTGGCCTCAGCCTGCCTGTGCCTTGTGCCCCTACCCATGGCAAACATCAGAACATAGAATGCCCCTTGGGCACACCTGTGACCTCCCTTCTACCCCCTGTAGCTACACTTGGTTCTTCAGTATAAACTAGAACAAAAATTCAAGCAACTGTTTTAACTCAAAGTCCCCACTCTCAGTCATCATACCCCAGCCCGGCCACGTTCCCACTCTTTGGCTCTCTCTGCCCTGGGAACACCTGCTATGGCCTGCAGCTCCCACTTCCCACCAGTCTGAGCTGGCAGGAGCTCGTCTCTCTGCAGAGTTGCAGACTGCACTGCCCCTCTGCCTTGGGGATGCAAATTTATCCCCCCAGGCTCATCCCACTTCTGGCCAGGTATTCTCTTGACCAGCTGCAGATGTGTTCCCTCACCTTAATGAGCTGCTTACTGCCTAGGCTGTAGTTGTTTCCTTGCTGTCTTCCCTCCTGCAGTTGATTCCTGTTCAACTGCCCAGGGGCTCCTTCTGCTGCAGTCACTCCCTTAAAGTAACAGGAGCCCCTGGCTCCCTGTTACACCTTGTCTAACCTATGACTAAAACTACACAGTCATCCCTGTTACACAACCAAAAGACAGGGCACCCCAACCTGCCATTGGTAAAGCAGGGGGACAATGGCAACCAGTGTCCTGCTGCTGTAAGGGCTGTATGCTTGAGAGATCCATGGAAGAGGGCCATGCCATGGGGCAAAATTCCTTCCTGATCCCAAATGAACTGATCAGTCTGACCCTGAATGGTGAGGGCAAGACCCCCCTAGCCAGGAACCTCTGGGTTTTAGTCCCTGCAGGAGCATTGGCACAGCCCAGTCAAAATCCCCCCCCTTGACCTCAAGCTGCTGACAAGCAAAACTTGCGTCACATTTGTGTGTTAAGGCACAGCAGGGTGAAAATTGCAGGCATGGTAGCCCCTGCTGAGGCTATGAATGCTGCCAGCTTTCAAAGAGATAGGTGCAGGGGTTTCTGGGAAACTGCACCTCAGGCTGCTGACAAGCAAAACTCGTGACATGTGTGACTGTGTGCATGTGTTAAGGTGCACCCTCACTGGCGCTGAGGCCTCTACATGACATGGTAGTATGCCCCAGTATGGTCTCCTCCACCCCTACAGCCTCAGTCTGATCCACCACTTCAAATAAAAACAGGTAAAATAATAACTTAGTGTGGAGCAGCACAGTAGCACCAGCAGCATCTCAGGTAGCCAAACTATGACAGAGCTTCTCTTTCCTCTCCTGCAGGGACTTCTTCTCCAGTATGTGTGTTAAGGTGTGCCCTCACTGTGTCCTTCCGCCCTTATCCCCCTCCTTCTCCGTACTTTGTTTCCCTGCAGGCAAGCCCAGCTTCAGCTTCGAAACTCGAAATGTTTTGAAACTTTTAAACAAAACCTTGTTTTGTTTTGAGGCTGTTTCGAAGCCCTTTGCTTCATTTCAATTTCACTGTTTCGAGCTCAAAATGAGTTGAAACAGCGTTGAAACGAAACAGCTGGTGAGATTTTGCACAGCCCTAATAGCTAGCCCTAAATCATCCCAGACCAATGCTTTATCCTACCTCCCAGAACACCTCCAATGATGGAGATTCCCACAACTTCCCTAGGCAGTCTGTTCCATGGCCTTACTATTCCTACAGTGAAGAAGTCTGAGTCTAAATCTACTTTGCTGAAACTTCAAGACATTGGTCTGGATCCTGATCCCTATGGCAAGATTAAATAGACTTCCTCTGCTTTATGGCAGCCCTTCAGGTATTTGAAGATTGCTATAATGTCCTCTCTTATTTGTCTTTTCCACAAGCTAAACATGCCTATTTCCTTTGACCTTTATCATCCATCTCTGCACCCTCTCTAACTTCTCCATGTCCTTTTTAAAATGTGGAGCCCAAAACCACACACAATGCTCTAGATGAGGTCAGAGCCATAGCAAGGGGTTGGGGGCAAACGGGGTGACCGCCCTGGGTGCTGAAGCAAAGGGGTGCCAACAGGCACTGCCCAGCTGGGGTGGGGCATGGGACAGAGCTGTAAACAGCTTATTTGGGGTGGGGGGCATGGGGATAGAGGAAGGGTGGCTCCTGGGCAAGCATGGGGAGATGTGTGCCCCCTGGATCTGTGCATGGGGCGAGGGCAGGCTGCCACTGCAGGCTTTGCCCCGGGCACCAAACTTTGTTGCTATGACACTGCATGAGTCCTTACCAGCACTGACTAAAGAAGCACTATCATGTCCTGTGTCTTGCACCTAATGCTTCTACTGATGTAGCCCAAAACTGCATTTACGCGTTGTTCAGCTGCATCACACTGCTGACTTGTATTGAACCTGTGAGCCACCAAGACTCCTAGATCTTTTTCTGTAGTGATACTGTTTAGCCAGGTGTCACCTAATCTGTATTTGTGTCTTTGAATATTCTTCCTGAGGTGCAACACCTTGCATTTGTCAGCTTTTAACTTTGTCCTGTTACCTCCAGCTCCCCAATCTGTCAAGATCCTTCTGAATTGTGCTCCTGTCCTCCAGTGTGTTTGCAGTCCTTCCTAGTTCTGTGTCACCTGCAAATTTTCTCAAGAAGCTTTGGAGACCTAGGACAGACTCCTGTGGGACTCCACTTGAAACCTCCTGCTGTTCCAACATGGACCCACTTATAATTACCCTTTCCTTGTGGCTATCGAGTCAGTTGTCTATCCACCTCATAGTAGTTTTGTCTAGCCCACATTTCTCCATTTTGTTTATGAGAAGGTCACATAGGACTCTTTCAAAAGCTGTGCTAAAGTCCAGATATACTGTATCCACTGCATTACCTTCATCTGTCCAACTAGTTTCTTGTTGAAGAAAGAGATTGAGTTTATTTGGCACAATTTGTTCAAAGTAAATCTATGCTAGTTATTTGTGATCAGCCTTCCTCCAGATGCTTGTAAATGGATTTCCTTATGATCTACTCTAGTAACTTCTCAGGTATTGAGGTGAGGCTAACCAGTCCATAGTTCCCGGGGTCCCCCTTTTGGCCTTTTTTAAAGAGGGGTGCTATGTTGGCCCTATTTGTATTCTCTAGTACTTCACCTGTTTCCCATGGCTTTGAAAATATTATTGTCAAGGGCTCAGAGATCTCCTGTGCCAGTTTCTTCAGTACCCTGGGGTGAAGTAAATCAGGCTGTACTGACTTGAATTCATTCAGAACCATCAAAAGCACTCTGACTGTTTCTTTTGTTATCTCATCTCTCAGGTTGTCCCCTTCTTATCCAAATAACGCATATTAGCAGTCTGGTTGTAGCCTCATTTTTTGTGAAGGCTCAGGCAAAGTAGCTGTTGAGCCGCTTCATCTTCTTTGTATCTTCTGTTAAGAGCTCAACCTGACTATTTAACAGTGGAGCCACAACTCCCTTGGCCAGAAAAGAAAAACCAACATAAAGAACCTTTCAACAGATTCCAGACATCTGGGCTGGAAGGGACCTTGCAAGATCATTGGGTCCAGCCCCCTCCCAAGGGACAGGAAGTCAGCTGGGGTCAGATCACCCCAGAAAGATAGGCATCCAAGCATTTCTTAAAGGCATCAAGAGTAGGTGCTTGCACCACTACTGGGAGGAGTCTATTTCAGACTCTGGAGACTCAGCCGCTGAAGAAGTTTTTCCTTTTGTCCAGTCTAAAATGGTCTTCCAGCAGTTCATGATGGTTGGACCTTGTCTTCCCTTGGGGTACCCTGGTGAACACACCTTCTACCAGTTCCTGATGCACACCCTTTATATACATCTGGTCCTGATGCACACCCCTTTTCTCATTGTCTTTAATGTCCCTTGTCATGTGAAGCTCACTTTCTACTTTTGTCCCCGCATGTTCTTGCTATTTCCTGGTATGCTTCCTTGGTGACTTGTCTGTTTTCTCCTTGCCTGTATGCTTTTCTTTTGCAGTGGAGGCTTCCTAGAGGCTCCTTGTACAACCACCCTGGTTTCTTGCCATTCTTGTGCTTCCATCATGTCAGAACAGAAGAGAGTCGTGGTGGATGGGTCGGTTTTGACCTGGAAGGGTGTGGGCAGTGGGATCCCGCAGGGCTCGGTGCTTGGACCGATACTCTTTAATGTCTTCATCAGCGACTTGGACGAGGGAGTGAAGTGTACTCTGTCCAAGTTTGCGGACGACACAGAACTGTGGGGAGAAGTGGACAAGCCAGAGGGCAGGGAACAGCTGCAAGCAGACCTGGACGGGTTGGACAAATGAGCGGAAAACAACAGAATGCAATTCAACAAGGAGAAATGCAAAGTGCTGCACCTAGGGAGGAAAAATGTCCGGCATACCTACTGCCTAGGAAATGACCTGCTGGGTGGCACAGAAGTGGAAAGGGATCTTGGAGTCCTAGTGGACTCCAAGATGAACATGAGTCGGCAGTGTGACAAAGCCATCAGAAAAGATGCATGACGAATAGATCCAAGGAGCTGATACTTCCCCTCTATCGGGCGCTGGTCAGACCACAGTTGGAGTACTGCATGCAATTCTGGGCACCACACTTCAAGAGGGATGTGGATATCCTGGAGAGGGTCCAGAGAAGGGCCACTCGTATGGTTAAGGGCTTGCAGGCCAAGCCCTACGAGGAGAGACTAAAGAACCTGAACCTTTTCAGCCTCTGCAAGAGAAGGTTGAGAGGCGACCTTGTGGCTGCCTATAAGTTCATCACGGGGGCACAGAAGGGAATTGGTGAGGTTTTATTCACCAAGGCGGCCCCGGGGGTTACAAGAAATAATGGCCACAAGCTAGCAGAGAGCAGATTTAGACTGGACATTAAGAAGAACTTCACAGTTCGAGTGGCCAAGGTCTGGAACGGGCTCCCAAGGGAGGTGGTGCTCTCCCCTACCCTGGGGGTCTTCAAGAGGAGGTTAGAT
>NW_005841873.1:1851001-1851452 GCF_000455745.1 Alligator sinensis
ATTTAATGGGTTGGCCTCAGTAGTACGGTTCAATGGGCTCGCCTCAGCAATACAATTCAATAGGCTGGCCTCAGCAACACGATTCAATGAGCTGGGCTCAGCAGTGATAGGACTAAGTCCCCTTCCTTCAGTCCCTTTCGGGCGCTCTGCAGCTTCAGCGTGAACTAAGAAATTCGTGTTCACGGAGAAGGTGGTTCAGGTGTTCAATCTGATCCGGCCTACACTTGCGATTCTTCCTTCGTTGTTCTGCAAGTGAAGTCACCTCCAAATTGGGACAGTAAGTTACAGTTTTTATTGAGCGAGCTGCCGTCTATGGGCTCCTCCTACTCAACCTGTCATTACCCCCAAATTTGGGCTCGGATCTTACTCAACAGATTCTTTTGAAATTACCTTTGGGAAACTTCCATATCACTGCAAATGCCCTTTTCTTACCAATCTTGTTAAAAGGCCC
>NW_005841873.1:1851667-1852592 GCF_000455745.1 Alligator sinensis
CCTGCCTATGCAGGGGGTCAGACTCGATGATCTATTGAGGTCCCTTCTGACCCTAACATCTATGAATCTATAACAGCTTCTTGTTGGGCTTCTGTGCCCTTATATTAGAAGTATAAAGTGTTATTAATTCAACCATGTTTATGGCACTTGACAGCCTGTCTCCGCCCTGCCAGTCTGTTTCTGTTACTGGATGTGGGGTAACAGGCAGCCTCTTGGTTAGGCTCACTGTGTATCAGATACTCATCTAGTAGAAATCAATTTAACACCACTGAATGCATGTTTTAGGTAAAAAAAAAAAAAAAAAAATCAATGAAGCTACACTGATCCATGCTAGCTGATGATATGGTCCAATATAATTGGAGCAGGAATACAATTAGAATACGTTATTTTCTAAAAGCTATTCTGTTTGAATGCACAAATACTTCCACATCATTGGCAGGTGGTCCACATCATTGCAAGAATTGGCTTAGATTGAAAAATAGACAACTGTCTTATAGAATTACTTTGAGCCTGCTATTTTAAAAAATTCTTTTAAATCAGCATTTTAAAACATTTGCATACTCTAAGTATTCTTATTTTAATTTTGCTCCATTTCTTGCCCAGACTAGCAGCATAGAGTCTTGTCTGGTAGGAATCCATAGCAACCTGACACCCAGCATGAAGTCATCTTTCCTTTCAAGAAGCATGTCCCATTGCAGTTTTGATATAAAGTTGTTTTTGAATCCCTGAGAAAAAAAAAAAAAAATTGCTTTTAAAATGGCACATCCACAAACTGAAGGACACAACTGGGTTTGCACAGAAATTTTCGGCAATTAAGACAAAATAAACCTGACAGCATGGAATTAACCATGACAATAAGAAACCAAATAAAACCCTTAAGTACCAGAGTAGATAGAGAGATGCTGGAAATCTATACAGCAGGCAT
>NW_005841873.1:1852623-1856676 GCF_000455745.1 Alligator sinensis
ATGTAGTCAGCTTGAATGAGGGATATAAAATCAATGATGTGTGGATACCCCTGCTTGAAGAGCACATAATTTCTGCAAAAGGGAAAAAGGTTTTATGGAGTCACGGGTAGCCCTACAGTGTTAGATGTGCTAAAAGCAACTTTTTAAGGTGATGGCTTGGATCCAGTTAATGCATATTGGTTGGGGTTGGGGGTATTATATAGGCTTATTTGTCTTGCACTTTGTTATCCCTTTTTAAATTCCCCAACCATATATATTTAGGGCTCTATCCCCTACTTGCTGCATACGGACAGGTCTTCATAGTTGGTAGGGTTAGAAGGGACCTGAGCAGATCATCAAGTCCGACCCCCTGCCATGGGCAGGAAAGAGTACTGGGGTCAAACGACTAGAGATTATAGGATTTTTGCATGTGCTTCATCAGGTGCCAGGCCAACAGTGGGAGAATGGAGAAGGCCCCACAGAGGTTTTAAGGTATGAGAGCGGAGGTGCTATTACTAAGGCAGGAAGCAGAGCAGTGGGTTTGGGTTGCTGCCAAACAGCAGGTGACTCCTATCAAGAGAATGGTGAATTGGACCTATACGAATGTATAGCAGGCAGAGCCCTGAGAGAAGACTGCAAACCTCTTCCTGTTATAAACGTGCCTCCTCTGCTACCTAAATTCCCCTTATCCATCTTCCAAAAGGCAGGTCACCTAATAAGTGAGACAAACTTCCTAGGAGATGTCCAAGCAGTTTCATAGTTGTTAGGGGCTGGAAGGCACCTTGCAGATCATTGGATCCAGCCACCCCCGCACTTGGGCAGTAAAGACTGCTGGGGTCAGACGACCCTAGCAAGACTGGTGTTTAGACGCCTCTTGAAGATGGTCAAGGTGGGTGACCATACCACCTCTGGGGGAAGCCTGTTCCAAACTTTTGGCACTCGACTTCTAAAGAAGTTTTTCCCTACGTCTAGCCTGAAGTGGTGTTCAATCAGTTTGTGCCCATCATTTCTTGTCCTGCCCTGGGGGGCTTTGGTGCCCCCCCAGGCCCTGATGTACACCCCTGATATTCTTGTAGGCCACCACTATGTCCCCTCTGAGTCTTCTCTTCTCCAGGCTGAACAGTCCCAAGTCTTTCAGCCTCTCCTTGTATGACCTGGTCTCTAGGCCTCTAATCATGCGTGTGGCCATCCTTTGGACTCTCTTGAGCTTCTCCACATCCTTCCTGAAGTGCCCAGAAATGGACGTAGTACTCCAGCTGCAGTCTGACCAAGGCCGAGTAGAGCGGGAGCATGACATCCTTTGCCCTGCTTGAGATGCCTCGGTAGATGCATGCCAGCGCTTGATTAGCTCTGCCAGCTACGGCATCGCATTGGTAGCTCATGTTCATTTTGTTGTCAGTCATGACACCCAGGTCTCGTTCAGTTGCGGTGCTGGCTAGCATAACAGCACTGAGCCTTAAGTGTGCTGTGGATTATTTTTCCTTAAGTGAAGCACTTTACATTTTTCTGTGTTAAACGACATTCAGTTGACGTCCCCCCCATCTCACAAGCCTGTCCAGGTCAGCCTATGTTGCCAGCCTGTCTTCAAGCATGACCACGTTCCCTGCTAGTTTGGTGGTGTTGTCAGTGAACTTTGCTAGTTTGCTTATGATACCTGAATCCAGTTGTTTCAAAATACTCAGCAAGTGGGCAACACGACTGCTTTGAAAGTCTGACCCTAGTGCTAGGTGTTAAACATGTGAAAATCTAGTGCTAGGTGTTTTTAAGGATGTGAAATCAATTGATTAACATTAGGAACCCAAGAGAAGAGGTTGCTTTTAAAATGTAAACCTGAAGAAAATGCTCACACAGTATAGACATATTCAAATAAGTCCATAACTATGGCATCCTGTAGCACCTTTCTAAAATCTGATTCAGGGTCTTTCACTAACTCAGGACATAAGAAGTTCTTAAATAAGCAGTTTATCAAGGAAAACATGTCTGTTTGATAGAGTAAGTTCCCTACAGAAAGTGATTTTCATTGCAGGCTGACTGTTAAATGCACTTATAACAAAATCTACAATGTACATAGTAGCAGGGAACCCTTTGAAATAAATGGCTTTTAAGGCAACAAGAGTGGTAAACAAATACATTTCCTGTGCACTGAAGTTTTACAGCTTGCCACAATCTCTGAACAAACTCATAGACCATTACATGACTCTTCCAGTGAGAGCAGATAAAAGTGAGAAGTATTTATGCAGGGTTGCTGATGGCTTCTGGCATTTTTTTTTATATTGGGTTAAGAATGTCATTCTCTGGAAACTGTTTAAAACTCTTTTTCTTAGGGCCCTGTTTGAATAGCATGCCTTGTGAAGTTATCCCATATATAAAAATGTTATATAATTAAAGGAGCTGGATCACATCTAAAAATATCAGAGCAAATCTTTAAAAATCCATAAGGGCTGCTGGTGATACCATTTCCTTCAGCATGCACTTCCAGTGATGACCCACCCAGTTCCAGTCCAGCATATTGCAAAGGAAATGATGGTATAGATAGGCACAGCAAGACTATTAGTCTACCCATAACCTTGTAAAAAGTCTTTTATCTTATTACAGATCTTCTCCCGGAGCTTTCTTTGCATGGATTACTTGGTTGTCATTAGAAAGATCTAATGAGCTGATAATGCTTTAGTTTGATGAAAAGAATCTTCCCCAGCTGAATTACGTACAGATAAATTAAAGCCTCAGGAGAGGGAGAGGAAGACTGCACAAATTAAAGCATGAAAACAATGACCAAAACAGTACTCATGCAGCGTGTTGTGAAAGAGACACTGAATATTTTAAACTCTCAGTGCTTTCTCATGGTACCTTTCCATGTGAAAGTCTCTGGGCCTTTGTACCACATTGGGAATGGCAGGAAAATCCTGATAAATAGCACATAGGAATGAAATCCTTGACCTAGCAGCTACCACAAAGCTTTTTACTGGCTGATAGAGGAAGAGGAAGTTATTCAGATATTTTGGCCTTGGAGAGTGTGGCTTATAAACTTCTATCCAATTAGGCAACTAGCCGAGTAGCAGTAGTGGCCTTAGGGGAGGGCAAACCAGGTAACTGCCCAGGCCCCACACTTTAAGGGGTCCAAATTTGGCGGGGGGTGGGGGGGTTGACATTTTTGCAAGGAAGTGGCTCTATTTACATTTTACCACTCAAATATTTATCTAATCCCCCCAAAGAATATTAAAAAGATTCACGATACAACTGTGGTGGGTTAATATTGACCTGAGTACATACCTCTAAGGGGCCCCAAATGACGCTCTTGCCTAGGGCCCTGTAACCGGTAACCACGTAAGGCGCCATCTTTCTGGTTATCTGCGCCTTATGTGGGGCGCCCTTGGGGCCTGCTTCGTAATTCTTCGGTCCCACCCTAATCTCGCCTGCCACATCTTGATGGAGTATTATTTTTTTCCCGAGTGGGAGACTGCCTGTTATTTTGGGTATGTTGGGGTCTCTCCTATTATGACTTTGTACCCGCCTCCGTTCCACCAGGAGTTCGCGCGCCGCCTTCGCCCGGACCCGATGTTTTGCACACCCGGGCTTCGTTCGTATCGCCCAGGTTTTGCCCCGCCTGGTATAAAGGGAGACCCCAGAACTCGCCTGCCACGACTTTGATGACTCTTTCAGTGGGGGGTCTTCCCTCGGGGCATCCCCCGGTGCTGGCGTGCTTCCTCGCGGGAACTCTCGGGGCTCCGTCCTCCCCTACACCCCGGCCATACGCCCCCTCAGGTCTTCCTATTCTAGCCCCCAATCCGTCCTTGCCTCGCGCTCTCTTGGTTCAGACCCGCTGATGACTACCAGTGGTCTTCGGACCGGTCGTGCCTCTCCCCGTAAGGATGCCGGCTTACGCTCCCCTTTCTTGGGCTGCAGATGTCTGTTCTGCTCTCCCAATAGTTCTCGCCCCAGTTACCCGTGCCGTCGGCTCTATAGCGTGGAGTATCGTTGGCCCCACTCTCGGCGCCGTCGTCGCCCCTCCGGCCGTCTCGGGTGGCAGGTTCCCCGCTGGCAGCTGCCCCCTTCACGAGGCTGACCTCTCCCCTC
>NW_005841873.1:1857026-1890425 GCF_000455745.1 Alligator sinensis
CGGCGTGCCCCGCCCCCGTCGTTCAGCCGCAGCCGAATAAACGCCCGGCTGACGACCCGCACCGGCGCTACCGGCGCCTGGGGTTTCTTCGGCTCCTCCGGCCCTGCTGGAGGTAAGCAGACCCCTTGACCGCCGCGGGGGTCTCCCAGTGCCCCCGCTCCCCTGGGACAGCTTGACCCCCGTTTTCTCTGGCTAGGCCTCCCCGTATGAACCCACTAAACAGGGCTTGACTCTGAGACTCTAGCTTTTTTTTTTTTTTCTTCTAGTGCCTGGAGGCTTGTGGCCCCCTTCCCTGCTCCCTTACGGAACCCAGCACTCCCTGGCCCAGAGGCACGGGAGCTGGACCCACAACCAGAAGGCTGCGGGCTCAAAACCTGGGTGCAACCCCGAACCCGCCTCTGTTAGTCCAAACGAAAAAAACCCAAAAGGCAAAGTATAACCGCACTCCGGTGCGCTAGACTTCCCTGGCCTTTTTAAGGTAGACCTTCAAGTACCGGGGTTTGTGTCCCCCCCAAAAGCTGCGCCCTCACTGGCGCTGGGGTCTGCCCCAAGACTGCGCCCTCGCGGGCGTCGGCGTCTGGGCGCCGGGGTACTCACTCCATACAGGCTCATCCCCTAATAGCCTCTCCCAAACCTCCTGTCCTCAATACCCAAAAGAAATATGGACAGTCCCATCCAGGTGCAATAAGTGCCCTCAATAAAATAATAAGAAAAAAAATGTGATCATGTCATCTTACATTTACACCGGGTTTGTGTTTTGGATCCCATCCGTTGGCTTCCAGGGTGTCTGCTGTCTCTCAGGGTTTCCACGGTCCCCTCTTCCAACTTTTGGATTGCTTGCCAAGTCTCTCCCTGGAGCTCTGGGATGCACTCCCTCCCCTTCAGCTGCCTGCTTCCCTACTGCTGTTTTGCCCTGGGTTCTTATAGTCCTGCCCCTTCTGGTCAGCTGAGTAGTTGGCCTGGCCCAGCTATTAACCTCTTCCACACCAGTTCTCTGGGCCCAGAAGGTTCGGGCTTTAAAGGGGCGGGCCTGCTTTCTAGTGACAGGGCTAGGGTTCCCTGTTACAGGCCCTAGCAACCCTAAGGCCACCACTGTGAGTAGAAATAGTCTCCAAACCAGTGGCAGAGGCAGGCCCATGAAAGGAGGAATGGCAGTAGTAGACTGCAGTCATTTTGTAGGATGTAGAGGCACAGTTTCCTCCTTGCCTTATGCTAAAAAGGCAACATACTCTACTAGATTTAGATAGTGTTAGCCTGTAGTTTCCTTACTGACAGCTCAGGATACTGAAAGTATCTGCTGTATGTTAAACACTATAAAAATACATACTTCTTGTATGTGAATGAGAGAAATGACAATAAAATAAAACATGAACTTGTTTTTCAAAGTATTTTGCTTATATAGTTTCTATTTTGTTTGTATAGTTGGTTGCTTACCATTCCTGTGTCATTAATATTCCAGAGTAAAAAAAATAGTCTATTTATCAAAACAGGTGTGTTTTCAATTTCCAGCCAATTCAAGTCTTTTAGCAGATAATTTCCCCCTTCCAATTCATAAGAAAGCAAAGATAAATATAATCTTTCCTACCTGTAATTGCACTGATAAACCATATATATGGCCACAGATAAAAGCATCACATCTGTTTTAGTGACTGCAGCAACTATAGAGGTTAGCCTATTTCTTTCGACCCATATGAATTCCAGAGCGTCTCCTCCAGATTTCTATTCTATGGCCCATCAATACATAATCTTTGTGAAATGCATTTATTTGCTGTTACAAGACAGTGTTGATAAGGTAAAGTAGAAATGTAAGCATCTGAATGGAATTTAAGTATTTGAGGGAACTTCAAGGACATCTGCCGGTGGAGAATGGATCCTCCTTTTTTCTGTTTGTCTGACATTGTTAATTCTACGTGTCTAACAGGACTATTAATGTTGAAAACTAGCTGTGTTGTTTTACTGTCTTTAAAGAAACCTTATAAATATGGATGTATACGTACAAACGTATCGCTGGTGATAATAGGCTAGAACAGTGGGAGCCAATCTTTTTGACAAATTAGCTCTGCACCCTCCCCAAATGCCACTCTGATCCCTTTCCCCTACCGATCTGCTGCTCTGCTTTCTGCTGCCTGACTGAGCTCCTACTCTGCTTTTTGCTTCCTTCCTTGTGTTCCCTGCCTTATTTAATGTGTTGCTTTCTGTTCCCTGCCTGATCTGCTGCTGTGCTGCCTTAATCTGCCACATGCCTCAATCTGCTGCAGTCTGCCACATACCACATAAAGAGCCCCCCCATGCCACTTGTGACACCTATGTTGTAGGTTGGCCACCCCTATGCTAGTGTTGCACATCTTGTTACTTCTCTAGGTGGAGCTATATGCCACAGAGAGAGAGAGAGAGAGAGAGACAACAGCTTAAGCTGTCATTTGTGGTATTTATAGGTAGTAATACAGCATGCCAGAAAGACTATTTTATCACCTAGCAGTCCGGGGGCCCTGATTTGTCTTCTGAATAAACCCGTTTTTGATTTTTTTCCAATTAAAAAAAAAATCAATAGGGTTCTGCCAGTTGCTGCCTACAACAGTCCCTGCAAGTTTGGAATTGATTGGCTGCGATATTCCAAAGTTTTACTGTGTTTGACACACTGGCAAATAGAGGAATGTCATCACATTATGTATGGCAGGCACCTGAACGAATGGTGCCTCCCAGGATTTGTGGGTAGCAGCATTGGTGGCATCAAAAGCAGGGTGGCGAGGCGTGACTGCCCGCAGAAGCAGGCAGGGCGGGAGGGTGGGGGTTGCAAGTGGTCAGTGGTGATTGGCGAGCGCCCATAGAAGCTGGCAGTGGCAGTGGTGAGCAGCAATCGAGGCCAGCAGTGGCGTGGAGTGGCGACTGCCAGCAGAAGCTGGTGGCGGCATTGGTGGGGGTGTGTGTGTGGCAAGCGGTGAGTGCCCGCAGAAGCCGGCAGCAATGGCCAATCTCAGGGGGAGCATGTGCCCCCTCATGCCCCTCCCCCCCACATTGCCTATGGGCAGGCACAAAACCAGAGAAATGGCCTGAAATTGGGGGGCAGGGCCTTGCCTCACTCATCTCAATATCAGGGAATCATAGGAACTGAAGTTTAGAAGGACCAGCTACATCAGATCTAGTCCATTCTTCTGTCATTGAATGAGTATTCCCTACCATATTTTTTTTCTGCTGCTTTGTTCAGTCAATTTTAAATATCGTGAATGATGGAATTTCTGCTATCGGTGGGAGACTACTCCACAGGTTGAGAGATCTCTACCATATCACAATTTTTGCCTGGAATTTGACTTAAAATTTCTATTCCTTTTGAGAAGGTTGTTGCATTGCTCCTGGTTATACATTTGGACTAGGGAAGAAAATTCCACACAAACTGGTATATGTGATTGGAAACTGGTTCAAATCTGTAACATAGCAGAAGTTCAGCTCACACAAAACATTTTCAAAATGGCCAAAACCAGTTTCAGATAAACCTGGATGGATATAGCATCAAACGTAACTGATTTAGTTTAAATTGATTTATTGAACTTCTGCCCCAGATTCCCTCTAGATTCAAGTTAACTCACAGTCCGTCAGCATCCCAGCTTTGTACCTCCCTTGCAAGCCTCTCCTTTCAGGGTGGGTAGACTAACCACGGGCCAAGGTGGGAGTCAAGCAGGGAGGCATGCTCTAGCTCCCCTCAGCGTCTGGCCTGGGCTATTGTAGGCATGTAGCTACATTTCTGGAATCAAAAGTGAATGTCTGGTCACTTGCTTATTGGTTCAATCTACACAGCTTAGACTAACCTGTGAAGATTGAATCGATTCAGCCTTGGCCTTTTTGACTGTCTGTACTTAGGCTTGCAGAGCATCTTCCATGAACTTCACATGCTTTACAAACACTGTGTGTGTCTGATTCCAGACTCCCAAAGCAAGTTTTATTCTCTCAGCTCAGGTAAGTTGTATGCTCATGAGGAGGGCAGAGAAAGTGCTTCAGGGATGTCCTCAGGACCAATTTAAAAAAATGCAATGTTGATGTCAACTCATGGGAGACTATTGCCCTGAACCTTGCCAAATGGAGAAAGAGTCTGCTGCTGGGATCTCAGTACTTTGAAACCTCACAACAACAACAGGAGATGGAGAAGCAGGAGTGGCAGAAACAGTGTGTTCACAGATTGTAAGGCCGGAAGGGACCTCAGAAGATCATCGGGTCCAGCCCCTTGCACCAAGCAGGAAAGATAACTGGGGGTCAGGTGACCCCAGCAAGGTGGCTGTCTAGTCTCCTCTTGAAGATTTCTAGGGTATGTGACTGCACCACCTCTGAAGGGAGTTTATTCCATAGTCTGTACACACTGACTGTGAAGAAGTTTTTCCTAACGTTGAGCCTGAATCGGTCTTCTAGGAGTTTGTGGCCATTACTCCTGGTTTTCCCCTCGGGTGCCCTGGTGAACAGTTGCTCACCGAGCCCTTGATGTACTCCCCTAGTGTAGTGGTAAGCTGCTACCAGGTCCCCTATCAGCCTTCTTTTCCTCAGGCTAAAGAGTCCCAGATCCCTCAGCCTTTCCTCGTATGGCTTGCCTTTTAAGACTCTGATCATACGGGTGGCTGTTCTTTGGACTCTCTCAATCTTGTCCATGTTCTTGTTAAAGTGTGGTGCCCAGAACTGGATGCAGACTCCAGCTGCAGTCTCACCAGTGCTGAGTAGAGTGGGAGAATCACCTCCTTGGTTTTGCTGGAGATGCATCGATTGATGCATGCCAGAGTAATATTTGCCCTACTGGCTACAGCATCGCACTGCCAGCTCATAATCATACTGTGGTCTATTATTACCCCCAGATCCCTTTAATTCATTGTGCTAGTCAGTTTGGTGCCACCCAGCCTGTAGGTATGTTGGGGGTTGCTCGTCCTGAGGTGGAGCACTTTACATTTCTTGATGTTGAACTTCATCAGGTTCCAACTTGCTAGTCTGTCTAGGTCTGCCTGTATCTGCAGCCTATCTTCAAGTGTGACCACGCCTCCCCCCATAACTTGGTGTCGTCTGTGAACTCAGCCAGTGAGCTCTTCACTCCCACATCCAAATTGTTAATAAAGATGTTGAAAAGTACTGGACCAAGCACTGACCCCTGCAAGACACTGCTGCCCACTTCTTGCCAGGCTGACACAGATCTGTTCACTATGACTTCCTGGGTTTTATCCTGCAGCCAGTTTCTCTCCCACTTGACTGTCTTGGAGTTAAGCCCACAATCCTCCAATTTTCTTGCAAGGACATCATGAGATACTAGATCAAAGACCTTTTGGAAGTTTAGGTATACAATATCAACCTGCTTTCTTGTGTCCAGGTGGTGAGTTACTTGGTCATAGAAGGTTGGTAAGGCAAGACCTGCCCATGACCTGCCCATGACAAAGCCATGCTGGCTGTCATTCAGAATCTTACCTTCTACAAGCTTATCGCAGATAGACTCCTTGATGAACTTTTCTAGGATTTTCCCTAGGATGGAAGTTAGGGTGATTGGCCTATAGTTACCTGGGTCTTCCCTCCTGCCCTTCTTGTGGATGGGCACAACATCGGCCCTCTTCCAGTCCTCAGGGACTTCTCCAGAGTGCCAAAAGTTGTGGAAGAATTTTGCCAGGGGTTCTGCAGTGCCTTTGGCCAGCTCCTTCAGCACTCTTAGATTAAGATTATCCGGTACTGCTGACTTGTATATGTCTAATTTTTTTAATTGGTCATACACCAATTCTATGGTAATAGTAGGAAGACGATTATTTTTACCATGCTCATCCTTTACTTTACTTGGCATGGTTTTCCCCTTGGTCCAGTGAAAGACTGAGGCAAAGTAGTCATTCAGGAGTGCAGCTTTCTCCTGGGTACCAGTAACCAGCTCTCCTGAGTTGTTGAGCAATGACCCCACACTCCCATTTGTTTTTCTCCTGTTCCCCATGTACCTAAATAAGGACTTGTTGTTTTTGATTCCCGTTGCTAATCTAACTTCCGTCCCTGCTTTAGCTTGTCTTATCTGTTCCTTGCAAATGCGGCCCATCATGGAATAGTCCTCCTTGGGGCCCACCCTGACCTTCCATTGATTCAGTCTTGCAGACTGAATCAAAATTTCAGTGCCACCCACCCCACACAAAAACAGGTTGGAGCTGCAGTAGAGGCTGTCGATCCCAGATAGGCTTCATCAGCTATCCTTGGATGCAGATAAGATAGTCCTGGAAGACAATCATCCTTAGCTGCGAGGGATTGGCAAAGGGAAACACTAATTAATCCATTTCACAGAAATGTGAAGGGAGAGTATTACTTTCATTTTACACATGGGAAAGGTGAAGCACAGTGAGAGTCAGCCAGAGTAACCCATAGACAAATTTAGCCCTAAACAGTATAGTGGGTCAATATATGACCCATATGGGACGTATGGTTTAGTTTCTTTGATTTAGATGGTGATGTAAGAGATGCATACATTTTATGCTAGCTGAATGAACAGATCAATTTAGCCCCCAGCTAGTTGAATGTTAGAGCCTTGATGGAGCTCAGAAGCCATTGCTCCTCATCATCCTTGTCCCACATCCTTCAGTGGCCCTCTCAAGAAGCCCTTTCCTTACATCTTTCAGCACTGGTTGTTTATAATCATAAACGTTTAGTCATCCACGTACTAAGAACATCTAGTTCTTTGACTCCTTATAAATAAACTGCTCTACTTCATAATCAATGGATGAAATAGTTTTTACAAAAAGTAATGAAGCTAGAGATCATTGCATTTCTGGAATATTGCGGTCAGGAGCTGAAAATATCCAACTCTGACAGCTTCAGGAAGACAGTTTGCCTATTTTTAATGTTGACCTGCATACTGAATAAAATCTGATTAACTTAAATGTATTCATTGCTCACCTGTTAGATTTAATAACAAATAGTCCTGCGTAAATGTAAACAGACATTCTCCAAATATGAAGCTGAAGCTAAATGTGATGAAATGTTTAAGAGCCCGTGAAGTGGGGTTGAAACAGATATTTGTTTGTTATGGGTTCCATTTAGTTAGTGAGTCATTCTGCTGTAAACTAGAAATAACAATAAATTATAGAACCAATTGGTTTAGATTAAACTATAATGAGTGTATTTCAGGCTACATGCTGCATGGATGACAGTGAAGGAAGGCTATAATACCTACAAATATGGTCTTCCAGCATCAGATTTAGAAAATCCTTAGATTTGCCCAATGTGGGAGAATCATTAGCTCTTCTATGTTGACTATGGCCTGTATAGGATGGGTATTTGAATGACTACTTACCATTGAAGGATACAAGTATAACCATCTGCTGATCTGATTCAGGAGATGTAGGAACAGTAGAGTTTATTCCTAAGCATCAGCTTGAAGCATGTTACTTTTGGCTCAAGCACTGTGCTTGTATGAACACCCACTGGCAGGTACTAAGCAAGGACTGAAACCAAGATCTAATGCGTTCTCAATTATTAAAAAAATATCACATCTGAGCCATTTTTGAAGTACCAAAAAGCATTTGTACATTCATGTTTCATTTCTACTGCAGGGGACCTGTTTAGTGTTTGGCAATATTTTGATGAAATGGCTTGACATAGTACTTTCTCATCCAGCCTGACTGTATTGAAATCCCTTTTATGTGACACAAACATATTTCAGATGAGTCTCAAACTCTGAAATCAGCCCGAATGCTGGGCAGACCATGAAAAATTTCAAAACTCGACTGACAAAGATACTTTCAGGAAGACATTCCTCATATGGACTCACAATAGTTTGTTGTGGCATTTCTTCATCTTGAATAATAGGTTAGTAAGATACTGTAAACTTTGGTACATGAGCAATAAGCCATAGAAGCTTATTTATTGCTATCAGCTTTCTGAAAGCATGCTGTCTTCTCCCACGTGAGACTGGCTGTATTGTTTTCTCAGCTCAAGCTGTGAAATGTAACTTGCTTGTTTATCCATATAACCTAAGCTATTAGATTACCATAAAACCAAAAGCCCACCTTTGCATTCACTCACATTTACCCTTCAAAATCTTAGTCTTGTTACCAGCAGAACGTATGCCAGCACTTGTCCTAGTTCTACATTGAATTCAGTAGGATGCTCTTAAAGGTCATAATAAGTACTTTGAAAAGTAGCATACAAGAGCATACAATGGTCAACATATGAAATATCAAACAACTATTTTAAATTGAAATTTGGAATGTTTTTACTAAACTACATGTAGGATGAGATCCTGCTGTCACAGAAATCAAATCAACAAGAGCTTTGTCTTTGACTTCAAAGACAGCCATATGTTACTCTTAGGCATAGCAGCAGACTAGTAATGTAGTGAAATGCATGACAATATTGAAGTTGTGTCTGATGTGTATATATGGGTTTAAACAAGCAAAGGGAAGGAAAGTCCCCAAAGAAAGACTTGAGGAATTTAGTGTAATTTTTAAGCCTCCAAAAAGCACTGAAATAAATGAAAAGAGACAAGATAATCAATATATACCATTAAAAGGGTTTGTGTGTGTGTACATTTATGTGCATTTCAGTAGCATTCACAGACCCAGATAGAGAATAGGGTCCTGTTGGGCTAACCAGTGTAGAAAAGTAGTGTCCTAAAGTGTGTACAAACTAAACAGACAAAGCAAAAAACTGCAGGGGGGAGAAAGAGGTACAGAAAAGGAAAGTTGTATGAAATGTCAATAATAGAGGTCATAATGGAACCTAAGTCGGCCGAGTCCAAATTCTGTGGCTGGATCAAAGGACCATGCCCAAGGGAATCCATTGAAATTGCTCACATATAAAGAAGTAGCAAGAGTGGGTCATAGATCAACAGAGTTATCGGATCATCCTCTTACAATGGAATAATGTCATCACAGTCAATGGAAATGGAAATTCACTGGTGTAAGAGGAGAATCAGACATATTGGGTCAGAGTCTATGTTCCAGTGGAGCTGCTATTGGCACAGAAGTGAATGGAAGAGACGTAGAGGCAAATGGGCCAGAGCTGGGGAAAGAATTTATTCTTTTATGTCCTTCTAATGCTGAATAATAAGTAAAACGAAAACACTAGTATCTTCCTTTAGTTCTCATGCCTGGTAAAATGAACAAGTACATCAAGATTGCTGAATACTGAGTCTGTCAGCATGGCTAGCTTCTAGATACATTTTTCCTAGCTAAATCTCAATTCTCTTGCTAATTATGGTTGAGAGAGTCCTTGCAGATTCATAATGGATGGTACATTGATTCAGAAAGCATCTTAATTTATACTAAGAGGATCTGTAAACGGATGATCCATTAAAACAGACAGACAGATAAACCATGATAAAAAACAATTACATTGAATGTAAGTAGCTGTTCTAATCACTTTCATGCTGAGGTTTGTTGGTTTTTTTCCCCTATTACCTAAATATAATTTACAGATTAATTGCATTAGGAAGGCTGTTATAAAAGGAACAATGACAAGAAATAAATAAAAACCATCTTGATCTAGTATTACTATGTCATAACTTGTCACAAGAAATGAAACAGGAAGCCCAAAAGGTTTTCATTTTGAACCCGGTCTTCCTCATGCTCAATCTGACCAATAGCATGTGCCTAAACACCCTTTCAGATGTTGTTATTTTAAATAGTAGTAACATATTTTTAAAGCCAAGGCATGCTCAAAAGTCATTAGTAAACAGCCTGTACAGAACAGAAGGGGAGCCGTCTTGTGCTTTTACCATGTTGCATGTTATGCTTTATGTGTTTCCACACTTCCACCAAAAATGAAAGGTGACTACTGGTCTGAGTTGAACCCCATGCTGTAAGAATGTAGGAGCCGTGATCATGGTTTGTGAGTCTTTGAATTAACGGCTGCACCTTGATTTACTGTCCCTTCAGCTTTCTCTTTAAACATGCTCATTTGGTGTTTCATATTTAACTTCCCAAACTTTCCAGGCTGGTTATTTCCCAGTCTGGAAATACCTTCTAGACTTGACACTAGAACATGACACCTAATAGGTTTCTACCAATAAAATAACATGAGGATAAATACTTACTTTATACAGAGATACAAAAAACCCCCAACTTGTTGCCCCCTGTGGTAAAATTAGCTGTGCTTCCTCTTGCAAGAGCTTTCTTGGCTCAGGGGTGTCAAATGCATACAGCTCAACAGGCCGGATGAGGGGCATGGAGATTTTCTGCAGGCTGGATCGGGTCGGCAGGCTGGCCTTGTGCTGGATCCAGCCTGCAGGGCTGTTTCAGGGTGGGCACTGCTTGCAGCATGTGCCATGGATCATCTGCATGTGCTTGTTGCTTGCAGCATGTGTGCCAGTTCCAGCCCTGTGCACCATATGCTGCACACATTGGTCCCAGCCCTGCAGGCAGCACGCAGTCCATGGGGCTGGTCTGGGGCATAGTCTTTCAACCCATGGTATGCGTACCCCTGGGGGTATACAAGACACAGGCAAGGGATACGCGGGCACCAAAAATCCCTGTAGCAAGGGGGTGCGGCCACTCCCCTGCCACCACCAGGTTCACATCCAGCTGCCCACCCCCACAAGCCGGCCACAAGCTGCTGCAGGAGGGGGAGGGTGGGCATACAGATACTGGCACCCCCCCCACCACCCCAGCCACAGCCAGGTAAGTTTCTTTCTTTATCCTACCTGGGCTTCGAGGGGGGAGGGGAGTAGACCAAAACCCTCACAGTGCAGGAGGGAGTGTGGTAGGGGCAGGGTACTGCCCCACTCCCTTCTGCACTGTGGGGATTGCCCCACAACCCAGCCCACCTGGGGCCCAGGTCACTGCATGCAGGAGGGAGCCGGCTGCTGCTGCAGGGTGGGGCTGGCGGTGGCACTGGGCTTTTCCTGGTGCTTGGGGCAGGCTGTGGTGATGGGAGAGGGGCTGCTGCCACCCCAATATTCACCGCAGCCCTCCCCAGCCTGCTCCCCCAGTGTCGCTGCTGAACGCTGGGAAAAGCCTGGTGCTGCTGCTGGCCCCAGCCTGTAGCCAGCTTGGGCTCTGAGCAGCTGCAGCAGGCAGGCTGCAAGGAGCTGCACTGGGCTCCGCAGCCCCGGCATCTGCTCCATACTGGTGACTGCATGTACGCCTCAGAGCAGAGAGCCGGGGAGGGTTGCGCTGCCTCAGGACCTATCCCCGCTCTGCTCTGAGGTGCATGTGCAGTCGCCACCAGTACGGAGCTGACGTCGGGGCTGCAGAGCCCAGTACAGCTGTTTGTAGCCTGCCCACTGCCTGCTGCAGCTGCCCAGAGCCCAGGCTGGCTATAGGCGGGGGCTGGCAGCGGCACCAATCTTTTCCAGGCTACACTGCCTCAAGGTCCACCCCCCACCATCTGCTCAGAGGTGTGCAATGCTGGAGCCTGGAACAGCTCTTTGCAGCCTCCTGGCGGCAGCCAGCCCAGGCTCTGGGTAGCTGCTGCGGCTGCAGCCAGCCCAAGAAGCCTGGTCTGCTTGCAGCAGGACTTGAAGCCTCCCAGCCGCCTGCTGGGAACAGCCCGGGCTCCGTGGCTGGCAGCAGCTGCCTCCCTGTCTGTTGCTCTCTCTCACCCTCTTGTCCTTTCTCACCCTTTCCTCTCTCTCGCCCCTTCCTCCTCTCAAAACTATGGCAAAAAAATTGCTGCACTGCGCATTGCGTGGTGTTTTAAATTCTCCAATAATAATTTGGCATGCCACACTTTGTGCAGCACTGGGTTCAGCCCTCCTAGCTTTGTCCAACATCACTTCTAGCCCAGGTACATGCTTGATTTGTGTGCCTCTGGTGTAAAAGGTTGCCACACCAGATTAGACATCTGTCATATCACAGCCTTATATACACAGCCCTTCTTCCAACATACGGCACATATTTGTCTGTAAATATAAAATCCCCTGGAAAATTGAGTGTTGGGGTACTCATTAAACTTTTCAGAAGCTTGGGGGTACTTGCTACTTAAACGGTTGAGAAACACTGGTCTGGGGCACATGCTGGAGGCAGAGCACAGAGCTGGTCTAGGTGGTGCATTGCATGTGGCACCCTTGCCAGGCTAGTCCTGCGCACTGGATCCAGCACATGGGGCCGGTCTCTAGGTCTAACCGGACTGGCCCCAGATCTAGCATGCATGCAGCACACATCCTAGACTGGCCCCCATGGCTTGTGCTGTGCTGTGAGCTGGATGAAACAGCTATGTGGGCTGCATCTGGCCTGTGGGGAAGTTTATTCCATTGGTGCCTGGAGAATATTTAACACATTGAGATTTTTGCTTATAAAAGAGAAACTGGATGCCTAAAGCTGTATATTTTTATCAAAGATAACTGCTAACCTTAAAACTTCTCATATTGTTAATAATTTTCCCAAATGTCTTTCATGGCCAAAGAGCAATGCTTTTTCATCTCATAGTCAAGGTGTTTGAGGAAGGGTCCTCTGGTGGCTGATAAACCAGATTTTGGTTGGGACTGTGGTTTTACAGCCTGAACAGGCAGTGGTGGTAGCTGTAGACTGGGAGGGCAGATCCTGATGCCGAGACTTACATTGTAGATCCTTGTACTCTACATCTTTGTGTCAGTTCTCAAAGCTAATTATTGTTTTGCACCATGTTTTGCATTTGTGGGCATTTTGTTCCTATCTCTCTACATTAGTTCCATACTGATGCATGATTGTTTTTTTTAAAGGTCCTTGTATATTTTCTGTTGCCCACCTTGTGAATGTCTGCCTCAGCACATGTCTCTGTCAAAGATTTTCCTGGGGGAGCCTATTTACATAGCCAGACCATCTTAGATGTGCTTTCACCCTCATAGCACCTATAAATAGCATAATGACTAATTGGAGGACTTCAGTGTTTGGGTTTCTATCTTGCTATCTAATTTTCATTAACTTTCACAGACAATATAAATGGACCAGTTAATTTTTTTTTTACATGCTGGCTCTGTGTTGTCTAAGATTCACAGGCACCTAATAATGAGGGTTGGGTTGGTTTGCATAGCTCTTTAAAAAAATATCACTGTTCAAGTTTTTGACAGTTAGTTTCTTCCAATCCTTTTGAGGCTTTGAGGTCCTCTAGCTGGTATGAGTGGATGCTGAACTTTGGGTAGATAAGGTAATGGTTTATATAACACACATCTCATTGCTTGGACTTTGTTGTAAATAAAGTCAACCACAAAGGTGTGTTAAATGTTATTTGACTGATTATTTTGTGGGGTAGAACTATAAAGTTCCTAAGTGTCAGGATAGGCATTGCTACTTCACTGTCCTTGCTTGGAATTGATAATTTGGCCATCCATTCAAACAACAAGATGTCTCACAGCCTAAACAAAGGAACCTGGAGAATGCCACCTCCTAGTTCAAAGGTACTGATAGAAATGCCCCCTTGCCAGCTGAGCTATATCATAGTATCTCTGATTAGTATTGCTGGGAATAAAATATTCATGAGATCAGACTCCTGCACGAGTTCAAGCAATAAAGTGACTGAACCCTGAATGTGATTAGTCTGAAGCTTGCCTATTCAAGAGAAATTGTATTGGTGATCAATCTTGAGGAAGCCTTTAGTGCAGAGAGGATGGCTTTAAGGGTTAGAATCACTGTGGCACAATGCACAAGTGCAACGCTTCTAAAATGAGGAACTACAGTTAATTGTCTTGCAAGTGTGACTTGCCCCCATGCCTCCTGATGAGCTGAACAGCAAATTGCTAATTCTGCTCTCATGATGCAAGACTTTTAATAACAATATTTAGTGTATTAATATGCAGGGCTTTTTACAAACATTAACTGCATCAGAGTGGGCAACTACTGTTATCACAGGTGCTGTGAAGGAGAAACTGAGGCATGAATTAGTCGATTTACTCATTGCCACACTGAGGGGTAGGAAGAGTTCTTGATTCCTTGCCCTGGGGTCAGTTTATTAGATCTTACTGAATATCTTTCTCTCACCTTGTCCTCAGTATCCTGCTGTAGTGCCCACTTATTTAGTAAACTGATAAATAATCTGCCAGAACAATGGAAACAACTGAACTGCATTACATGCTTTAAGGAGCAAGAGGAAAGGATTCCTGACTCCTTACTGAGCCAGGAAATTTTCTTCTTTCAAAAATGAAATGCTTGGATGCTCGGACATATACAATTTGTTTAACAAATCTTCCTCTGGCTGGACAACCTGAAGTGGTTCACACAAATTGCCTCGGATGCCGTAGTGTCAAAGAATTGTGCTGTTTTTATAAATGTCAATAACTATCAAGTTACTGCCCGAACTCAGATTCTTTGGTTTGCTGAGCTCTGATTCTACCTGTAATTTATTTATCAGGCTATAAAAATAATCCATGGACCAACAAGATATAGAACGGTTAGCATACCACAGTGCTCTGTTAAACTGCCAGTATTTCAGAGGAAAAGATTCTTCTGCATGGTGCAATTTGGAGAGGCCTCACTAAATATCAGGGCTCCACTGTATTAGGCACCCTGCTGAGACATGATAAAAGGAAACTTCAAGAGGGGCATTACAAAATGGACACAAAAAGGGAGGGGAAATGGAGAGACAGGGTAGTGAAGCGGAATAGAGCTGGTATAGAAGGCCGCATCTGCTAGATTGTGCCATCTTCTCTACATCACTGTGGAGCAATGTCACTTCACAGTTTAAGTTTCCTGACCGTCAATACACTTAAGTTTGTCTGCAATCATAGCACCTTTTTGGCAGGGCTGATGGGCATTCACGTTTCAGAGACTATCTCTGTTTTTCTTGTGTTGTGACAGCAACTCCACATGTAATGTGGGTATTTCATGTTTTCCCTTATATCTTTCATTTTTTTCATTTGTTAGCAGCTTCTGAAGACAGCTTCAGTAGGGACATTTGGATGGTTTGGCTGAGTATCTGGAAAAATATCTATCCTGTTAAATAGGTTTAATATACAACTTTTGGCTAAAATATGATCACCCTCTGACCCTCACTGTCCATTAGGGCTGTGCAAAGCTTTGGTCCCTGATTTGATTTGGTGGCGATTCAGCCCAATTTGGTGGCCAAATATCCAAATCCAAATTGAATCAGATGACCCCTTAATCTCTCTGAATCAATTTGGAACCCTCCGAATCAATTCATAGAGATTCAGACAGATTTGCTGATTCAGAGGTAGATACAGCTTTAAATGCTTTTTCTACATACCTCTAGGTAGCAGGGGCTCTGAATGCTGCAGTGCTGGGGAAAATGCAGTGTCCCACAGAAGTATGGGGGAGGCTTCGCAGCACGCTCAGCAGCAGATCTGGAAGTGGACCAGAAGCAATTCTGGGTCCACTGGGGAGCATGCTGGGGCCCCTCCCGTGCCCTCCTGGCTTGGCGACCGGTGCCTCCTGGGTCTGGGGGGGCACCTGGGGTCCCCCTGCAGCTGGTCACTGGGCTGGGGGGGTGCAGGGTGGTCCTCCTGCATGCTCCCCAGCAGGACTGGAAGTGGACCAGAAGTACAGAAGTACTTCTGATCCACTTTTGGGTTCAGTGCTGAGCATGCTGGAGAGCCCCCCGCGCTGCTGTGGGATGCTCCATACACCCCAGCACTGCAGCGATCATGAGCTGCACTGCTACCTCAAGGTATGTAGAAAAAACTTTTAAAGCTATTGATAGCTGTGTCCGAAATTGCTGATTCGCCAAATCAGCATTGAATCATCAGATTCGGATTCAGCTGAATCGAATCGGGGACAGTGATCCAAATCAACAGATCGAATCACTGTCCCTGATTCGGGCTGTATCTGAATCCAAATTGAATAGGGCCTGTTTCGCACACCCCTACTGTCCATGTGAGAGGAGAGCTAACGTACATTGACTTATACCCTATGTAACCCCATTAAACCCACCAAAACTTCATGCAGTATGGATGAGGCCATGATGCAGCCTTTGGTTAAATATCTGAAGTAAAAAAAGACTGTGTTTTTGTCTGGGGACAGTCATTACACATAAATGGGTTTAAGTGATCAGAAACTGGTTTAAACCTGTAACAGAACAGAAGTTCAGTGCCCATAAGCCAGTTTGAAAGTGGCTGAAACTGGTTTGAAATAAACCTGGTTGAATGCAGTATCAGACTTAACTGATTTGGGTCAAACCGGTTTATGCAATGTCTGTCCCAGACCCCTTGCTGGTTTAAGTTAAATCAGAGTTGCCTAGCATCCTGACATACTCTCTGGGCTGGGTGGGGCTCTCTGCGCCAGAGAGCTGGGCTGGCCCCTCCTCTCTGCTCCCTGGCTGCAGCTCTGGCAGAGACAGCGGGGTCTGCCTGGCTTCCTCCTGATACTCACTCCCCCTTACTGCTCCCTTCCCTCTGCGTTACACAGACACCTCTCAGCATGAGCTAGCAGACCACAAGCTGGCTATGATCCATGCTGTGGTAGACAGGACAAAGGCAGACAGAACAGCATCAGTTTAGGGCTTTTTGGAGCTAATCAACAGGTAGCTGGTTCCTTCCCTGGAAAAAGTTGTTCTAGAAGAGCTTGAACTAATGAGAGATCCTTTTGTTTTCTTAATGGTCTCATAAACACTGAGTTAGGGGTGATAAACACTGTTATCAACTCCCTGCTGGGCTGCTGGGGGTGGGAGGGGCTCTCTCTAATCAGAGTGTCTTGCTGGGTCCTGGCCATGCCCCCCTCAGCTCGGCACTGTGGAAGGGAAGGGAGGGCTGCTCTAGTGGCCCCTGGCTTCTACCCTGAGCCACGGCAGGCATGTGTCTGCATTTCTGGAATGAAAAGGGAGTGTCTCTCTACCTCCAAATTGGTTTAAGCTTTGCAGGTTAGAGTAACCTGCAAAGATTGAATCAATTCAGGCTCAGGCTTTTTGAATGTCTTTCCTAGCCTTAAAGGCTGGGTTCAGCTCAAGTATTTAGGAAAAAAAACTGGTGAACACGGTACAAACTGGTCAAACTGGACATTTTCATCACTCCCTTGTTGCCTATTGGGCTCATGGCCAGAAATCAGAGATGCTGTCATCTGTCACAGTGCATAAAGTGACTCAAATCCATGATCAGGGAGAGTGTCGGGAGGCAACTGACAGGCTTCAAAATTACAGCATCAAGAGGCTTGCCTGGAAAAGACATTCAAGACCTTTCTGTCCAGCCTTGTTAAAGCAAAATCCTATATAACACGGAATTAAAAGGATTAGAGAGGCTTTGAAGGAGCGAGAGACTGAGAACAAGCGTGGGAGAAAGAGTTCATTCTAGCCCAGTCTCCAATCCTTTTACTACACTACTATTCTCTCACTTGAGTTGTACGTACATGATGCATCTCTTGATTGATTTATTTGCTGATGTTTTTATTTAATACATCACTATGGAATAGTAGTGCTTCCCAGACTGAATGTGGAAGGATTATGTTGTTTCACACAGGGGAAATTCTTCCCAGATCCATATACCCGCTATTCCCCTTGATGCGAGTGGGAATTGTGTACTCGGTTCCAGAGCAGTCTATTGCTTACAGTTTATCTCTCAGTAATGTTAGCACCAGGTCTCTTTCCACTGTATCTAAATAAACAGTGCCAAAGAAACAAAACTTGCCTTTGTTGCAACTGGCCACTGCAGATCTTGCCGCAGCCAAATTTCTGCCTTGGCCTGGGGATGTACGACTCAATTTTTCATCAGATGAAGAAAGGCAGTATATTTGTGTTCTCCTTAGGAGTGATCATGGCAGCAGTTAGTATAAATCTGCAGCTTGCATTTAGCAAGACTTAAAGCTTGAAGATAAATTTTAATTGAGCTCTCAGTAATCTCTTTTTTTTTTTTTTAGCAATTGTTCATGTTAATTTGATGAAGCATCTTTTCCAAAAGAGCTCACGAGCAATTCCAGGCCTTGATGGAAGTCCACTGAATTGCAGTGCCGATTTACATATCACTGCCAGTTTTCTTTTAGTTGAGTTTCCCTTCCCCCGCCAATCATTTTTTTTCCTTCTCACAAAAACAAGAGCACAGAGCAATTAATTCAGTGGGATGCTCTTAAAGGTCATTATAAGTACTTTGAAAAATGGCATATAAGAACATACAATGGTCAGCATGTGAAATATCAAACAACTGTTTTAAATTGAAATTTGGAAAATGTTTACCGTCTACATCTAGGATAAGTTCAGGGGAGTCGCACTTAGCAGAAAACTGGCCCCATATATGGTTTTTAGCAGCAAACATAACATTGGACAGGATTGATTGTAGGCTTATTCCATATTTCCCCATTTGGAAGAGAAACTGGTTCTTGGAATGATTCAAGGAAAACCAGTCCAAAGATTTTCTCTAAAAAGTAATACGGGAACAAGGGAGTTGTACATGTTAATATAGTGAAGGACTGCCTATAGGAACCAGTCTTTCGCTATCAATAAAAACCCTGCTCTGGCTGGTAGTGGCTAAGGTTGAATGAGTGCTAAGGGAAGAACACCTTGGACAGGTCTATACAAAGAAGGATTTAGATTATTACATTGCAGCGGAGGAAAAATAAGAGGAAACATGGCAGAAATATGCAACAATAAAGAGTACAGAAAAAAGCAAGCAAAGTACTCCCATTTCCTCATTTTCATAGGAAAAGAAAAAAAGGGGAGGTCAATGAAAATGAAAAGCAATTCATATGAGCTGGTAAACACATAATTAACATGCTGACTTTCTGCCAGGAAATCCCTGAGACCATAAGCTTTAGTAGAAATCAGCTCATATCCATGTTAATGCTCAATCCTTTTATTCAGTTTTTTAAAGGCCTATATAAAACCTAAGGATTCAGGGAATGGGCCTCGTATTATTAGGAAATGATGAACAAGCTTATATATAACTGTTCTCTGCAGGGTGTCCTGCCCTCTCCTCTGAAGCAGCTGGTGCTGATTATTATGAAAGATGGGACACTGTATTAGTCCTGCAGGGCAGTTTGTTTGCTCCTGTAGTTTAAAAATTAATTTTGCTTCATCCATGCTCATGACTTGCATTGGCCTTCCAAAAGGATTCCTATGATCAAATTTTACTTGTTCGTGGAAAGGAATCTTCAAGGCCATGTACTTCCTACAATTTGTAAAATTGTGCCTGTATGAGCACCTGAGCCATTAGAGCTTCAGCACTCAGCCAACCAGAAAACAGAGGCAATGTCACGCTAATTGTATGATCAATAGCACCTTCAAATGCAGCTTGAATAGCAAATGTTTCATTCTCACAAACGTGTTCACACCCCATTCATAATTAACAAAACACAATGTCTGTTTTTTCAAATGATACCTGGAGGGTGATCTTTTCACCCAGAAGGAATCGTAAAAGCGTAAACACAGAATTTTTAAAGCACGCAGATTTGGGCTAATTCTGTCCCCGTTTTAGCCAAATGAATTTTTGTATGATTTAAAAGGCTAACATGTAAAGCCTTTGAAACTCCCACCCCAAAATTCTATGGCAAATTCTGTGATTAGCCCTGGTCAGATAGGACCAACAGTTGTTGCCATCTGAAGGCTATCTTGGCCTTTGTGAGCAATGTCAGTCCAGAATAGGAGATCATTCATGATGCTCAAATGCCTGCTCAGCTGCATTAGGTTGTGGTTCTTCTGCATGGATCAACACCAGAACTACCCTCCTTCCTGTCCTGAGGTAAGGCAATGTTGAAAAGGTTATGCTGCTGATGTGTCTTACTACCTGGGTCCAGCATCCCATCTGCTAATTTTTGGGTTATGATCTGTATCATCTTATGAATGTCAGAATACTCACTGCATGAGTGAAGAGCTTGATGGTGACTACAGGGTAATTGTTCTCAGCTAAGCACTAAGAAATTTTTGAGGTTTATAGACCTGAGCCTGGTACAGTGCACTGAAAGAAATGGTTGCATATGCAGATTAGCATATTTATCTATTTTGCTGACAGTGCAAAGATGACTTGTCTGTCTTACAGAGAAAGGAATAACCTTGAACTTGCCAGGCATTTGTAAAGGGGCTGAGAGTCCCATTCTATTGTGCAGCACTGTGATAAGCTACATTTGGTTTACAGAGGGAATATATAGGGTCATTCTCTGCTCAGCGTGCATGCACGTCTGAGCCTGGGATAAATGTTTGCCATATTACCGCTGCGGGACTTGCCTTAGATTTGTGCCTTTGAAAGCTGAATTTTGCTTTCCAAATCGTGTGAGTGAGTGAATGTATGCGTGTGAGAGAGAGAGATCAAATCAACACAAGAACACGTTGCTTTAGGTGCATAAACGTCTTCACGTAACATATTGAGTGGGAACTTTCAGCCCCGTCCTACTTCTTTTTAATGAGCTCCAAATATGTGCAATCAGTCTTCGAAGCTTGAAAATAGAATAATTTGAGCTTGAAGCTTCACAGGAGCCCAAAGTTTCATTTCACTACATGCACAGAAGACCTTGGGCTTGACAGAGCTGAACAGCTGAGCCCCTACTTTGCCTCTTGGTCTAGTAGGATCCAGAAACTAAGTATTCCTCTTAGGGATCCTCAAAGGGCCATGTGGGATTTGATCTGGTGGTGGGTATTCTCAGAATATGTCTAATATGAACCTATAGGCAGTCCTGGGATAGGGGACTGCCTATAGCCTCCTGGGGAGGGTACTCTTCAAAGAAATGGGAAATGTGGCTTTGACTTCCCTAAGGCAGAGGAGGGCTTGAGCTCAGGCCTCCCACTTCCTCTGTTTTCTGTCCACTGGGCTACAGTACTAAAAGGGGATTGATACCATATCTACCACCATATTGCAGTTCTTGCAGAGCCCAATCCTATAGGTTCATATTAGACATATTCTGAGAACACCCACCACCAGATCAAATCCCACCCCCCACCCTCCTGCTGGAATTGTTCAGAGAGAATTCAAGATCCAAAAAGCCTAGGGTGGGTGACTAAGTAGTCTAGTGGGTAGGACACCTTTCTGGCAGTGAGAAGGCTGGAGTTTCAGTCCCTGCTCCAAGAACCATTCTGTGTTTTCTCCAATGACTGTTCCATGAGTGCATATTGAATGTCATGTTTCCCAACTGTGGACTGCAGGAGTAGACCCCAAAGAAGAGGGGCACCTCAAAGGGTACTCTACCAAACAACTGAACATCTTTTAAGTATCGATCACACAGATTACTGCTCTTTCCAGTCCCTTTCTCTCCCCTCACCCACATCAACTTTCCTCCTTTCCTAGTTTGAATGAATTTTGTACCCTTCTTTGTATTGATATATTTATGCATTTTGCATCTTAATGGTACTTAACTGTACTTAAGAAGCTCTGCTACTTACACTTTGCTATTCCGTACATCCTATACCTTGCCTGAAGTAAATAAGGATCTTTCTCTGCTTTTCTGAATTGACTGACTTAACAAACAGTGATGCCCATAAATATCTCCGTCTTAGTCAGGTATCCAGGTTGTAGCCATATTGATATAGAGGAAAAGGCAATCAGGGCTCATGGTAGAGGTGTGATACCTTTTATTAGACCAACAAGATTTTTGCGAAAAAAAATTCCTGTCTTAGTCCACACTCCTCCAACAGTCTCAGAAAAGAGAATAAAGGTGAGGCAGGATGCCTGACAGGTTATCAGAGCTGAGCTCTGGCTAACCAACCAAAAGATCACCCTTCAAAAGACAGGAGCCCTCATACAGAATCTGTCCGGACTTATTTGTAGCTCCATGGAGGGCACCCCAGCTTTAGTGCCTCTGTTGATAGAGGTGTTGGCAGTAGGTGACAGCCAGGCACTCTCTCTTTGCTCTCAAAGCTCTTTGGGCTCTATTAAAACATTGTTATTTTCTCAATGAGAGGGAGAGCTGGAAATTAACCCCTAATTAAAACGTAGCTACAGCTGACGAATCAGAAAAGAAAATAGACATTAAGGGACCACTTCTCTATTTCTTCATTTTTCTTTTACTAAGTCTTAAAACTCAGGAACTTATCATGGACTTCTCTATCACTAATGGTAATCAGTCGTCTGTTAGTAGTGTATATTTGCTTTAAAATATTCTATTTGCCTCATTTTGTGTCTATAATATTAGCAAACCGAGTCCTCTTCCAAACACCGGAACATCAAAAAAATTGCACTCATCAGCTGTCAATTAGTTTTTGCTGTTATTTTACTTAGTGGCCTTTAAAAGGTACCTCAATTTGACTGTATATTGCAGCACTATATATTTTACTGCTGTAATTGATGTAAAATGAATTATTCGATGTAAGCTGGAGAGGAGAGCTGTTTTTTGCAACAGAAATTTTATCTCAAGCAGAAATGGATTGTGTAACAATGTTACTCTTGATTTTCTGTTTCTCCTTCCATCAGGGGGTCTCCAAATGACTAAACATCTCATAAAACACACATTAAGTGCAGTAATTCTCTGCAAGTGCTGGCTCTCACAATGCCATAAGGCAACTGGGGAGGTACTTTTTTTTTTCGGACTTGCAAATGGGAGATTGCAAGGCACAGAAGTAGAAGGTCAGCATTCTCAAAACATCCCTCAGTTATTATTGCCTTCATTTCTGGTGCTCAGTTTGAAATGCCAGACAAATGCTCTTCAGAGATCCCAAATCCCAGAAACTAACACAGTCTTTAGATAAAATTGCTGGTGTTTGCATCCATTGTAAAATAAATAAAGTGGGAATTGTAGAAGCTGAGCACCCCAAAAGAGTGGATTTTGAAAACATGGGCCTAAGTCACTGACCCATGTTCTAACAGTCTGGGATAACTGACTTTATACAGAAGACACCAGATTATGTCTGATTATCTAGTGTCACACCTGGATCTAGTGCCAGAGATAGGATTACAATTTATAAATTCCTGGCTCTCTGTTTTCTGTTTAAGAGAACAACCAACCAGGACTTCTGTCTTTACTGTCTGAGAGGGCCCTGTTGGTCATCAGCAGGGATCCTAGTTTTCTCTGATTAAAAAAAAAAAATCCCCATTTTTCGGCTTATAAAAAGTAACCCAAATCCTTTCCGTGATTAAAATGAAACACCGCTAATATATATAGGGATATGGATATATATAAGTGGTGTTTCATTTTAATCATGGAAAAATGTGGATTTTGGGTTACTTTTTATAAGCCAAAAAATGGGGATTATTTTAAATCAGAGAAAACCAGGGTCCCTGGTCATCAGCAAAACATCCATTAAGAAACACTGAATGTCATAAACTCCCACTGTTTGGCTTCAGATTTGGTGTGAGGACCGGCTCAATATTACACAGTCCATTTATGCTAATAGTTTACATGCTGTCTCTTCAGATGTCTTCAAAGCTGTTGCTAAATCCTACCATTCACTGGTGAGCAATGGGCTGAGATGCATCCTAGTTATTTCACATCAGTAGAGAGAGCTACTCAGTTCCCAAAAGACAATTCTAGCTTGATTTTGCGAATGGGATTTGGACAAGCTCCAAATTCATCATTTTTGGAAGGCTTATATTATCAGAAAAAGCTTTGCAAATCTCTTTCCTCTTTTCAGTTGTTCTGTGATTAAGATGCTAACTTGAGATGCATGGGAGCAGTCTCCAGCCTTTTAAAAAATCTGGGACCATTAGATGTTCATTATTTATACTGCAGACTGAGGTGAAATTTTGAGGTCTATTGAGCACTGAATTTTCACAGTAGAGTTGCAGAGGAATTATTCAAACCAGGTGTTTCGGTAATTGCAGTGCATTAGGGAAAATTCTCAGTGCTGAATGGATCCCAAATTCACCCTTTCTCAGGAGTGATGTGGTGGTTTAGTGTTAGTACACAAGGCAGTAAAATAAATTGCATTGGAAAACAAGGCTGGCTAGAAGGCTTTAGAGCCATAAAAGAGTTTTGATCACACATTCTCTGCCTCTCTTTATTTTTTATTTGCTTTTGTTCTGGCTTGTACACCTACTATCCCAATGTATGGAGGTGAACCTGGCACTAGAACTGAAAGGAAGTGAGGTCATGCAGCTAAAAGGTCAGAGTACCTAAATTCTGCCCCCTTCTACCACTCTTCTGCTGCATAGTTTATGGCAAATGGCTTTAACACCTCTCTTTGTCAGCCTACCTGAGCCTAAAGACAACCAAGCCAAAAAGAAGCTGTCATCACAATATGAATAGTATGATTGCATCAGCTGAAGCAGCTCCTTTTTAGCTTGTGCTTACAGTGCTCTGGAAGGTAAAGGTACTGTCACCATATAAGGTGTAAAAGAGCCATGGTGTAGATAAGTCTCTGGCTCAGTGTCCTCTATTTGGATTGGATTGGAGGTGAAGGAACTAAGTGTAGAGAGTTAAATGGTCTTCTCCTGGGGGAATCAATGCCTAGAAACATTGAACCAAGGAACCTTGTCTGCCTATGTCCTTAGACCAACACGGCTACAACCTACACCCCTAGAAACATTGAATGGATTTTGGATTATTTGCTGAAGCAGAGGTGGGCAATTATTTCAGCTGGAGGGCCACTTAACAAGTTTTGTTGAGCTGTCAAGGGCCGCACACTAGGGCTATGTGAAATGGGCCATATTCGATTCAGACTCGGCCTGAATCGGGGACAGTGATTTGATTTGCTGAATCGGATCACTATCCTGGATTTGATTTGGCCAAATCTGAATCTGAAGATTTGATGCTGATTTGGAGAATCAGTGATTTGGCCATAGACACAGCTTTAAATGTTTTTTCTATATACCTTGAGGTACCAGGTGCAGCTTGTGAACGCTATGATGGTGGGGTGGATGGAATGTCCCATGGGAGCGTGGGGCGGGGCCCCTCACGTGCTCAGCATTGAACCCAGAAGTGGACTGGAAATACTTCCAGTCCACTTCCGGGTCTGCTGCCAAGCATGCTGAGGTATGTAGAACAAACATTTAAAGTTATGTCCAAATTGCCGAAACTTTCCAAAACTCTCCGAATTGATTCAGAGAGATTAAAGGGCCTACTGATTCAATTCAGATTCAGAGATTTGGCTACTGAATTGGGCTGAATCTCCTCTGATTTGAATCAGGGACTGAAGTTGTGCACAGCCCTACCGCACATGTAAAATGTTTTAGAAGATATCTTTTTACCAAATTATAGATTAAAAAACAAATTCTATAGTAAAAATCAAATGCCTACTATAACATACTAGCAAATTGCCCATCAAGAGTGATGTGGGGGGGAACAGGGATGGGTGGGGATGGAGCACGGCCATCCATCACCCTGTGCCACTGCTGCCTCCCAGGAGCAGGGTTGGGGTGGGGGTTGGGGTGGGGAAGCTTGCATGTGGCAGCCACCGCCACCACCCACCACCCCATGCTACTGCCGCTCTGCATCTGGCCGTGTGCCACCCCCTCCCCCACTCTGTGTCTGGCTCCACGCCACACCCCCCAGCCACATGCCACCCCACTCCACTCCATGTCTGGCCCTGCACCTCCCAGGAGCAGGGGGGATGTGGAGGAGTGGGGGAAGCTTGCATGTGGCGGCCACTGCTGCTACCCACTATCCTATGCTGCTGCTGCCTCCCAGGAGCATGGGGGAGGAAGCTTGACCTACTGCCCCCTCCATCTCCTCTGCCAGCACCCCATGCTGCTGCTGCCTCCATAAAGCAGGCCGGGGGTGGGGTGGAAATTGGCCAGCAGTGTTGGCCTCACCCCCCTGCTCCATCCCCACCATCATGATGGCGCTCCGCTGTCCCATTCTGTCCCTGCCATTCTCTGCGGAGCACTGTGGTTGTTTCAGTAAGCATTGTGATTGGCTGCCGAGATAACCAATCAAAGAGCATTATGGATAAACAGTAGGGGTGTGCAAAGCGGGCAGTATTCAACTCAGATTCAGATTTGGCCTGATTCGGCGGACAGTGATTCGATATGCTGATTCAGATCACTGTCCCGATTCAATTCAGCTGAATCTGAATCTGAAGATTTGATTCTGATTTGGTAAATCAGCGATTCGTCCATAGATACAGCTTTATATGTTTTTTCTGTGTACCTCAAGGTACCAGGTGTGGCTTGTGAACATTGAGATGGTGGGGTAGATGGACCATCTCATGGGGGGGAGGGGGTCCTCCATATGTTCGGCGGCAAACCCGGAAGTGGACAGGAAGCAGCATTTCTGGGTCCGCTGTTGAGCACACAGGGACCCCGTCTGTGCCCCAGCAGCCAGTCCCCGACTGGAGACTCACCGCGGGGGGACCCCGGGTGCCCCCCCCTCCCCCCGACCAAGGAGGCACCAGTCACTGAGCCGGGGGTGGGTGGGAGATCCCCGTGTGCTCTGCAGTGATCCCGGAAGTGGACCGAAAGTACTTCTGGTCCACTTCCAGGTCTGCTACTGAGCACGCGGGGGACCCCCCTGCATTCCCATGGGATGCTCCATCCGCCCCACCATCTCAGCATTCATGGTACCTTGAGGTATGTAGAAAAAACATATAAAACTATGTCTATGGCCAAATTGTCGAATCTCTCCGAATTGCATTAGAGGCTTCTGATTCAATTTGGAGGAACTAATCAGTCTCCTGATTCAATTCAGATTTGGAGATTCTGCCACTGACTCGGGCCGAATCTCCTCCAAATCGAATGAGTGACAGGAGCTTTGCACGGCCCTAATAAACAGACAGACACACAAACAGACAGACTAAGCCCTTTATATATAATTTAAATTTTATTTTAAAAAATAATTGTTGTCCTGAATTATGTTTCTTTGAGTAGTGAAAATAGAGATGATTGCTTCAAAATGATAGCTCAAAATAAAGTATAACTCTTGTATATTGGGGGGGGTGTATGTGGAGGTGGGGGTGTTCGGTTGTGTAGGAGGGGCTGCCTGCATGCTAGGTCCTGGGAGCTGGCTGGGGGTGGGGGTAGTGGGGGGATCTGGGGGCACGGGCGCCTGCAGCAGAGTTCGCCTGGGTAGTGCAGTGCAGATGCAGTCCACCTCCACTCCTACACCCCCCATTCAGCCCATGGCTGCGCCCCCCAATAGTACATGGGGCTGAGCCATGCCCACTCCTCCCACCTGGGGCAGTCTTTGCTGTGCTTCTGCACTCACCCACTGGATGGTCCTGGCCTTGGCCAGCACACAGCTTCCCAGTGGGGCTGTTCCCACTTCTGCTGCTGCTGCCCAGGTACTGCTTTACCCCCACTGTCCTCCCTCCCCCACCCCCCGTCCAGCAGCTTCTTCTCATCTTGCCCCTGCTGTGTTGCTCTGCCTGCCCAGCACGATGAGCAGCCATCTGTGGGTGGCCGAGTGGGTAGAAGGTGGCCAGGAGCTGGAACTGGAGCCCTACACACTGGGGCAGGAGCCACCCAGCTGCAGCTCCCCCCTGCCAGGAGCGGTACAGCAGGGGCAGGCATTTCCTGCCTTGTATATACCAGTAGGGAACCTTCTGTTGTGAGTAGAGAAAATTGGTATTCTACAGCTAACTCAGTGTTGCCAAGGAAAAGATGCTTTGGTCTTTTTTTTTAATAACCTATTTATGAATACTCTAGATGAAAACATTATCTCTTTGTTGGGGTTTTTCATTTGATAGCCACATCTGGGTCCTTCTGATGGAATATTGCTTCTCTGCCTTTTGCCACCTGTTTTATACAGTCATCCCGTGTTTTCCATTTTCAAGTAACATTTTAAAGGGCAAGAAAATAGAGGGGAAAACAATACATGTAAATGAGTCTCTGGAAAGTAGGTAAAGATTATGAAGCCTTTTAAAGTTCAGCCAATCAGATTCCAGACCTTCCAAGTTAGCAACAAAGACAGTTTGCCCTGCTTTTTACATGAACAAAAATTAATTCTGGCCATACTTAAAAGCTGCCACCACCAATTTGTTGAGTGTTGAGTCTGTCTTAACTACCAGTTAAGTGTTGAAGCAGAACACAGTCAAATTTCTCTAATTCTGAACTCAATGTAAATGGTGGGTTTCTCTATTTCTGTCAAAATCTACTTTATTCAAAGTAAATGAGATGATTTTTTTTAAGTGAATAAAAGAAAAGCGTAGGTCTTTTTAACATGAAATCAAACTCACATCTCATGTGAAGTTCATCCTTGTGTTGAGAGCCAACATAAAGGCTATGCATCAGTAAGCCCCATCTTGAAGGCTGAAGTGGTGTGTGTAGAAAATGTTGACTTCTTTCCCTTGAATGAACATGAGTTGCTTCTAACTTACACCAGAGCTGAAACTGGTCTTCAGAGAATGCAAAACCTATTCATTGTATATAGTGCTTTGTCTCCCACACCGACATACAATGCCCACTAAAGAGTGATGTTGCCGCTGACTTTGACACATCAACCTTAGCAACTAGATATGTCTTTGGGACACAATGGATACATCCAGAGAGAACTTTAGAAATAATTTAATCTTAAAAATCTCTATAAACCTACAAGAAGCAGCATTTTGGCTCTTCAAAGGAAGGTATGCTCCAGACACTCCATAAAGTTCAATAGGGACTTTGCTATTGCTATTTGCTACTGATTTTAAGTGGAAGAAATTCAGATACTACAAAGATGGATGGTGAGACAGATAGATGAGCATTAACAGCTGCAGCTTGTTTTAAACATATTTATGGTAAAGTAGTAACATTTCAGTAAATATGTTAATAGTCTGACTTTTATAGGCCAAAAATGTATAGTCCTTATTTCCCATAGAAATGAACATTCTCTCATAATTTTGAACATTCTCTTCTAATGTTCTATAATGAAGGGAAGATCATCATTTTAATTGCAATACACTTATTAATAACATCCAGATTCTTTTACAGCTTTGCCCCTCCGTTTTACCATTACACTAAATTTTATATAGCTCACCATGGATACTGCCAGTTGATTTATATAAAGTGTCTTGTATTACTTGGATATTGAGAAGGAACTAAAATTAATTTGTATAGCTCTAACTTGGTAAATTTGAGCAGCTTATGTGATATGTTAATTATATGCCTGATTAAAAAAGAATGGTGCTCTTAGAGCATCTTATAGGGCGGTGCATCCATTTCTTAAATGAGCTTTTGAGCATCAGTGTCCAAGTATGGAAAAAAGATATCCATTGGGCTTTGGAAACTCTAATGTGAAAAATCTAGCTACATTACAAAGGCCTCGTTGAATATTGTGCTTCTCTGCAGAAAGATTCATTCTAGGACAGAGACCCCACATGAGATGCTGCAAAGGATAAAGTTGTACGTTGGCCCCTGGGCTGAGGCTCGTGAAATCGGGATTGTTTCATTCCTCTCTGCCACGGACTTCCCTGGGGTGGCCTCAGGCAGGTCATTTGTGTTCTCTCTCAACTTCAGTTTACTGGCTGCAAAATGAAAGTTAATGCAAGCCATGTGATGAAGATAAAGAGCTGAGGTTTCAGATCCTTGGTTGATGGGGATCTTTTAGAATCCTATGATGAACTTTAACAACATAATCGCTCCATAGCACCTTGTAAAGGCTCCTGATAGTAAGGTGAGCTCTCTTCCTGAGCAACAAAAGGAGAATACTAGAAAAGCAAGCCTGAGAGTGCCTGGCTATACTGGACAGGAACTTATGCTGTAAGAAGTCATTATTCTGACAAGCTCCTGTAGCTAAAGTTGTCAGGTATCCAGAATCAATACAGGGAGGCAGAAGTAATGAGGCTGAACTATTCTACAAACAAAAATTACAATGCAAAATGTAGGTGCTTAAGGCATTTGCAAATTGCATCTTGTACACTGCTGTTTCCTCACTTTGCTCTCAGGAAAAGAAGAGCAGATGAATAGGTGAAGAACGAATTGGAGATATGAAAAGGTGAAAAAGCAAGGAGCTGAGGTACTATGTAGGTGTTATAAAAACAGGATCCTATAAAAAATAAGGGGGAAAAAGCTGCAAGATATAAAAGCGATTGTACAGCTGGGTGACAGCTGTCTCAAAAGGGGAATGTTTCTACTGAAATCAAATAATGATTCCCTTATAGTCAGCACAATTTCGCTTCTGCTCTAAACTTAGTTATGACAACTCATTTTTCTAACCTTGATCTTTTTATGAATCAGGGAATGTGTTGTTTCTCTTGGTTGCTTCCCTTGCACCAACTGCTGTAGTGTCTAGGGAGGTACGTCCAGCAAAGCACTTCTGCACAGGTTTCACCTGAAGCCCAGTTCCCTCTCACAGGGCTAACCATATGCTTAGAGTTAAATACATGCTTAAATGCTATCCCAGATCAGGCTTTAGGCTCATGCCTCAGTGCCTCCAAGTCCTTATTGAAATGTCTTTTCTCAAGGAACAGGTTTTGGAGGTTTTTGGATAATTCTCTGAATAATGGTTTCCCAAAGTCTGTGCCTTAGGATAAAAAAAAATTGGACTGGATAGAAAAAATTACACGCCATGGCAGTAGAGACTAAGTCTCGATTCCAAGGAAATAAACCGTGTCCACTCACTCCTGTCTCACACCTCAACCCAGGAAATGAGGGGATGAGGCTATTGCATTGGCTCCCCCAGTTTGGGTCTGATCCTAGGGACGTCCTCAGGCCCTCCTCACAAGTTTGAGTATGATCCTAGGGACGTCCTCAGGCCCTCCTCACTGCCTCGTTCTTGGGACTGTGTCATGCAGGGAGCAGGTGCATAGGACTGATTGCATTCATGGCAAAGCTGAGCTCTCTGTCACCAGAGTATAGACAAAATCCATCCAAAACATATATGGATGAGCACTAGGTTCTTGCTTCGCTTTATACTGACCCAGCTTCACCTTAGAAGCTCAACATTTAAATATTGGGAGTCGATCACTACACAAATGAATGGATGCAAAAACAAAAAGGAACATCCTGGAATAATGCATTGGACTAAATCCTTTAGCTTATGAGGCAAATTGGTGTAATTATCATAGCTGTACCTGCAGAGGATCTGCCCTCTTTCTGGCAAGCAGCTGATCAAATTCAGTTGGGAGTTTGCCTAAGGAGAGCGACTACAGAGTCCCCGGTCTGTCCTTCTAACATTGAGTTTGGCGATTGTGTGAAATGCAACTCACCCCGCTCATCTGCTAAGGAAAAAAGTCTTGCTCTAAAACCAGTTGACGTCAATGGAAAGATTCAAATTTACTTCATTGGGCTTTGGATGGTGCTCAGCAGAAATGAAGTAAATGAATGTCTATGTTAGGTAGAGGGTAAGAGGACACACATGGAAGAAAAAAAAGCAGATGCTAATATCAGCTATTACATCTGCCTTACCTGGGAGCTTTAATTGTACTGCAGTTGGCTAATGCCCTTGATGATTTAACTGACAGCGTGAGTGGAAGCTTTTGGAAGAGTCTTCACTCCGCATTAATTTTATGTCATATTGTTCCACCTAAACTGAGCCTGCCTTCAGGGAAGCATTGGGTAAGATGCGCATACAACATGAAACACAACGGTGGAACATCAGTGCAACTTCACTCATAAAATGCAGCTATAAGACTGAGACACTCTGAGTTTTCTTGCTGGTTTCAGCTAATGAGAATATAAATTTTTACTCTTGTTTTTTTCTTCCTGTTTAGCACCTGCTGAGCATTTCATTGGGCAGGGGGGTTACTTTATTTCTGGATTCACTTTCAACAAATAAACTCAAGGTTGTTCAGTTCTCTTTGAATGTGGGATCAGGGTAGCAAAAGATGGGGAAATATAACACGCATTTCACAGAATGCATCTCTGGCGTAACTCACGGGCGTCACCTAAGTTATAACAAGGACACATTTAGTTTGTTGTTTGTGTGCGGGCCGGGAGTGCCCCGAGCCCTTTTTCGCGCTGCACGCGGGCTGTGGCCAGCAGCCCGGGCACGCGGGGGCGGAGAGGGGAGGCTTTCGCTCTGGAATTAGGCACGGACGCGTATCGGTAGTTTAAAAGATTGTTTACTTACACCGAGATGGCAATGGTGTAGGCTGGAAAGCTTGCTTCAGTTGCAGTTACAGAGAAGAAAAAGGAAAGAGGCGGACAAGAGTTCTAGACTTGTGAACTCTAGCCCAATCCGGCTGAAGGCTCTGAACACGTGAGCCCGTCGCGTCAGCCGAAGAAAGTACTCGTCCGGAAGAGCTCTGAACCAACTCACACGAAGTTTGCTAGGCTCCGTGGGTCCAGTTCTTTTGCGCGCAGGTGGGGTACGTCTAGGAATTCTGTCGGCAACGGGGAGAGGCTAGAGATTGATCAGATCTCTGTAGCCTGCTTCAAATGCACTGGGTCCGTGAGGATCCGCAGCGCTTAGAGATCTTCACACAGCGTGAAGTCTCCTCCTCCCTTGTTCGTGGAGTCCTCCAACTTGGGCGGAAACCACTCAAGCCTTTTATACGGCTAGCAAGCCAATCACTAGCCGCCACGTGAATAATTTAGAACTGGCCAATAATGGGACCCAAATCTACATACAAATGGCGGGAACTCTTTGCAACGAGCACCTCTGTGCTGCAACAAAGAAATGCACCCTGCAAAGAAAGCTCCAAATCGGCAGGAATTTCTCCCTTGCACCGGGGTTCTCTTTTGCAGCAGAAAACTCCACCGTGCAAGGAAGCTTGCAATTTAGCGGGGACAATTTAGCAGTGCCGAAGCACACACAAATTAAAATCACACCTTTTGGGTTATGACAGTTTGTAATGCAAATTAGAATCCAGGGTGTATTTTTCCAGAGGTTCTTATGGACGTTTGCAAAGTTGCTAAATGAACACTAACTTAACAAGCATTGTTAAAGTATGTTTCTACTTAATTTCTTGCAATTTTTCATTGCCTAGTCAGAGCACCCGGAGGTCTGGATTACTCAAAATCCACAACTCTTGCTAATCAGTGGCCTGCACAACTAGAATACCTTTCTCAAAGCAGTTTCTTACTCAAATGCATGCAGTAAATTAAGCCTATGCAGCAATCCCAAAGGTTACTTTTCTTTGTACAAACACCCAGCCCTGGATGGGATTAACAGGGCAGGAGAGAAATGCCAGTGTAAATCACATTATGCCACAGATCTGATTAATGCCATAGTATGTGACCTAAGTGTGGGTAATTCAGCCAGAAAGGAGCAGGAAAGAGGAGAGAGCGAGGATTATGGAAATTAGCTGTTCCTTTTAGGTATTTGCACTTCCTGATGGTTCAGTTAAAAGTACTGATGCATTTAATTATCTACTTGCTGCCTCTTGGCAATGGAGGAGAGCCTTTATGAAGCATTTAAACTAGGAGATGGTCACTACTATTCTCTTAATTTTCCCCACAGCTATGCCCTTATAAATCATTAAGTTTAGTGGGTTTATGCTATTTTATTTGCAATTGGCTCCACTGTGCATAAAAAATACTGCAGAAAGAGGCATCATGCATGGGAGAAAGAGATGGAAGAAATGAGGCAGAAGCTTCTCTTTTCTTTATCCAGCATGGACAGTGAGTTATGCCCTCATCAGACGTTGTATTAAATGGGACGGACACAAGATAGCAGGGCACCCTCCAACGCCCTGACTCGCTTTGTGCCTTGATCCTGCAAGATGCCAAGCATCATCAAGTCAATGTGAATCAGAAGAAGCTGCCAGCATTGAGAACTACACTAGATTCAGCCATGGGCTAATTTCAGAGGGACCAACTGGAGGATAAGGCATTGCCTACCATGAGGAGTAACCCTCTGCAATAGAGTCTTAAGTTTTGCGAGCCCCGTGCCCAAGCCTTCTTCCTGC
>NW_005841873.1:1890456-1893147 GCF_000455745.1 Alligator sinensis
GCTCATGCCTTTTATTTCCAGTGATTAACCCCATTAATATGCAGCTCAGGCAAGCTGTGATAAGCGGTTTGAAAGGTGTTTACTAGCTGAACGTACACAGTAGAGCCAGTTTCCAACAGTGAGCTTTCCTTTAAAAATACTGCCAAATAATTCTTCTGCAACCGTCTTGATTTGTAAGAGTAAAACTGACAGTATTCTGCCATTTTTTTGCCACGGCCACCACATTATGCATGTTCTTCTTACCCATATGAAAATCACAACTGCCGTATATCTCAGAGACTCATTATGGGAGAGAGAATGATATTAATACTGTACGTTCATTTAAAAAGATGTTACAAGAAGAACTATATTTTCATTTTTAATTAGCAATTTTTGTTGCAGAGAGCTGTAAAGCACCAGGAGTCTGGGCATCAGTTCCAATACAGCTATAAAATACACAGCTTTGCCTGGAACCATATTGTTGCGAATGAATCAAACAGCATAATCAAACCTTTTTATACCCCTGTGCAGTATCTAAGTTTAAATTAGAAATAGCCCAGCAGCTAATTTGCCTCTCAATTTGTTTTTGTTTTCATCGTATATCAGCAGTGGGCATACAATCATTTGTTCTACCTTTGGGTTGTATCAACATGCAGGCATCTGACCTGAGTCTATTATATAGTCTGATGCCTGAGATACAGAGCATTTTAAGTCTGAGTTGCTAGTTTTTCAGCATGCCTGAGGTTAAGACTGCTCGTTTGAAGTGCCTAGGGTGGATTTAGGCATACAAGGTTCCTTGGGTGAATCTGATATCTTTTATTAGACCAACCTAGATAGTTGGAAAATAATTATTAAGCAAGCTTTCGGGTTCAAAAACCCTTCATCAGGCTAAGGAAGTTTCAGCAGTTGGTGTGTGGATGGAATGAAAAGTGAAGAAGCCAGCGGCTGGGCTGGTATGCACGCAAGACAGGTAGTCATTGAAAATGTAGACTGAGGAGTCAATGGGTGAGAGACTGGGGGAGATGGGTGTGGGGAGAGAGAGAGAAGGGGGATGAAAGTGGTGAGATACCTGGGGAGTCGGATGTCAGGCAGGTTATAATGTGTCATAAATCCAATGTCTATATTTAGTCCATGATTTTTAGTATCCAGGAGGTTGATGAAGTGGAGTTCATAGGCTCGTCTCTGGGAAGTGTTTTGTAGGTTTCCTTTGAGGATCAGGACTGCGAGATTGGAGAGAGAGTGGTTTTCTTGTGAGAAATGTGCCCCCACCGGTAATTGGGTATTTCTGTCTTGGATAGATTTCCGGTGTGCGTTCATTCTGGTGCGCAGTTGTTGTCTGGTCTCCTACGTATTTTCCATCAGGGCATTTGGTGCATTGACTGAGATATATCACATTTCTGGAGGTGCAGCTGTAAGATCCTGGGATGCTGATGGCTCTCTTGTGGGGTGTAGTAATAGTGGGGGTGATGGAGATGTGTTGGCAGGTTTTGCATTTCTTGTCCTGGCACGGTCTGGATCCTTTTGGTGTGTTCTGGGCTTGAGGAAGTTTGCTTCTGGTGATGAGGTTGGCGAGGTTCAGTGCTTGTTTGAAGGCTAGGATGGGTGGCTCTGGGAAGATCTTTTTAAGAATAGGGTCTCTTTCTAGTATGGATTGCAATTGTTTGAGGATTTTCCGTACAGGTTCAAGGGAGGGGTGATAGGTCATAACCAGCGGTGTGTGATTTGTGGGGGGTGGTTCTTCTGTACTGCAGCAGTTCTTCACGTGGTATCCGGGTGGCTCTTTCAAATGTGCGATCTACCTCTCTGGAGGAGTGTCCTTGTTGGGTGAAAGCCTTTTTAAGATTGGTGAGGTGGCAATCCCGGGTGTTCTCTTCAGTACAGATGCGGTGGTATCTGAGGGCTTGGCTGTAGATCACAGCTTTTTTGGTGTGTTTAGGGTGATTGCTGGTTCTGTGCAGATATGTATGTTGGTCTGTGGGTTTCTTGTATAACATGGTCTGTAGGGTGGGTTTAGGAGCCTTGCTTTAGGCAGTCATTTTTTGATTTAAAATATTTGTTGAGAATGATGGTTTACTCTTCATTGATTCAGAGTCCTACAGCAGGACATAGATTTTTTCCCCCTGATGCATGGATGCCCTACAGGTACAAGCTTTAATATTGCTGGGGTCAGAGTTAAGGTCTTGTATTAGACGATGTGGTGAATAATGTCACATATGGACTGTGCAACCATGCACAGAAGATATGTAAGACGTGTGACATACTGACCAGGTGCAGAGACTCAGTGAGAGAGGTTAATGCAAAATGTTTCTTGTCATTTAATGCAGTGCTTCTCAACCTCTTCCTCAGCATGACCCCATTTAAACATTGGAAGTCTTTTGTGACCCCAAAATGATGCAGACAAGATCAGTGCCTCCTTCCCCCACAGGCGGCATGGCTGGAGCAGAGCCCATGGCGGAGGGGATGCAGGCTGTCCACTGAGGGCTTGGGGCTCCCTGCCTTGTGCCTTCCCCCCAGGTCCTCTGCAGTCTAGTAGGTCGGAGGGCAGCGGGGCAGGGAGCCCTGAGCCATCAGTGGTTAGCTTGCATCTGCCCCTGCTCTGTGCACACATCTGTAGGGCACATAACCCCCCCATGCCTCCCTCCCCAGGAGTGCATGGGCAGCAGGGAGCCAGGCCCCCCCGCTGCCGCCCAATGAGCTGCCCGTGGCTCCATT
>NW_005841873.1:1893178-1911871 GCF_000455745.1 Alligator sinensis
TTCCTGCCCTAGCTCCGAGCCCCATGCACCAGCCTGGCTGGGCAGTGCCCCCAGCCCTGCCCTGCCCTGCCCTACTCCCTCACACTCTCCCTCCCTCACCATGGGGGCCTCAAACTTTTCTCCCCTCCACCAACTGACTTATCTGGAGGGAACTACAGGAGCCACTCTCCACGCTGCCTGGCTGCCACCTGCATGTGTGTGTGCACACATGCACATGGTGCCCCATGTCTGATCACCTTCCTCTCGTTCACCCCAACCCAAGCAGCCCCTTGCAGGCTGGAACTCCTGTTTCCCACTTTTTCTGTGATTCTCATCATAATCGGTCTACAATGTCAAGTGTCTTTGCAACCCCATTTTTTAATGTTGCAACCCCAAATGGGGTTGCGACCCCAAGGTTGGAAACCGCTGATCTAAGGCTTTGTGTGGACTTTCCTCCCACTCCCAGCCTTTCATCTTTACCAATGGGTAAACAGATGTTAAACATAAACAAGGACTTATTTTTTTTCCTTGTTTGTCAAGACTGTATTGAATTTAACAACTCTACAGGGGAAAAGACCTCATGACAAATGAAAGGGAGGAAGCAGAAGTAGATTTGTAGTACCACCAGCTTTTTCTCTTACTCCCTGATTTAGTATGTTGATAAATTCTTAGCATTCAAATATATCAAGGGGAACCAAGTGATCTCCAAACACACCGCAGCCATGGACAAGCTGTGGCAGGAGGAAATCCCTCCATTTTCAAACCCAGCTCCTCTGTCATCATCGGCCAGTAGGTTGGGGGAATAACCTTTGGGGAAGAACGATTCCCCAAACTGCACCAGCCAAATGGAGCTGGTGGTCTAAAATACACTAACCCGATATGTAAAATAACAGTGCAAAGCTGCCTCATGGGGCATCTCCAGTGTAAGTGGATGGACACATCCTGCTGGTGGCATCAAGGTAAGGCAGGAAAGAGGTGGGTTCTGACCAGCCCCTGTTTCTTTTCAGATCCATCGCTGCACCACCCCATCAGCTATTTCTGCGGTCACCATGGGGATTGGTCTCTCCTAGTTACCTTAGCAAGAACAGATGCTTGGTGCTTGGAGATGGCATGACAGGTTTTCTCGTCCTTTCTGACCTCCAGCCTAGCCAAAGTTATCTCTTCTGCCAAGAGAAAAGGATGGCAGACCTCTGAATATCTGAGGCACACAAGCCAGACAGGTACAGAGCAAACAGACTTTTCCTCCTTCTGGATTGGCTTTTAACTTTCATTGCATTACACGGCCTAAGAGTATAAAAATAAAATGACTTATAATAGGCAGGTGTGAAGATTCATCAGACACCCACACACTGCAGGTGCTTTGCAAGTCATTAGGCAAATCTCTTAAGTTTGACTACCCACTGAAGCTTCCTTATTCTGTAAGGTTTTGAGTAACCAGTTGCTGGTTCAAATCCTGGTCTGTGCTGCTACGATGGCATCAGGCACAGTCAAAACTTTTTCAAGCAATCACAGCAGTGGAAACTCCTCAGATCACCTGCTTCTCCTCTCAGTAGAGATGTTACGTCTTCCTCCATTCACAATGTCTCTCTTTGCAAGTGACAGTTAAAATCGTCCCTCCCACCGTTTCAGATGGCAGGTGGGGTGGGGAATAACGCTGAAAACTAGCTCTTTCAAGCTAACAGTATCATCTTTGCTCATTCATGGAAATGCTGAGTCAAGAATCAGTGACAATATTTGCACAGGACGATGGAATGACCTGTAAGTGGTTATATTTTTGACTATGTATGGATGTGCAGTGGAGGTAATACAGATAATATGCACCTGCACATTATCCAGCTCATTTCCAGTTTCTCATGAGCCAGTGCTTGCAAAAAAAAATCTGCACAAAAGTTGGCAGAATCCATTCCTTCTTGAAGGGGGAAAGAAGAAATGGAATTAAAAGAGGGCAAGCCTTGACTGCCAGGGATGACCTTGATCTTTAGTTAAAGTACTCTACCTGGCTCCCTTGGTCTCTATTGCACAGTAGTCTTGTTCCAGAGCCCTCATGCTCTCTTGGAATATGCTTCAACATAGCAAATGAACATACATTTGAGTGGCCACTTGAAGTTATCTCTGCTTTCCACTCCACTGTAACCTGCCAAGATAGAAACATAGAAAGTCTTTTAGAAATTTGAAGGACCTTCAGCTGGTAGACAAGGGTCCAGGAAGCAACCACAGTATAGCAGGAACTCACTGCTGTCTCCCTGAATGGGGCTGTAGAGAGAGGAGAGAATGACTCCAGCTAAGATTTTTACTCTCAGGTTGCAGTGATTTAGCTGTTCAAGTTTTTCCCTTGAAGAATCAGGGTTTTATCTATGCATATAGATAAACTGAGATGCCCTTTTGAGTAACTGCCACAGCAGCAGGAGATGGCTAATCGGCATACTGTTTTTTTGTCATACGGAAGAGAAACAGTAGATGTGGCACTTCTAGCTCATGAAAGAGACTTAATGATGCCTGGATTAGAAGAGCAGAATGATCCCATTGCTTCAGCTTTTCTCACTCTCAGGCATCTGATGCAGATGGAACAAACTCTTACTGAATTTTGCTAAGCTGCAGTGTTAGGTAGAGCTATGCAAAGCTCGAGTTGCATCCACACAGCATGTTTACCAAGCCCAGCAGCTGGATCCTCAAACAGGCCTCACTGTTCCCTGCTAGCTGGCTCTTAAACCAGCGGCAGTATAGCCACTTGTGCACCGTGCTTCAGGTAGGTCAGGCAGTCGCACTCCTTTTGGCTTCAGAGGCAGCCTGCACAGAGCAGCTTGCTTGAACATGCTGGTGCTATGCCTGAGGTCTCTGCCAAGTAGATCTCAAAGCAGTCTTCCTCTTGGGTAGCTTTCTGAACAGGGTCAGACTTTTGCTTAAACCAACATTTGAAGAAAGAGCTTAAAGCAAAGATTGAATTGAACTAGTGACTTCCAAACGGTTTTGCCTCAGCACATGAAATGTGACATGAATTTGTTCTCACATACCTCAGGGCTGGGCTTGAGCAAAAATAATAGAACAGGAAGCTAGAGCACTGCTTTGTCTCTCTAGGGTGGGATCTGGGATTTTCCAGAAGTGTTCATCGTTGTTCTTTTGCTGCTGTCACTGGCATGAATGGGAGTTTTGCACCAACTTCACTGAGACCAGAGTTGGGTTAATACAAGGCACATCTACATGTTCATTGATGCTCCTTAGAAACTGCTTATTTTGTTTAGTACTTGCTTAATACGGTACTAACTAAATGTGCAGTAACTAGAGTTACTGTGCACTAGCACTGGTGCATGGTTGTTGTGTGACACTTATTGTGCATTAGCCTAATAACACTGCTCAGTAGGCTATTAGCATGGGTTTTAACTGCCACGCTACTGCACAGTGTTGTTAGGCTAATGCACAGTAAGAGTCTCACGTAGACGCGCCCACAGGGTATTTTCATAAATCCCACACCCACACTAGGCTTTGTACACTAGGCTACTCGAAGAATCACCTGACCTTAGCAGCTATTTAATGGATGGGTTTAGGAAACGCCACTGTGATTTAGAAGCGTAGATATGATTGAAAACCAATGGGAATTTTTCTCCTAAATCACTTTTAAGGAGGATTTGCAGAACCACTTATCAGATACTCCTTGAGTTTCTATTAGTTAAAAAAAAAAGTTCAATCCAGGTGACTCTGGCATGGTTTGAGAGTATTACCCTGCACACATCTAGTGTTGAGCTAGGGAGCCTAGTGCTCTTCTTGCTCTCTCATTATTACTTATGGGGGCTTTGTCTCCATAAATAACACAGGATTGTGCCCATTGTGATCTCCAGAAGAATACTAGCGAGAGAGAAAATTTCTTTTAGAATAACAGAATTAAGAGAAGCCTGAAGATGCAGGCTGGAAAGCAGCTTGGAGAAGCCGTCAGAAAGTTTCAGGGGAAATTACAATCTCTACATAACGTGGGGGAAACTTTCAGAAGGAATAAATGGTAGCTGGATTTAAAAAAAAAATCAATTTCTCTAATATGATACAAGAAATGCAATCTAAGTTTTACTGTTAAACAAAGACGTGTTAAATGCCTGGGAAAATAGATATGGATTTTAGAGGCATTCTGTTTCAATTTGAAGTGCAAATGACTTTAAGCAGCAGTAATTGGAATACAGTGTGAAGCCTTCTGAAATGTTCCCAAGCTAGGTTGTTCCCCCTACTGACTCTCTGGGAGGCAAAAGAAGTGCTGTAACCTCCAATTCTTGCTTTCTGGAATATGAATTTGTCAATCCATCAGAGCTTTCTCATCTCTCTTCTTCCTGTTAGTCATCTTACAGTGACGAATGTTTGATCAGGCCTTTCCCCCTGGTGAATTAAGCAAATTTTTGTTAAGCATGGTTTCAAAACGGGCGCAAATTAACTCTCACTTGAAGTGAATTGACAGATTTGCCAGGCTTTCACAGCAAGTCACTGGTCAAAGAGTCTGGTGACACCAAGGTACACATTTTAGGAGCCAGGCCTAAGGTTAAAGAGGGCATAATATTGCCACTGATTTGTCAGCGGTGATAAAAGTCCAAATATAGAAGCCTGGTTTTACTGAAACCAGGGGTTAGGATTTCACTCATTAGGTGTTTAAGTTAAAAAAAAAATGTAAATTCAGGTCTTTTTGTATTGCTGAGGAAGATGAAAAAGAAGATTTACTAGTACTAACTATCCATAGACATTAAGAAGAGAAACCCAGCCATAATTTTAGTCTATACCTCGAAGGCACATGAGGGCTATGTGCTATTGCTTCAGAATCCCAACTACAATATTTGACTTACATTTAAGGATGACTGGTCGATCCATAACAGGGTACATGGTTAAACATGAGCTGCAACTAATAATTAAAGAGGTCAATACTATAGATATGGTTTTTCCTAATGAACCTCTTTTGTTTGCTCCTTCTTGAAGCAGTTATGTATAATTAAAATACACAAGGGCTAGCTTTTTGAAGGATCTAATTAATTAAAAACTACCAAGAGGTAAAATAGTACAACAATTAAAATAAATAACGCATCTTATTTTCCTTTTCTATCTCCAAAGGGTTTCATCTGATCCATTATGTTTAAATGCTTGACTTTCTAAAAAGGCTGTGCACAAACACTGAAATTAAGCCATATGATGGAAGGGATTAATACAAAATTCTCAAGGGTTGCAGGTACTTGACCTGAGAATTTAAAAGCTCCAAGCCCAGTAATTGTTCCAAATTGTTGTCATAATAGAGCAGCTGGTAAGAATGAGTTGACAGCAAGATGCTTGCAGCCTTCCTGGGCAAATGGATTAACCAGGGAATAACTGCCTGTTGATAATACTGGTCTTACTAAATAAAAGTATTTGTACTTCTAAGCCTAGGGGGACCATAGACAGATCAGATGGCAAAATGATATTAAGCACATGTGGAAAAATTGCAGCAGTAGGGGAAATATGTGGGGGGTTTTTAATTATATTCACAGCACAATTAAATTACCTCACAAGTCCCCCAAAGTGAGAGCATTTGGGATCTGACAAATTGAGAACAGTGGGCAGATCAACAAAGACACAGCTGAGTGTATAGGCCACGTGTCATTCCTTGCGGGCATGGACACACATAACACTTAGAATGGGTTAAATGTGGTTTATGCCTGAAGCAGACAGACATTCAAGGCTGTTAAATCAGTTCACTGTGAACTGGTTCACTATTGTATGTGGAAACCAAGTTTTCCCTGGTTAACACCTTGACTTTAGCAAGGCTTTTGTTATAGTCTCCCACAACATTCTTGCAGGCAAGCTGAGGAAGTACAGGTTGGATGAACAGACTGTAAGGCAGATAGAAAACTGACTGGATTGTTGGGCTCAAAAGGTAGTAATCAATGACTCAGTGTCTAGTTGGCAGCCAGTATCAAGTGGAGTGGCCCAGAGGTTGGTCCTGGGACTGGTTTTGTTCAATATCTTCATCACTGACCTGGAAGATGGATGGGGTGCATCCTCAGCAAGTTTGCAGATGACACCAAGCTGAGGGGAGTAGTAGATACACTGGAAGTTAGAGCTAGGTTTTAGAGAAACCTCGATAAATTGGAGGATTGGACCAAAAGTAATCTCATGAAGTTCAGTAAGGACAAGTGCAAAGTTCTGCACTTAGGATGGAACAGTCTCATGCCCTGGTACAAGCAGGCGACTGGCTAAGTAGCAACTCTGCAGAAAAGGACCTGGGGGTTACAGTGGGCAATAAGTTGAATATGAACCAACAGTGTTCTCTTGTTGCAAAGAGGGCCAATGGCATACTGGGCTGCACTGCAAGATGCATTGCCAGCAGATGGAAGGAAAGTGATTCTTTCCCTCTACCTGGCATTAGTGAGGCCACATCTGGAGTACTGTGTCCAGTTTTGGGTCCCCCACTACAGAAAATATGTCGACAAATTGGAGAGAGTCCAGTGGAGGGCAGTGAAAATGGTTAGAGGCCTGGGGCACATGGCTTTTGATGAGAGGCTGAGAGAATGGGGCTTATTTAGTCTGGAGAAGAGAAGGCGGAGCGGGGATTGAATAGCAGCTTTCAACTACCTGAAGGGGGGTTCAAAAGAGCTTCCATCTGCTGGCAAAAGAGCTGGACTGTTCTCAGTTGTGGTAGATGACAGAACAAGGAGCAATGGGCTCAAGTTGCAAAAGGGAAGTTTAGGTTAGATATTAGGAAGAAATTTCTCATGAGAAGAGGAGTCAAGCACTGGAACAGGTTACCCAGAGGGGTGGTGGAATCTCCCTCTTTTTAACCCGGCTAGACAAAGCCTTGGCTGGGATGATCTAGTTGGGGATGGTCCTGCTTTGAGCAGGGGGTTGGACTAGATGTGACCTCCTGAGGTCCCTTCCAACCCTCATTTTCTATGAGTCTACGATCCAATGACACAGGTGTGGTTGGTCCCACACTGCATTGCTCATCCCCACCCAACACATTGCTAACACTGGCTGGTCTGGTACACAATCAGAACTCTAGTGCTCCTTTTTCTTCCTCTTTACAGTCCTGCAACACTTATCCACTTCCCAATCAGTGACATTTTGGAACAGTTCAATTATTATGTGTGTCCATGCCCTGTGTTAGGTTACCAAGCAGCAGGCATTCTCAGTAAAGGGGCAGATTTATCACACAGACATGCTGCTCAGAAAGAATGAATGTTCACCATAGAGTTATGCAGAAGGTATCAAACCAGAGAACAGCTTGTGAGTTAGGACTTTGCACTGACTCTTGCTTTTCAGAAGACATCTCGTGGTATTTTGCAACGACAGTAATTTGCTTGGATCTTTGTGGTGCTCCCTAGCAGGACAGTTCCATAAAAAGCACACAGTGGGGCCTTTGTTTAGCATCGAATGGATTTTATAAAACCATCTAGCTCTACTACAGTGTATCCATTATTTAATCTCATCATGCCTTACAAAAGCAGTTGGTATTTCTATTTTCATTTTCCTGGATGAGAAAACTAAGGCACAGGGTGGAATGGGACTGCCTACTGCCAAGCAGTGGATCACTGGTACAATCAGAAACAGAATCTAAGTCTGCTGAGACCCAGATACCCATGGCAGTCTGGGACAAGAATTTTGCAGAGTTTATTTTTTTAAAACCAGCTTAAAGCCCATGTTATTTATGAAGAGGCAATGTCCTCAAGAGTCAAATATCTGCTATGTGGCTCTGCCTCCCAATGAGAAGGTAATTCATCTCTAGTTCAGTTTCTGCTTTTGAGTGGAGTACAAGTGATTTACCAGGACAACAGCAAAGTGTTCACTCTTCTTGGAGAATGGCTGCTATAGTAGTTCTGCTACTGCAAGCTTTTAACAGCTGTCCTGTTCCGGAAGAATTATCTAAGCGTATCCTCCATAACGGTGGTACAAATGCTCACGATCTGTAATGTATATAATCTCATCACATCCTTTAGAAACGGGGATGTGCTATCATCCACATCACAGATGGAGCACAGAGACTACAGGCATAGGCAGGCATTACATTTCTAGCAGGAGAAATACCTCTCTCCCATTAGCAACTGGAAATGTACAGTCGTGCATTCAGTTTCTTCTGCAAGAAACATGCTTGATCTGGGAGAAAGAACTTCCTGTTCATAGATTCATAGATTCATAGATGCTAGAGTCAGAAGGGACCTCAATAGATCATCGAGTCAGACCCCCTGCATAGGCAGGAAAAAGTGCTGGGTCTAGATGACCCCAGCTAGATGCTTATCTAACCTCCTCTTGAAGACCCCCAGGGTAGGGGAGAGCACCACCTCCCTTGGGAGCCCGTTCCAGACCTTGGCCACTTGAACCGTGAAGAAGTTCTTCCTAATGTCTAGTCTAAATCTGCTCTCTGCTAGCTTGTGGCCATTATTTCTTGTAATCCCCGGGGGCGCCTTGGTGAAAATGGTTAGAGGCCTGGGGCACATGGCTTTTGATGAGAGGCTGAGAGAATGGGGCTTATTTAGTCTGGAGACCGCAAGAGAAGGTTGAGAGGCGACCTTGTGGCTGCCTATAAGTTCATCATGGGGGCACAGAAGGGAACTGGTGAGGTTTTATTCATCAAGGCGCAGTAAAATAGTCCACTGCGCATTAAAGCACATGTGCAGATGAGTCCAGTATGGAATGTAAAGCTTAAAATTGACAGCAGTCTTGGATGGAGATTATCTTATGTGCTTTAAATAGTTTACAATGGGATGCTATTTTTGGGTTTTTGCTCTTAGGCACAAGAAATGCACTTCTGTAGTAAAATACTTTGCTTTTTTAAAATTTATTTTGAGTTTAATATTTGGTTTTTTGCCAAGCTAGATGAGAACAATAACTACAGTCAAATTCTGGGTTTCCCCAGATCTGTGAGAGAGGTTCATCCCGTCTAAGTCTCAAAGGGTGCAGACAACCTGGTTTTCTCTATCACCAGTGACTTAGAAGAGCAGGAAGAGGTTGAAACCAGAATTGTGGTCTGGTAGGCAGAACCTAGACAACTTTTATGTATCAAAAGAGAAAAAGGAGATAAATATTAAGGAAATATTATTTAGCCTAAAACAAGATCCAGCTGCATCTACAGAAAGTGATTATTTTATTCTCCAAGGGCTGCATGGAAAAGATGTGTGGTGAACAGCATGTGGCAGAAGATGTATGAATCATTTCACAATGAATCCCAAGTGCCTGATACTTTATTACCTTACATGGGAAGTTACTTCCAGAGGTAGTAAATTTTTCACTTAAGCTTCCTTTGCTGGCTATTATCCTTCAGCTTTTCTCCCTTTAATTAAATCATATAAACGTTCTTGCTTTTTCTTTGTTTTGTTTAACCATTTGCAATATTTTAATGGCAATGGGCAGAGAAAAATAAATGTAAAAGAAATATGTTTTAGCAGCAAATCCAGCTATGGTTAATGCTGAGACTGATACCAAGTTCTACTGGTACTGTGAAGGATTTATTGCATTTCAACACCTCAACAGACAGCCATGAAAACTGTGATCTTCCCTAGAATCCCAGATTAGACACAGTAATGTGAGAGAAGAAAGATATGGGTAGTCAGGAATGGATTTTCTTCTTTATATTGAATCCCCTGTTGTGCGAGTAACCTTTCTGGCAGCTTATAGAATTTGAATGTGTCAGGTTTCTGTAATTACAGCCACCTGGGAAACGTTCTACCTGATGTTCTCGATTATGTCTAGTTATCTATTAATAACATAGCTAGTGTTAGTTAATATTAATGTGTCTTATTCAATAATGCATTGTTTATTTAAGTACTTATTCAGTTTTTCTTACTTAAGCCAAGCTCCCGTTGACTTTAATGGGTAAGAACAAAGAAGGTTAATAACAGGTGAACTTCAGAGCAGGAAATAAAATACAGCGGGTGCATCTACACAAGATGTTTTACTGCGAAGTAAAATTTATTGCGAAGTAGCATTTACTGTGAAGTAGCATTGGACATAAGGGAAAAATTCTTCAAGGTTCGAGTGTCCAGGGTCTGGAACAGACTTCCCCCAGAGGTGGTACAATCACCTACTCTGGAAATATTCAAAAAACGTCTGGACGCTTACCCTGCTAGGGTCATCTGGCCCCCGCAGTCTTTCCTGCCCAAGTGCAGGGGGGCTGGCCCTTATGATCTCGTTAGGCCCCTTCCAGACCCTAACATCTATGAATGAATTTATGAATAGTTTACTGCACAGTAAGCATGTGTTCCTACACGTGCATATGCTTACTGTGCAGTAAACCTCATTAATTGTGAATAAATCTACTACCTGCAAATACAAGTAGCAAATTTACTTGCAATTACTAACTGTACAGTAGTGCTTGTGTGGATGCCTGACCAGGAGCAAATCTGCTCCTGCTCAGCTGGCCGCCATGGGGCAGGAGATTGCTGCCTGCCTCCAGGAGCTGCCTACTGCTGGGGCGGGCTCTGCCACCAGAGCCTGGGAAGGGACTATGTCCCCCTGCCATGGCATCAGGATGCTACAAGCCCCCCACTCCAAGATCACAATTGGGGAGTGGAAACTGGGAGATCCTTATCTCCCAGCCCTTGTTTAGCCATCCTGATCGGGGACCAGGGGCTGGGAGATCCTTATCTCCCAGCGCTGGCTCCATGGTTGCGGGGCTGGTGCTGGGAAATCTTTATCTCCCAGCGCCAGCCCTGTGGTTGCGGGCCTGGTGCTGAGAGATTCTTATCTCCTAGGATCTCTCAGCACCAGCCCCACGTCTGCAGAACTGGTGCTGGTGCCCCACGACCTTGCAACTAGTGCTGGGAGCTCCCTGCTGGTGGGGGCTGGGGAGCCTGTTCCCCACCCAGCTCTGCCATCGTGGAGCTGAGCAGGGAACAAGCTCTCCAGCCCCCTCCCTGTGATCACAGAGTAGGGGCTGGGACCTGTCCCCGTCATCCATTCTGCCAGTGAGAGAGAGAGAGAGCATTGATCATAGATGGTTCAAATTTTGTAATTTGATGCCGCAGAGTCGTTTCCGACGCCACGGTGCAGTAACATTGGTGTCATAGTTTGAGCCTGCTGACTGTCACTGTAGCAATGAGCTAGTGACATAGCTTGTCACTATGGTGACCTAGCATCTTGTGTAGATACTCCCTGAATGTAGTAATAAATAAGACTTAATATCTGCTTATCTATTATTTCTTCCTCTTTAATCATGCCTTTGCTGTATGAAAGAAAAAGTCTATATAAGAGCATAGACTCCGTATAAAAGTGCAAATCTTATATTTTAAATAAGTTTCAGCTTAAGTGTTTTTAAAATACTTTCTACTTTTCATGGAGATAACCTGTTTGCCCTATAGCCCAGATTCAATATTATCACAAATTGTTCTGTTTGCCAGAGAGAGAGAGAGCATTGATCATAGGTGGTTCAAATTTTGTAATTTTGTTGCTGGGTGACTGATTACTGAAGTGACTGATTTTGTGACTAAGGCTGTTTTGATCAGTTGTTTTTATGGGATTTTTATATTGAATTTTCTATAAATTGATGGTACCACAGATGAGGACAAATGACACACTTACACCCCTGGACACGACACACAGCTCATTCTACTGTAAGTCACTCTACTATAGGGGTGACTCCTATACACTGGGTAAAATTTCATATATACTTATCAGCAACCACTTTTCTAGCAATTTCAAGATAATGGCAAAAATGTTTTCAGTACTGGAAGCTCTGTTCATGTGTTTCTAAAACAAATGTAACAAACCTTTTATTGAAACAATTATCCCAAAGAGGAACCACACAAGGTTCCCTTTTGTGATTAAAAGGTCCAAAATGAGCCTTCTCCAAAATATCTGGAGGTAGACCTGAGCAGAAGCTTGACTTCTAAAGTTCATGTGGAAAAGACACTCAAAAGAGAAAAGAAAGAACAAATTCATCTGAACACATGTGGGTTAGGGCTATGTGAAGCTTCATCCCTGATTCGATTTGGCAGAGATTCGGCCTGATTCAGTGGCTGAATCTCTGAATCAGAATTGAATCAGAGGATCCTTTCATCTCTCTGAACTGAATCAGAACCCTCTGAATCAATCTGGAGAGATTCAGAAAGATTCAGAGATTTGGGCACAGAGACAACTTTAAATGTTTTTTCTCTGCCATCGTGGAACTGAGCAGGGAACAATCTCTCCAGCCCCCTCCCTGTGATCACAGAGTAGGGGCTGGGACCTGTCCCCGTCAGTAAATAGCCTCATTCACTTTTGAGCTGATTGGAAAGAATTCTGGAATAATGCTGGTGTCTCGCATGCACACCCAGTTGTTGACCTCCTGGAAGGACTTACAGACTTCAGGCTACCTCAGAAACAATAGTTTGCCCAAACCACTGGAGAACTTTGCCAGTGCAATAATCTTATACTTCTGGAAGATGAAAGAAGCCAATCAGTGCAGGTACCAGTCACAAGGTATGAATTTCTTTGACTTGGTGGCATCTGAGACTTGCATCACTTCTGAAACTATCTACTTGCTTCCTAATAAACAGTTAACTGAATACTACTTATCATTTCTCTTGCCATGTGAAATATTACGTCTAAAGCTAATTCATTTTATGATTTAATGCCAATTTGACCTTAATTTAATATTGATTTGGTAGCTGCCTTTTTTGTCTTTCTGTCTCTCTCTCTCTCTCTTAGTGTAATTTCTGAAATAATAGCTTAACTTTGAGAATATATTTTCAAGTGTATATATTTCCAAGTGTTTATTGATATTTCTAAAAAAACAATTAAGTCACATTACTTTCAATAAATGACCTTCTTTCCTCCCTCCCTTGCTTCCTAGTTTAATTCCCCAAATAATAGCTTAACTTTGGTAATATATTTTCAAGTATATATATTTTCAAGTATTTACTGATATTTCTAAAAAAAACCAATTAAGTCACATTACTTCCAATAAATGGTGTGTGTCCAGATCCTTGTGAGGACTTGGATGGATATTAGATGTGCAGCCTAAAAGCCTAATCAGGCTTTTAGGCTGATGAATTAGTGGTTGTAAGGCCAAAGCCTCCAGGGAGGCTTTGGCCTTACAACCACTAATTCATTGATAAGGGTGTCATAATTATCTGAAGAAGAACAGCTGTTGAAGCTGGTCACATAGCTACCAGTCCCACAGTTTACAACCCATGGTAGCTGGAGTGGAACAGTTGTGTCCATGTGAAAACTGCTGAAGTCCCAGGGGTCTCCACATGGGCAGAGCCACTCACCTGCATACTGTAAATTGCAGGCTCAGGGCCTGTGAAGTACAAGCAGTTGGTACTGCCCCTTCCAAAAGGCATAATGGAAACATCCTACACTTCAAATTATCTCATCCAGGGATGTCCAGCTCATTTTGCCCCATGGATTGGATCTGAATCACAGGGCTTTTCATGGGCCAGACAACCCACATGCACCAGTGGTATGGCTCCAGGACCCAGGAGATGAACACTTCCAACACTCATTCTCCCTCTGCCCTTGTCCCCGACTTTTCCCCTGTTGCAAAGTTTAGTCACCAACAGCAACCAAAGATCCCACATTCTGTGGCAGGGGTTGGGAGGGGCAAGCAGCAGTGGCATTCACACACACACACACACACACACACACACACACGATTGCTCTGACACTCTCTTACATAAGTAGTAACAAGTGACTGGGGCTTCTAAGACCACACAAGTCTGGTTTGTTCACAACAGCACAATACACTACTCATTTAGAGATATCTCATGAAACTCTCCAGTTGATATATATTTTAGTCTTTTGAAACTACAGTGCCACAAAATAATATGCCTATTAGTGGTTTTAGCAAAATGCTCAGGACAGTTTATGATTATAAACTGGGCTTCCAGGCTAGGGACAGCAGTTGCACATAAACTGGTATAAGGGTGCAGACAAAAGTGACCATTTTTGCTTGATCTGGCCACAGAAGGCAGCCTATAACCATGACCAGACACAAGTGCACAGCTGCAGATAGCTTCAAAAATGGCCAATCAGGTGAAAATTGCATGAGGGATCTGATGAAGATGTTTCAAAACAGTGTCTTCCATAACTTCTGTCTGCACTGCCTCCCCACCTATCACTGTTTTCAGAATGGGAGGGGGAAAGGTAGTGGAGGGAGTTCAGTCTGGGTTTTTTTTAGGCCCTGCTAGAGGGTGGGAAGGTGTACTGTAGACCCCCAGCTGAAGAGAGGGTGCTCCAATTCACCTGCCCCACCCTCCAGTACCATAGAATCATAGAATCACAGAAGTAGGGTCAGAAGGGACCTTGTAGATCTTCAAGTCCGACCCCCTGCCTGGGCAGGAGGAAAACTGGGCTCAAATGACCCCAGCCAGGTAGGCATCAAGCCACTTCTTAAAGACCCCCAGGGTAGGATCCAGCACCACTTCTCTTGGAAGTTGGTTCCAGATCCTAGCCGCCCTAACTGTGAAGTAGTTCCTACAGATGTCTAATCTAAACCTACTCTCCAACAACTTGTGGCCATTATTCCTTGTTATCCCGGGGGGCGCTAGGGGAAACAAGGTCTCCCCCAAACCCTTCTGGTCCTCCCTAGTGAGTTTATAGACAGTCCCCAGGCCCCCCCTTCAGCCTTCTCTTGTGAAGGCTGAACAGGTTCAGGTCCCGTAGCCTCTCATTGTAGGGTCTGCCCTGCTGTCCCGTAATGCCCGTAATCTACAAGGTCCCTGCCCGTAATGAAACCGTGCTGGTGGCCTTTGAGCATCGTCCCTGATGCCGGGCCATCACAGATGTGCTCCTTGATGATCTTCTCAAAGAGTTTCCCCAGGATTGAGGTAAGACTGACGGGCCTATAGTTGCCCGCATCCTCCCTTCTCCCTGTTTTAAAGATGGGGACCACATTGGCTATCTTTCAATCATCTGGCACCTGGCCTGAGCACCACAAGCACTCGTAAAGCCGTGCCAAGGGCCCTGCAATAACCCCTGCTAGCTCCCTCAACACCCAGCTGGGGAATCCCTAGAATGAGCTCCGTCTCCTCCCTTTCCCGCCTCCTATTCTGAAAACTTTGCAGTTTCATAGGGAGGATAGGTCATTGCTAAGGGACACTGGCCGCAGGCTGGCAGCCAGCAGCTAGATTCCCCTCCCCTGGAACCAACAGTGAACTTCTGTGTGGTCTGGGGCTCACTGTAACTCAGAAGACTACCTGCAGTGTACTGCGCTTCAAATGGGTCTGTGGTGTTGCATACTGCTTGTCCACGCTTGTCTGGACATGTCCTAAGTGATCAGAAACCGGTTAGGTTAAATCAGTTTATTGAACCTCTGTCCCAGTTCCCCTCCAGATTCAAGTTAACTCACAGTCCCCCAGCATCCCAGGATTCTTTGCACCACCCCTCACAGGGTGGGTGGGCTAGCCTTGGCCCAAGCTGTCTGCTCCAGCTGAGCAGGGAGGTGTGCTCCCGCAGCCTCCAGCTTGTGGCCTGGGTCACTGCAGGCATGTGGCTGCATTTCCAGAATCAGAAGTGAATGTCTGTTTACTTGTTTATCTGTTTAATCTATGCAGCTTAGACTAACCTGCAAAGATTGAATCAATTCAGCCTGTCTTTACTTAGCCCTGATGGTACCTTTAGCTAGCTATCTGATTGTTCTGGGCCTAAGTTTCCCCTTCTGTAAAACAGATATAGCAATACTGCTCTACCTTCTTAGGGGGTTGTGAAGATAATATTGTTCATGCACAAGAGACACTATATGTAGTCGTTACTCTATAAAACTCCATAAATAGGTAAGAAAATACTTTTCCCAACCTGAGAACAGTTATGAGAATGCATCTGCGCTGAAAATCTAAAGCAGGTAAAATTAATGGGGAAGCCACTTTCACAACAAATTCTGTTACAAGATGAAGTTGGTCATTTATCTTTGTTACAGACAAGGAACCTCCCTAACAAAAAGGATCCTTCAGGAAATCAAAGTCAAGTTCCCGCCAATCGAACGCCTTTGATGACAAAAGCACTGTTCTCTTGTCATTTGAATAACTGTGTTCCTACTAAGTGGTCCCTAATATCCCAGGATGTCTGGATAATTGCTTAGGGAAGCTAGGAGCACTTGATATTCATCATTATATCAAACTTCAAAGATAATTCGCTACTGATTGCATTTCTGGCATTCCATTATAAACTGCAGTACACATGTGGCAGTATGCAAGGAGGAAGGGAATGCCATTCCTGCTTGTGTATAGGTACAAGCTCTACATCGGAGCACAAGAGCTTTCCACCTCTGGTATCTCAGAGTGCAGATACATGTATGGATTGTGTTAGGTCACAGCTTTACTTGTCAGGTAAAAAATGTTTTAATATCAGTGCTCTAAAATCAACAGAATTGGCTACATCTCATAAGGGATATTACTGAAACTATTTTGTTGAGGTTTATCTTTGGCACTAGCAAAGATGTGAGGGCCAGCTAAACTGAAGAAAACTCACACTTTGGACCCATTACATATGCTGAACAATGCCTGGAAAAACGTGAAACAAAATGCTATCATGAAGTGTTTATTTTGTGTTATGTGACACGAGTCAGGGACCAGACAGAGCAAACAGTGAGGAGGATATCTCTAGCTGTAGCCAAACGATAGAGGAAGAATTTATCCAATATATTTTCCACAAAGATGATTTGTTTTACTATGGGACCAACTAGTGAAGACTTGCATGAAACTGTACCTCAGGAGTTCACGGGGACCCCAGGTGGTATCGACAAAGACGATACACAGCATGTGATCTGCATAAACATGCTTTGCCAATTTATAGAGCAGAATCTCTTTGAAGACTTCAGCTATTTTTATGAAAGAGGAAATTTTGTGGAGAAAAAGGTGGGAGATGTTCACAGACCAGTGAAGATAACAGACTTCTTTCCGGGAGACTGTATATTTTGTACCTGCTGTGCTGTTTCTTACAGTGTTTACCGTATTGTTGTTTGCATCGTTCCAAGTTAAGCATTTCCAAGTCACATCAACTTCCATGTGGGATGTTTGTGATAATTCTGCTACCTATTTATGGGTTGGATTTTTGCGTTGGGGGAGTCCTGTTTTGGTATGGAGATGCCTCTGGACTTCTGCCTCTTTTTCAGACTTAGAAAATTTCCCTGTTCTGGTTAACATGGGAATCACAGTCTGAAACCCCTGGTTTTGTTCCATTTATTAGCGTAGTCTGCTTACCTGCATAATTTGGGGGGCAGGAGGTGGGGGGAGTGGGAAGAGGGAGAAACCTATTCAAATACCAGACTACTATATCATGCTTGGCGCATGGGAAGATTTGGGTGAATCATGCAAAGGTTCTAGGATTATATTTTCCAAAAAGGCCCCTCTCTCCTTTTCTCTGGTCAGCCGGTTACTGATGCTAAAGATTTGACAGAGGTTTGGCTAGGATATGAGGTTTTATATTACAACTCACAAAAGATGAGTGCCTGCAAAATGGGAAAGGGTAAATTGGAATGGGTAACGTAGCAATTGAGAGAAGGGGCTGATGAAGGGGAGAGATGTGAAAGTGTCTTACTCTGAAACACAATGAAAATGCGGGCATGTGTTACCTGGACAGAGCGTTCCTCAACCTGAGAGAAGAATCCTTTTTTACATCATTCCTGGCTTTTGTCTTGGAGAGATGCAACGTTGCTGTCAATTCTGCTTGAGAGAATAAAGTGAAATTCAATGGAAATGGATGCCTGGTACCTGGACTGAATTTTTAAATAGTGGGGGGAGGAAACCCTTGCATTCTGAAAAGTATGTGCGACTTTGCTGTCAGTGTAGTTGGTGAATGTGTTGAGGAAAACCAATGTACCTTGACAGTACTGGTATTGTAGTGCTGAAGGGATTATGTAAACCTAAATAAGTTAACCGTATGAATCCTACAGGGAAATCTAGCTAGATAAGCCAAACTTCTTTAATATGTTTAAATTTCCAGATGCAAACATTCCTCTGCCAGCTAGCAAAGATGTCATATATAATAGGTGCAAAACGTGTCCTTTTGAGTGCAAGGAAACTCTAGGACAAGAGCAGCTATCTTTAAGGCACTTACAGTGTCTTAGTATTCCTTTTATGTAGCCCAAACCAAATGTGTCCCTAATCTTAATGGGGGGGCAGTTTCTGCATGATATCTTAACACAAACATTTAATTAGTCTAAATCTCTAGGGGCCATATTCAGACACACTTACTCAAGATCGTACTCCGTATACAGTGGCAAAAGTTTTGATACAGAGCTCTAGGATTTCAGCAGAAATCCTCTGATCCAATTTGCAAGGGAATAATGGGAAGACTCACAATGACACTGAGGGGAGGGTGTTTCTCTGCAGTATGATCCAAGGCTGGCAGTGCTGTACTGGTTGTCCCACCTCTGTGCCCAGTGGAGTGATGTTTTCACCTTCAGTCAAATTGCACCTTGGTTCTGTGAAAAGGGCATTCACTTACCTTGCTTACCGTGCAAGTCCTTGACTGAACAGCCTGCATTACTTAGAAACAAACCATATATAATTAATTCTTTGTGTTAAAACAGCACCCAGAGGTTCTTGCTAACAATAAGACCCTGAGGTCACACAACAGGTCAGTAGCAAAGAAAGAACCCTGTTTTCCCAACTTCTGGTTCAGCATCCTGGTGCTGATGTACACTGCCTATCAAAATGTCTTAAAATCAATCTGTAAGTTCTTCTCGCTGCATAGGCGATGCATAGGGGAGGCACAGGGGGGCATGTGCCCCCCCGAGATTGGCCACCACCATCTTCTGCGGGCAGCCACCGCTTGCCCCCCCCTCCCCCCTCTCACTGCTGCCGC
>NW_005841873.1:1911882-1930172 GCF_000455745.1 Alligator sinensis
GGGCCCTGCTGCCCACCGGCACCACCGATACCAGCAGCTGTGGGCAGTCCCCACTCGTTGCTCACCACCATGGTGCCCCCCCACCCCCCTCCCAAGTCTTGGGAGGCACCAGTCATTCGTGTCTTGCTGGTTGAGGAAAGAACCATACAGAAGAGCACAAGGCGAAGGAATGTTGGGCAGAACATCAAAATTTTGCCTCTACTAACATATAATAAGCAACTGTCGATCTTCTGGATCGTAGTGGACTTGTAAGAGGTCTAGTGAAGTGCCTGATGAATACACTGGTACGGAGTCCTGTGACCATCACACCAAGACCTTCGACATGTATGCCTAGGCAAGAGTGTGGAGGAGTGGAGCCTGCCCTAGACCTACTATCTCTCCTTTAGACCATTGACACAGAATCCAGGAGCCAGATGGAGTCCAGACCTTCAGTGTCAGAGAGCAACAGATAAGAGCTGCTGCTGACTGCCTAATACTTCAGCGAGGGTGTGTTTCTGTCAGGGTGATGTCCCTTAGCCTTTCTTTATCCGAGTGCCCACAAGGCAGTGTGGGTTAGGGGTTTTTGGTGTCCTATACTTCCTTTACTGTGGAGATTGTGACATTGTGGTATTTCATAGAAGCTATCCCGCCACAAGTAGCCCCACCACTTTACTATCAGGTCCTCCCATTGGATGCAGTTTGTGGTCATACCCAGGACCATATTAAAATATAGCCTTCATTAAAATGGTGCAGAAGGCCATGCCTACCACTTACGTTCTAGCTGAATTTATAACTTGACCCTGGCCCTCAGAATTACCACAAGTAACTTCAGAAAATACATATCCACTCATGTAATTACATCTTTTCAATTTTTTTCTTTTTTTACCATCTACACAAATCCTGTTTATTTGAGGAACTGGATATGAATCTACTCTACACCTCAGTTTTCCAATTACAGTTCAGCCTAACCTAGCAGAGGTGACAAACTTCGAGATGCCCTCAAACTATGGTGTTCTCCACAGCAGTATCTAGATGGAGTCAGAATCAATGTGTGATCCAAGGCATGGACCATACTAGATTTGGGGCCAAAGGTAAGTATCTACTTCAAGTATGTTAGAAGTAGACTTATGAAGCAGACTTGTAAAAGATTTGTTTTAAATCCATGGCCTCTAGGCTATCATGAATATAGAGTCACAAGTACAGTTTATCTAAGTTCTGAAATAAAGGAATTGTTTGAGCAGGTAAAAGCCATTTCTTCTGAAACGAGTTTTCTCCTATAGGCTTCTTGTAATCTAGTCTCCCTGATTGTTTTTATTTTAGCCTTTAATCCCCTAGGAGCCTATGCACCTCGCTAGCACTGTTGCTTTCATTGTCAGTGTCATATTAATCATAAGTCTGTGTCAAATAGTAGAGCCATTTGTACTCAGATTCCCAGTTGCTAGATCCTCTTGAGATTTTGCCTTTCATGTAGGAGAGCAATTTAACTCGTTTCCCTTAATGATTTTTTTACTCTTTTCTGAATCTGTCTTCTCCAATTCTTTTCTATTTCTTTAAGTATTGCGCTTTGTTTCCCTGAATAATTTAAAACAATGGTCCTGAACATTTGGAAGAATCCCAATGTTCCAACAAAGTTGTTATGGCCGTTGGGTAGTTCCAAGCATCACACTTTTAAAGAGGTGCTTGGAAAGTAAGACTCGAGGAGGATAATTGGTTTGAATCCTTATTGGAGGCATCGCTTCTTCTGGTATAACACCAGCACTGCTGAACTGTCCCTTAATAAAAAAAGGACCATGCCTTTTTTCAATACTGACGGCGTCCTTTTTAATCTTTTTCTAACTGTTAAATTAACCCTCCTGGTAGTGGGAGCTAACCAATGCTGTGGAGCTGGGCATGGGAGCCTTTATCTTGAGAGAGTGCTGCAGAAATTTGTCTTGAGTCCACCCTGGTTGTTTTGTGACTTACAACCTAAAAGATGTCTTATATCTTCTCAATGCCAGCAGTTCCTATGAATCTGTCTAGGGCATGGAAAATGAGTGGGCATCCTGCAGGTCAGGTTATATTACAGTCATTGAAATTCTCAGTCAGAGTTTCCTGTCCGTCTTCTTTCCCATAATGTGTGTTTGAAGACCTGTTCAGTGACCCAGTTCTGCTTCTTGTGTGACTTGTTCATAGCAACTCTATATTTGCCAGCCTGTTTGAACACATCTAACACAAATCCCTGTTCGTTCTTCAATTCCATGAGGAATTGGCCCTAAAGTGGAAGTTGAATCCCGTGGAACCATGAATGGAATATGCCTAAGTGCTCTCAAGTTTGAGAAAATATAGGGAGACTACAAATCCTGTTTTCACCAGAGAGCTGAGCAATCATATGAGCATTATATTGAAAATAATATAAATATTGTATTTCTAAGGTAGGCTGGCTGTGCTGGGGAAAACAGACCTTATATGGCAGATGTTTTAAAAAGCAGTAGTTTACGTATGAATTTCATTGCAATATTTGTCCATTTTCACTATTTGCTCTCTGTGTTAGTATTGTTCGCTATTTTACTGGGGGTGAAGGGATTTACCAGGGCGGAGGGGATGGTCGGACCTGAGACACATATGGGACATGCTTATTATATTGGAAACAAAAGAAATCCTGGCATCGGCCTGTAATCTTATTACTAGACGGAGATGGCAAAGTATGAATGACAATGCAGAAAGAGACAGAAATGTTCAATAAAGATTTGTGATCTATTCTTAGGAAATAGGAGGACCATGCTTAGGATAATGAAATGCTTTCCAGTCCATTAGTTACAAAGAGGGATGTTAAATCACAGCTATGAGGGATAAACACTTTTTAAAACCGTGAGGCCTGGATACCAGAAGTCCTAAAAGAACTGGCTGAGGGTAGCTTTAACCCACAGGGATTAATTTCTAATGAAGATTAGAGCACCAGGGCAAGTCCAGAAGACTGCAAGAGTAGCACAGGTGTGCTAATAAAAAAAGACAAGTAGGACAACCTGGGTAACTATGGACTTGTTATTTTAGTATCGACCCTGGCCAGAAAAATAGAAAAAATAAGAAAGGATTTAATTAAGAATTAAAAGACAGGAATATAATTGATGCCACTCAACATGATTTAGTGGAAAATAGGGCTTGTCAAATAAACCTGATATCATTCTTTTAGTTAACATGTTTAGTTGATGAAAACACTTAAACTTTTGCAAGTCTTCTGATTTAGCACCGCATGACAGTATTAGTAAAGCATCCCTTACATGGACTAATAAATGGCTAGCTGACAGATTTCAAAGTAGTTGTCACTGGAAAAATATCATTGATTGGAGTCTGCTTAGTAGGGATTCTGCAGGGATTAATACAAGGCCTAATAAAAGTTTTGAATAGTATCAATGATCTGAAAGTAAATATAACATTTGCAGAATGATTAATAAGAATAAGAAGAGCACCAGACCCAGATCAGCTGGGGAGCTGGACCTATGCAAACAATGCATTTTAGTTGCACTTGGCTATCTACATCTAGGAACAAAAAGTAGACATCATGCCTACAGAACGTGGGCCAATATTTTTGAAAGTAGTCCCTGAAAATATCTAACTAGAGATCATAATGGACAACCCAGTAAAAATATGCTCCTAATGCAATGCTGTGAGAAAATAGGATCGATATTTGTCTTGGGATGTATAAATAGGAGAGTAGTGAGTGGAAGTGGAATGGCAATTTCCCCTGCTGTTTATACCACATCAGTGAGACAATACTAGAAGCTTGTCTTGCATACAGGTCTGGTGTCCTCATTCAAAAAGGACATAGAGAAAACCATAGAAAGTAGAGAAAAGACCCACCAAATAATTCAGGGGCTGGAGTAACTGTTTTATCATAAAGACTTCATCAGCCAATCATATCACACTGTTTAAAAAGGAGATTGAGAGGTAATTTTTAACCTAGCCAAATACTTCTTTTCATGGAAAAAATAAAGGACAAAAAGGGGTCTTTAATCTAGGAAATAAAGATTACCAGGAGCAAATGTCTGGAAGCTGAAACCATGAAAATTCAAATAACAAACAAGGCACACAGTTTTCTAAAGTAACTGTAACCAGTAGGGGTGTGCAAAATGGGCCCTATTCAATTCAGACTTGGCCTGAATCAGGGACAGCTATTCAATCCATTGATTTGGATCACTGTCCCTGATTCAATTTGGCCAGATCCGAATCTGCCAATTCAATGATGATTCGGTGAATCAGCGATTTGGATTCAGGTACAGCTTTAAAAGTTTTTTTACGTACCTTCAGGTAGCAGTGCGGCTCGTGATCACTGTGGTGCTAGGGTAGATGGAGCATCTCACAGGAGTGCAGGAGGGAGGGAGGGGGCTTTTCAGTGTGTTCGGCAGCGAACCTGGAAGTGGCTCGGAAGTACTTCTGGTCCACTTCCAGGTCTGCCGGGGAGTGCACTGGGGGCCCCCCTGTGGCCCTGCAGCCCAGAGATCAGTCTCAGGGGGACCTCGGGTGCCCCCCCGACCCAGGAGGCACTGAGGCCAGTGAACTCACTGAGCCAGAGTTTGCTGGGAGGTGGGGGGGGCGTTTCTGGTCCACTTCCGGGTCTGCTGCTGAATGCGCTGCCTCCCCCCCTGCACTTCTGTGGGATGCTGCATCTGCCCCAGCACTGGAGCGATCAGAGCCCCTGCTACCTAGAAGTATGTAGAAAAAACATTTAAAGCTGTATCTACGTCTGAATCACTGAATCTGTCTGAGTCTCTCCAAATTGATTCAGAGAAATTAAAGGGTCCTCTGATTTGATTCAGATTCAGAGATTTGGCCACTGAATTGGGCCAAATCTCTGCCGAATTGAATCAGGGACCAAAGCTTTGCACAGCCCTGCTAACCAGCCATTGGTAAAAGGCAGCATAGAGCTTCACCTTTATAGACTAAATCAGAGACGTATAGCATAAGCTTTCAGAAGCAAGGGGCTTCCTTCATCAGAAGCTGTGAAAGGACTGCTAGCTTGCTCCTGTGGCCATATGGCTGACGGCAAGCGAAACTCGGGGGCATCCGAAACCTAAGCCTCTGGGCTTGGGCCTGCGTGTAGGATGCCTGCCAAATGGTTTGGAAACATCTGAAGCCCCAGGTGGGGGTGGAGGATGTTTGTTGGTAGTAGGGCCACTTATGGTTCTTGACTGACTCATGGGTTTGGAACTGATTTGGCTGATTTGGCTTGGAACACAAAACATTTTCATTAAAAAAAAAAAGAAAAACGCTGTGAAAGGACTTCAGAATGTTTCTAGCGATTCCTTCCCAGGAGTCTATATAAGGAAGATTTCATCAATGTATCTTAGATATACTACGGGGATGAGAGGCCACCGGTAGAGGAAGTGCACTTCAAGGTCTATCATAAATATGATGGCATATTGGGGGATGGGCCATGTGTGTGCTGTGTCATTTGTTTATAGGTATAGGGAGTCCCAAAATCTGAAACAGTTGGGTGTTTCCTGTGTTTCCAGAGGTAGCTTCTTTAAGAGTTTATCTAGTTCCTTCTGGGTTTGTGCCATGGGGTCCTTGGTCAGGCATTTCTCCAGTGTTGGCAAGTTGTCTCTAAGCTTCCTGTATGTGTGTTCAGGATACATACATCCTGTTTTGTTCAGAATAACAGTGACACTCCTTTATCAGCCTGTTGTGTGATTATATCAATGTTGTTTTTAAGGTTGAGTATGACTCTTTGTTCTGCAGGACTGAGGTTTTAACATAAGCCTTGCTTTTTTGGCAATCTCTGAGTCAGCATAGAGGTGGAAAGAGTTTATGTACAAGTTCAGAGTAGGGCTGTGGCCCCCAGGTGGAGTCCAGGATCTGTCCTTCTTCTTGCTCTCTATAGGGTTCAGGTCTGTCATGGGTCAATTGTTTGGCTCCCTACCATGGAAATAATCTCTGAGTCTTCAGCTAGGGAAAAAAGCTTTGAGGGCTTCGTACAGCAACACCTTATGCAGTTGTGTAGAGGGGCAGACAGAAAGACCATGGGATAGTACAGACACTGCAGCCGGGCTGGGGGTGTGCTTGGATAGATTGATAACATTACTTTGGATTGTAGGATTGTTGCTGGAATGTAAGTTTAGAGAGTTTTGCTTTTTTTTTTTGTCTACTTTGAGTAATTAAGATGTTTGTAATAGGCTTCCTGTCTGGATACAGAGATCTTTTGGTACATGGTTGTTATGTTTGGGTGGTTCTGCTTGCTGTTAGGTCGTTCTCCAAGTCTGGTGTTGCTCTCTTCCTGTTTGCGGTATGAACACTCATAAGGTGGTTCCTCATTTTCTCAGTTGCTTCTTAGCACCTGAGGAAGCAAACCCTCTGCTCACAAAAGTTTATGCTATACTTTTCCGATTTAGTTAGTCTATAAAAAGTGCAAATCTGCCTTGCCTTCTGCCTGACTTCAAGTTAGACATGGACAACTGCCTCTCAGCCTCTGGAACAAACTAACAAGGGTTGTGGTAGACTCTTTGAAGTCTTCAAGACTGAGTGTCTTTCTGGAACTCAATGCCATAGTCAGGCAAGAGTTACCAGGCTCAGTGCTGGAATAACTAGTGCATAGTGAAGGATTTGTGATGGACAGGACTTCAGAACAGATGATATGATGGTCCCTTCTGTCCTTAAACCTTATGAATTCATCCCAGTGGGATGCATCTCTTCCTAGCAAAGGACCTTCAATTGTATTTCCCCCTTATGTTCAAGCAAAATTTAGCACTGACTTTAAAATTCCATTTCTACATCATAGAAGATTGTAAATTTTAAAATAATCAGCTACTCATTCAACAGTGAAGTGCAGGCTGATTCATCTGTTAAAACTTAGATGTTTCAAATGGAGAACTGAACAGTAACAGTGAGTAAAATCAAATGAAGGTTGGGTGGAAAATTATTGTAAATAAACTGCCTCAATCTAATTTCACGATGGAATTGCAACTGTCAACAGCCCTCTGTGCAGTTTCTAAACGTGGAAAATCATTAATATGCTGAGCAAGCATTGGTTGATTTCAAGGCAAATTACTGGAAACAAATTTTATTCCAAATTAGTTAACAGCTTGAAATATCTTTAAATATTGCTTGAGAAAAATAAAACCAATTGAATCTCAGTTGACGTGTACTTTAGAGGCCCACGCATCTCGTTCTAATATCATGAGCATTTTTTCCTCTCCTGGTATAGTTGTGACATTGGTAGTACTCAGCTCTCGCTCACATGACAGTGTGTGCAATTAAGAGAAGATGAATATCTGCTACAATTGTTCCTCCCACCCCTTCAGCATGAATGTGTTACAGCAATTTCCCAGTGGGGGTCACCATATTGTCCACAGGAACTTAGAAAACTACTTTCAGAAAGTGAGTGAGACAGCAACGTATGTTGGAGCAGGAATAAAGCGTGAGCATTTTTCTATCTTTATGCTTGACCACGGATCAATAAGCACATAATATCCTTCAAAGGGTCTCATTGCATTACATTGTAATGTGCATTGTGGAGGTGCAATAGCACACTGGATTTACAGTGTGGCTTTTTTGTTTTGGCTTTAAAAGTGGGAGTCCTGTGGATGAGCCCCTAGTTTGCAGTCCATAATATAAGTAAGCCTAGCATTTTTTGAGGATTTTCAAGAACATCAGTTATTTTAAGTCACGTGTTACAATAGCATCAATGTTCAACTTCTAAATCTCAAATTTTTACTCTCCCCCCCACTGTCAGTTTTAAAATCTATAGAATAATTGCTGCACAGCTGAGTCTGATTTTCACATTAAAATCTGTGAGATAAATTCCATAGGAACTGACCTAGATGAAGAGAAGAAGAGAGGTTAAGTATATTGCTCAAGGTCACAAGGAGCAAAGTCTGAAATGTCTGTCCTGGCAACAAGGGGCCTCTGCTCTAAACCCCAAATGATATTCCTTCACTTATTAAAAAATAAGATATGCAAAACAATCCTGAATTTGATTTTCATCCTCCTTCGCGGTTCCAGCCAAGCCTGTAGTTTTGCTGCAGGCAATGTTTATTGTAACGCAGCAGTTGCAAAGGAGAATTTTTGCATACCTGCACTGCCAGGAGAACATGAAGGATATCACACAGTCCCGTCTTATTCCCCATCTGGCCATCCCAGCAGGGCGGCGGCAAGTCCAAGCTGCTGCAACGTAAGAGTGCTGCTGCCTAATCCAGTTAGTTGTGCTGCCGCAGAAAAGAGATACAACTGCAATATTGCCAGTCTCAGGAAACTGGCCTCATGAATAATGAGATTTAAAAGAAAAACCATCAAATCAATGTGGCTATTTTTAGTTTGTGTCTCGACCCGCTCTGTTTCTCTGCTAATGCATGTGAAATTGTTTCAGGAGGAAAAGTCAACTTTTAATATAGATGAAAATCCATTCTTCTCCTTAGATTACCAGACTCCATTTACTAAGTAAGCAAAGGGAATATCTGTTGCCTTTTAGTGTTTGGACGCTCTCCCATTCCCTCCTTTCTTCCCATATTGCCCTCTAGTGTGACAGGGTATAAAAGTGAACTGGAAAACAGAGCCAAGAAACGAAAAGTGTTCTCTCTATGTAATGAGTATTCCAATTATTTTTTCAATAAAGAATCTTTTTAGCTTCTTTACAACCTCAACACCTTGCTAATTACCAGAAAACCCCTAACTCAAGCACGGTTTTCTATAATGCAGTGCAGTAATTACATTTAGAATCCTTAAATATTATTATTTAAAAAACAATTTTCACGCTTCGAAATAACATTAAATCAGTCTGATTTCTTTGTATTACTTCAATCAGCTATATAAACTCTCCAATAATTACAATACATTTAGGTGTCTGAAACTAATTACAATTGTCAAAGTACCTACATCTAATTATATTTTATTTATATTAGCCTTCCTTTCCGCTGCTCTAGGACATTGTTTCTCTGCCAAGGAGCTCCAACTCACCTCCCTGCAGCTTCCCCCTTCAAAGTGGGGGAAAGAGAAGCAGGGGGAAAGAACTGCTGTTAAGACCCTGGAAAAAAAGGACCCCAGGATGGTGGCATAAGTGAAGTTTGCTGCTAGGTCCAGACCCCAAGAGAGAGCTCTGCAAGCCATGGGGTGCAGGTGCTCATTCAACAGGTGAGAGGTGGCAATACTGACTGCTCAGAAAGGGACACACCTCCCCTTTTTCATGCATTGCCCCAGCTCTGGGAGCTGTCCTTTCATCTCCAGTCCCCTTCCTAAATCCACCTCCTGCTCCACCCTTATTTTCCCAAGAGACTTGTCCCACAGGGGTGGATCCAGGGGGGTGCATGGATGAAGTTGTACCCCACTCCTTCCTGCTCCACCCATAGATTAAAACCAACTGCCTGGCAGTGGCAGCAACATTTCTGTTCAGGCAACAGTGAGAGCATCAATTGACTTCATGGCTCATTAAAATCCAGCTCATTCTTCTGAACTCTTCATTTCCCAGTGTTAATGAGCCTGTCTCCTTTTTAATAGTCTTGATGTTCCACTAATCAAGCTAGCCTTTGTTCTGCAATTCTGCTCTCTGTTAGCTGCTTCTGGTAATGTAGCTCCTATTGTACAGCCCTGCAGACTGTTTTTAACTCATTCCAATGAAGTTATGTGCATTTGTTTGTGCTTCAATCTTAAACTGAATAATATAGTCCTCGGTGCCTAGTATATTAGTGAAGCTTCTAGTTTCTTTTTACCCAAAGAAAAATATGTGCCGTGTTATATGGGATGTTGCACCATACCACCTGCCACCCCCTTTTCAAAATCCTAGATCCACCCATTTTGTCACGGGATCCCTCTTGCAGCCTGTGCTGGCCCTCCTCACCAGAGATAGCAGCCGTTGTGCCTTCGGGCATGGCTCCAGACTCCAGCAAAACAGTGGGAACTGGAAGCCAGCTTTAAGGGCAGCCTCGCTTCCCATGTGGAGGCAGCCCATAGCACCAGAAAAGTGCCACTCCCCAGCAATGCACCAGCAAGGGGGCAGAGGGCTCCTGCAAGTGGCTCTCAAGTGCCACAAGCTGCAGTGTGGTGGGGAAGAAGCCACCTCCTGGAGTGCTAGGAGCAGGGACGTGGTCTGGGAAGGGCAGGGTGCCGGGTGGGGCTGATGCATCCTGGCTTGTTTTGGGGCCATGCAGTGGAGGAGATGTGAACTTCATAGGGTTTTATTCCTTGCTCCATTCAGCACTGCAAAATGCAGGTTTCCAAAGCAGGCTGGGTTGGAGAGCCCAAATGCTCCTAAGTGAATATAACCATTTGACTCAATCCATGTTCCCACACCATGTTGAAGGGGAAGCAGCTTGGTCCCCCTATAGGGTTGGGCCCAGGGGCATCTCACAACTGCAGCACCTTTATTTGAAATCCCAAAGTGGAGCCTGAAAGCCCACCAAGGTGGTCCTGCTAATATCCTACGTGCTGCCCTGTTTCTCCCTGACCTCTGGACCTCCCACTATGGTGCAGCACTAGAAATGTGCTTTTCCCCTTAAGCCCTGTGTGAGGCACTTAAAATTAAGGCAGAAGGCAGGTTAGAGATGCACCTTATAGACTAATTAAATCTGGTGCATCTTTACCTTGCCTCTGCCCAACTACTTCTAACTATATCTTCAAAAAAGAGAAGTAGCTCCCTCCCTCTTTTTTTCAAAAGCAGCCTAACTCTCCCCACACGATGCTTTAAGGTGCCTCTGTGTTTGTAAATTGTGTGCCAGTGTAGACTTGTGTGTGTGTATGTGTGTGTGTGTATATATTTTTTGTGCACGAAAAGCAAACACATAGTGCCAGTCATCTGGCACCTAATTCTAACACATGCGGTAGCTGTTGTGATACTGGTAATTATAGGTGTTTGAAAGCAAACAAAAACCTCCTGTTTTAGGAGGATTGTTGTCCTATGACACCGTTTCAATCTCTGCTTTCACACCGCAAAGATGATTAGAAACCTGGAAAGACATCTATGGAAATTTCCACAAAGATTGAAAAATGAAAAGGAGATTAATAATAGGCGCCATGTTAGAGGTCTATAAAAAGTCTTTAGGGTCTTGCTTCTTTCCCAGAATAAAAGCAAATTAAACAAGGGGTTGCTAAATATTATGAGAGGTGCAGACATGTTGAGCAAATCAAATTAACTGCTTTACACAATGAATAACACATGGATAGACTGTCTCATACTGTGATTTTGGAAAGTACTTAAGCATGTGCTTAACTCCCAAAGAAATCAGTGTGACGTGCACATATGCTTAAGGGTTTTTCTGATGAAGGAATGATTTCCTGAATTGGGGACAAGGGAATTATGACAACAGTGATTGAATCATACAGTGAGCTGTTCATATGGTTGACAAAAATGCATTTTTTTATCACAGTGAGTAGGAGGCATTTAACTCCTCATCCTTTGTTATTAAAGAACTTCCATTCCATACACATATTATAGCCTATTTTTATTTTATGGGGAGGCTCCTCTTAATCTTGGACACTTGGAACATAACTTGGAAAATAATCTGTTTTATTTTACTGGATGAGATGGCCCTTTGATGTGATGCTGCATAATTCCTGTGCTCATGAGATGAAAGAAAGAAGAAAAAAAGAGAGATGAAGTGAAAACACAATAAGAGTAAAGAAAGAAAATCACATAGCTCTTAGGATCCACCTTAGCACCTGCTACCAGCACCACTGTAAGGTTTTTTTGTGGAGAAGGGGAGATGAATCCCATCTTCATCCAGGGTGCCAGTGCTTGGAGCCAGTTTGCTGGTAGGAGGCATATATCAAAGGCCTTAATTATGGAATTTAATTTCAAGTCTCCTCTATCCTACAAATTGAAACTCTGTTATAATCAGCCCTGAGGACACAAACAAATGCTGTTGGGGGATATTTATTTATGGCATAGACAGGCCCTTGGATCCCATGATCAGAACAGTTGATTTCCTCTATCATTTTTGCAGTTGTAAGGCTAAAAACACAGTTTGTTCTTTGATCAAGTTGATTTATTTCAGATAAATGAGTTTCAGAAAACAAAGCCCAGAGCATGGCAGGATTGATTAAGATAATAAGCTGTGTTTACATCAAATACCATTGAAAATCAATTTGGTTTGTATTCAGTTCAGTTAACGGAAATGTGCTTTATTTTATTAGTCAAATGTCACAATTAATTATAGAGAAGATATTTTCTGTGGGGCCTTGCACTGGGTGCATTACTGTGCTTGCAATTGAAGCCTAATAGAAAGGTCAGATTAAAATGTATGACCTCTTATAAATTTGTATATCCTAATTATTGCTTTCAGGGACCTAATAGTGTGCTAAGAACCTCAGATAATACAATTTGTGATGTCCTATTTGTGGGCCTCGATTCCCGGATGGTCCTTGGGAAACGGCCGCAGTTGCGTGTCGAGTGCGGCACCGGGTGGTGACACCAACCCAGACACGCTCGGGGATGCCAAGAGCGAGGTGGAGATAAACACCACAGACAATGAGGTGTGAAATAAAGTTTGATATTTACTTACAAGACTGACGAATAGTAGGTTGAAACAACTTGGTGATGACGAACTATATACAGCAACGAGGGAATATATACACAAGCAATGGGTAGCAATGGGTGACGGGTGGAGACTGCAGTATACAAGTACAGTGTCTGGTTAGGACAAGGTACTATGCGAGGCAGTAAGCTTATGATGCTCGGAGCGACCGGAGCAGCTTCTGCTAAAGACCTAGGGGTCTGACCAGGCCCCAAGACGGGTGATCAGTCTGTCCTGAGAGTCAGAGCCTGGGGACCACGCGCCAAGGCGTGCGGTCCCCTATATAACTTTTTTGGCCAATCAGGAAGCTCCCCTGATGGTACATTCTGGAACCCATGGACATGCTGGCCAGCCAGCCATGCCCATTAGGTGGTCTTTGATTGGCTAGACCACAGGTGATCACGCTCTGATCACGCATCGCTCGCATGTTGGGTCAAATTGCTGATACACTCCGCCACCGCATCACTATTTACAATGGTTGTGTTACTTAATACTTTGGTGCAATAATCTGGCGGGGTCACTTTGCTTGTTGACACTATTGAAACTGAATGAATCACAAGATCCTAAATGACTTGGGAGATGATGAAAATGTCCCTGGTGCTCTTATCTGCAATGAGAGGTAGTTAGTCATTTTAGTCTGAAGTCAGGCAGAAGGCAGGGTAGAATTGCACCTTATAGACTAACTGAATCATAGATGTATAAGCTTTTGTAAGCAGCAGCTTGCAGTAGGATGTTACTTAAGGAAGTAGGGGCTGGATGAATGGACTGTTAGGTGGATAGAAAACTGACTCGAGCATCTGGCTCAGAGGGTAGTAATCAATGGCTCAATGTTTAGTTGGCAGCTGGTATCAAGCGGAGTGCCCCAGGGGTCAGTCCTGGGGCCGGTTTTGTTCAATGTCTTCATCACTGACCTGGAAGATAGCATTGAGTGCACCCTCAGCAAGTTTGCAGATGACACCAAGCTGGGTGGAGTAGTAAATACACTGGAGGGTAGGGCTAGGATCCAGAGTGACCTACATGAATTGGAGGACTGGGCCAAAAGAAATCTCATGAGGTTCAACAAGGACAAGTGCAAAGTCCTGCACTTAGGACAGAACAATGCCATACACTGGTACAGGCTGGGGGCTGACTGTCTCGACAGCAGCTCTGCAGAAAAGGACCTAGGCATGAATTGGAGGACTGGGCCAAAAGAAATCTCATGAGGTTCAACAAGGACAAGTGCAAAGTCCTGCACTTAGGACAGAACAATGCCATACACTGGTACAGGCTGGGGGCTGACTGTCTCGACAGCAGCTCTGCAGAAAAGGACCTAGGGGTTACAGTGGACAATAAACTGAATATGAGCCAGCAGTGTGCCCTTGTTGCCAAGAAGGCTAATGGCATCCTGGGCTGCACTGGTAGGAGCATTGTCAGCAGGTCAAGGGAAGTGATTATTACCCTCTATTCAGCAGTAGTGAGGCCACATCTGGAGTACTGTGTCTAGTTTTGGGCCTCCCACTACAGAAGGGATGTGGACAAGTTGTAGAGAGTCCAGTGGAGGGTGATAAAAATGGTGAGGGGGCTGGGGGACATGATTTATGAGGAGAGACTAGGGGAACTGGGCTTATTTAGTCTGGAGAAGAGAAGATTGAGGGGGTATTTAATAGCAGCCTTTAACTCCCTGAAGGGTGTTCTCAGTGGTGGCAGGTGACAGAACAAGGAGCAATGGTCTCAAGTTGCAGCAAGGGAAGTTTAGGTTAGATATTAGGAAGAATTTTCTCACTAGGAGAGTAGTAAAACACTGGAACAGGTTACCCAGAGAGGTGGTGGAATCTCCATCCTTGGAGATTTTTAAGACCCGGCTAGACAAAGCCTTGGCTGGGATGATCTATAGTTGGAGATGGTCCTGATTTGAGCAGGGGGTTGAATTAGATGACCTCCTGCTGTCCCTTCCAACCCTCATTTTTTATGATTCTAACTCTACCCTGCCTTCTGCCTTATCAGCAATGTGTTTGCTATTTAAATATGGCATACCGCAACAAGCAAGGTAAAACAATGGCAGAAACAGATGAATGTGGAGGTTTTAGAAGAAGCAGAAAGGACAAGGATCATGTATGGATCTTGTTAGCTCTTATTTCATTGCTTTTTCTCTTCCCCTTCCCTCATAGGCAAGACAACTGTGCACCTTGGGAAGCCTGAATCAAGCTGGGGCTCTTAGGGCTTCGCTCTTAGGGCTTCTGGGCTTTGGGAAAAGAAGACCAGTTTGGAAGGCAAGGGGTCCCTAGGCCTGCAGCAAGCCACACAGAAGGAGAGACAGACCTTGGGAGCTCGTAGCTGCAGGCAGCAATTGACATTCTCACCGGTTCTACCATTGCCGATAGCAGAGAAACTGTCCAGAATGAGAATGTTGCTCTGCAGCTGCCTGTTGTTTTCCCAAACAGATTTTCCTCCTGCTCTCCACCCCTGGCTGAATTTCTGATTTTCAGAAAATTGGGGCAGGGACAGGGAGGCTTTTGTTCTGAATTGGAACAATGCCAATTTTTTTTAAAAAGCTAAGATTTTGGCCAGCTACTGTCCAAGATGACTTGCACACAAGCCAGAATGACAGTGGTGCTGTCGGTGACTCTCATCTTTCTCGCTTTGTTGGAGAAATTGTATAGTTTAGTAGCTGACACCTCTTCTGAAAACACATTCAGCTGTCTCCAGCTTTCATTATCAGGGGTCACATCAGTCATGGAAACCCAGCTGTTAATTACACCTGCCATGAATAATTGGCCTACTATTAACTTTCAGCCTCCTGCCCAAAACCTATTCCACTCCTTTGATCAACAACCGGCAGTAGCTAGTGATCTCTGAAGGGCCTAATTCTGTGAGCTGCATGTGTGGACGATCCCCAAATCTCATTGATTTCCATGGGAGTGAAGTATTCCTGTCTCTTTTCTTGACCACACTACTGGTGTTGCAGGATGCTTCAGTAACTTGGGTGATCTACAAACTGGGTGTCTGTTTTGGAGCTCATAGTAGCTACTTAAGCTACTTGAAATGCTTTTCCTTCATTTTTATTTATCTAGATTCAGTGTCTGTGTTGAATGGAATCAAAATACTTGGCTTCCTTAGGGGGCCAGTATTTATAATTTATACAACCAGCCAATAGACCTGAGTTCTGCCTTTTCAGATTAATATTAAATTAATATAATTTTTAAGTTGGTCACAATATTGCCAATGGAAAATACACTATTGCCACTTTCATCAGTTTTCTTGAAGAACAAATGGACTGCTTTAGGGAAAAATGTTGTGTATATTGTATTGTGTTATAGACCTTGGTGTGTCCTTCTACTTTATTGGAATTGCAGTTACTTTTGGAGCCATGAATGCTGATATTTTTGAAGCTTCATAACTCAGGTGTGACACTGATGTGTTGCCACAGGATAAGTTTTGCAATATGTTGTCAGGTGCTGCTTATATAGACAGAAGTGGAAGACTCACAAGAAGTTACTTATTATGACCCAGTTCCAATAGTTGGTAGAGCATTATGTCCCTTCATCAGGGACACAAATTAATTGGGATGGCCATTTTACCAGGACATGCATCAGAGAGCTCTTTTAGCGCAACATTTTGCACGTCAACATTGCAAGCTTGCTGTGCTAGGCACCGTAACATGCCACGCTGCTTTGTGTGTGTGCAGTCTAGCTACATGTGTGCAGCTCTGCAGGAGTACTAGTTACCTGTATCACCGTTCAGCGAGTGCTAATTAGCCTGGGGGTAGCAGTGCACTGTGAGAAGTGGTCTGAGGGCAGCAGGGTGTTGTTTCAGCACAACCCTGAATAGCACAGTGATGTTGCAGTGTCGATGCGCCCTTTCTGAACAGTAAAGGCTATGCTTACTTGAGACAGTGTCAAAACTCAGCAAACATTCTTGCCTTAGTGGAGATGCATTTAATCAACATCAGAAGTTTTAGTGGTGATCAGTCAGATATTGGGAGTTCAACGGAGTATCACAGGTGTGAAATTTTAAACTCAGTATATTGATATAGATTCCACCTGCTGGAAATGAAATGCATCAACGAGCATTGCTCTATTTTTAGCCAACATGATATTTTATTGTATTTAATCATTTTAAGCTTTCTTTAGTAGAAATTATCCCCTTTCCAATGCTCTGAGCTAGCAAAGCTGCATTACCTTCACTGGGGTTTAGTGCTAAAGTTATGCACATATTTAAGTTATTTGATGTTTTGGGGCGAGAGCATTCAGTTCTTTTCAAGATCAAGCACTTAAGCAGCATGCTGGTATGCTTCTCGGGGTCTGTCTGCAATCCTTGTTACTCCATTCATTTTGTGAAAGATTTTCAACGCTTCGTACAAAGAACGTACTCAGATTAAAGTGACACATGGCCTCTTTCCTATTCTAATCTATTATAGGTTCTTCTACTCTGCTTATTACTGTATTATCTGAGCGTCTTTCAATGTTCCATTCAGCAACATGAGTAATGCCTGTCACATTTCCTCAGTACTCAGCTTAAGATTGTCTTGATTTCTGAAGTTACGATCAAAAACAAATGAATCGTTCCCCAGCATTGGGATGTGGTATTCTAGCTGTGTCCATTCTCGAGAGAGGCTCAAAAATACCCAAAGTTCAGAAGAGAGGGCATTGAGTCTAGAATCTCATGCTTTTTTCTTTGGACTAAATGTTGTGCCTTTTCATCTTCTCTGTAAGTATTCTGTGTATGGACTACACAGCGTGTGGTATGTTTCCAGGAATGATCTGACTGATTCACGGGCTGTTCCCCATGCCCTCAGGGCTCTGCTTGTTCCCACTCACCCTGGCCCCTGCCGCAGTGGCCCTGGGAATGGCTGATGCCAGCTGTGGAGGGAACTGTACGTCAGTGGGCGTGAGGCAGGGGGGCATGCTACATGCACCCTGGGAGGGCTGTGGGCTGGGGGGCTGTTCCTGGCAGTGCATGCCCCTGGATCTGTGCACCGGATGAGAACAGGCTGCCACCTGCCCCGAGCACCAGGAAGAGCCCTGTGCCACTGCCAGCCCCAGCCTGCAGCGGCAGACTGATCTTATCCTGCACACAGATCTAGGGGCAGGTGCTCCCTGGGAATAGCCCGGCACAGTCCCCACAGCCCTCCTGGGGTGCACTTATCAGCAAGAGCCGTGCCCCCTGCCCTGCACCCACTGACAGTTCCCTCCGCTTTTCTCCCTGCTGCAGCCCCGGGAGCAGCTGACGTGCTGTGATCTCCCCCTTTCCTAATCCCAGCCTTATCCCCTCTTTCCTTTACCGCCATGGGAACGTATTATTTTCCCCAATTTAAACCGATTTTTCTCTCTTTTCTTTCTTTTATCCCAATTTCAACCTGGTTTTTATGTTTGGCAAATAAACCCTGAAAAATTCCCTGATTTATTTATTTTTCAATAAAAAACGAAAAAGTGGAACACTACGTTCAAGACAACCCCCCCCCGCCAGTAATTAGATCCTAGGTATGGAAAATTGTCACCCATTTATAATTTTCCATCTGTACAGTCTAATCAGTGGAAGGTTGTCTTAAATTTGTCGCCCCACAACTGTGGCAGGGGAACAGTGGCAGAGGTTGAGGGGCCAGACCCCTGTCCCTTGCCCTCCCTGCCCTGCTGTTCCTTTCCCCTCTGTGCCTGTCTGCCTTGCCACTTGCCCCCACCGCATTGCCCCCCGATGGCTGCCCCCCTTTGTTGTACCTGCTGTCCACCATCTCATCCCTCTGCTGCCTGCCCCCTGACTCTCATGCTCCTCGTCCCATGCCTCTGCCTGACCCCTGCCATCTCTGCCCCCCATGCCTGCTCCTCCACCGCTTGCCACCCATGCCTGTGCCTGATCCCTGCT
>NW_005841873.1:1930182-1930386 GCF_000455745.1 Alligator sinensis
TTGCTTTGCTCTGCTCCAGCAGTGGCCCATCCTTCCTGGCCAGGGAGAAGCAGTGGTGGCAGCTCCAGCCTGGCCTGGTCAGGGTTGGAGGGGCCACAGCTGGTAACAGAAAGTAAGGGGTGGGGGAGGCACACAACAGGGGGGAGTATTAGCGGAGCGGGGTGGGTGACATGTTGTCTCCCATACTTTCCCTCACCCGCCTGG
>NW_005841873.1:1930417-1935887 GCF_000455745.1 Alligator sinensis
AGCCTGGGACGGGCGACAGCTCAGCTCCATCTTATATTTGAATAAATACGGTAAATACTAATAGACTGAAATCGTTACTTCATTTTAGTCTGTTGATGTTATCTCCTCATCTTGTACCAACTGATTTCCTGTAGAATAACAGTTAATGAGTATAGCTTGCATAAAATTAACTTTGAACCAGAGTTACTTTCACCAACATTATATTCTGGTAACTCTTCCTGAGTCTTCATGCATAAAACTGACCTAATTTTTTTGTCCAGTAATTTCAATCTGTCCTCAATTAGGAAAACTGTGTGGAACTAATTGTGATAGCTGCCAAAAATGAGAACTCCCAGGGGCATCATATTAAAGTACTCATCAGAGACAGATTCTTTACTTTTCTATCATCAAATTTCTAAAGCTAAAATTCCTCCTGTTTTGAGTGGAGTGAGAGAGGATTTTATCCTAAAATCAAAAATTTCCACCTACATTTCTGATTAAAATAATTGTGGACACTCTCTCATAACATAGTTTAGCCACAAATTCTCACAGTCTTTATCAGCACTTCTCCAGTAAGAAAGCCAAGAAATGTACCTTTTGTTAACACTGTTCCTCTTACCTTTTCGCTAAATCCTTCCACAGTGACATAGGATCCCTGGAGGGTACATGAAGACGCAGTATTCATTTTCACAAATTTCAGCAGTGTGAAGGTGCTTAATTGATTCATCAAAAAGTAGTTGTAATGGATGAGACTCATGGGATATCATTTCTCATCCCCCTTTTTTTTTTTTTTTTACACCTGATGCAAAGCTTTTTCAGACTGGGAGACAGCCTGAGGATAGAAATATGTATTTCTTCTGGTTCACTATTTTAAAGCTAAATATTACAGAAGAAAATGTTCATCAATTTCCATTAGCTGCAGTTTGAAACAGGCTTTTGTTCTGACAACACTGAAAATTAAATTTTTTTCTAAAGTAATGATGTAGAGCTAAGCTGGGTAAATACTACCAAAGACACTTGCAAATATTTGTTCTAATTATTAAGCCAATTCACATGGACTGTGATCATGCTTTCATAGGTGTGCTTTGTTTTCTGCCAACATGCTAGCCAACATATTTTCTGCAAGGAGCAATGTTAGCTGAGGAAAAAGGAGGGGCTTTAATAGACCTGCTGGAAAACTTTTTGCTGTGACACACTTTTGTCATGCTTGGCTGCAAATGAATATATTTGGTTCAATGAATGTCCTCTAAAACATAGGAACCTGCTTCCTGCCACCTTCCTGGGTGGGTTGTTTGGGTCCCAAGACTTTCCAGGTTCTGCAGCAGCCCTACTATTTGAATTTCCCTGGGACTGAGACTTCCAGGATTTACATCTCCTAGGCTGACTTGCCTGGTAGAGATGGGGCTTGGGGAGCTTTTTCTTAGGCAAGGGCACAGCCTTTAGTGCCCAGCTCCACAGGATGGAGCCTGGATGCCCTGGCTGTGTCCTCATTGCACACTGCGGTGTCATGCGGAGATACCCAAACTAGTTCTGATCCCAGACGCATGGTAGCAGAGACTTTTAGAAAAGAAACCGAGTAACTTATCCTATGGAAAATTTAGTTACCACGGCTTAACTGTTTCCAGTACCTGAGCTACCTTGTTTCGAGTTAAATTTAGCATATGCACAATGTGCAGTGCCGACGTGTCACCCCAGAAGCTCAGCTTGAAGTAGGAACTCTGGAAGCCTTGCCTTTGCAACAGGGGGTCTAGAAGTAAAATTATCTGAAACTCAAGAAATTCTGGTTAACAGGAAGTTTCAAACTAGTTCGGAAGTTGTCATTTTCACAGTAGACTGGACGCCAACAAAAATGATGTCTTTTTGACTCAGAAACTGTCAAGGCGTCCCAGGTCTCCAGTTCCCCACCATGGGCAGCCTGTTGCTCTGATAGTCTGGGACCCCTGGGGTGATCTATCCAGCAGAGCTGCTTCATTTGCAGAGCCTGGAAGGCAGGTCTTCTCAGCAGACTACCATGTGAGCTGGCAGGAAACTCTGGCAGTATCAAACCCAGTTGTTTCAGGTTTTATGAAGTGTGTGTAAGTGAGAGGGAGGGAGAGGGAGAGAGACTTCTCCTTAACATCCATATGGACAACATTTTGTTGGGCTAAGAAAAACCCTGTATGTACTCCTAGTTCCTAATTTTCCATTCAACCCCAAAACTTCTTGCAACCATATTTTCCAAGTTGTTTGGAACTTAAGTACCTTTTGAATTTTAAGGATTCTTGTAGCTATGCTTCAGGGAAATGATTCGTCTGTCTTCATTTATTTTCTCATTAATCTGAACAGCTAATGATGAGTTCATACTAAATGCTGGGCTTTTGGATATGTGTAGGATGATCTTTCCTTATAAATATGCAAGACCATTAAACTGGCCATAATATATCCTGTCAGAAAAAGGCGAGTTTTTCTTCAGTGCAGAGATGAGATCTCTTTATCCACTGATTGAAAGAAATACAGTGAACAAACACTACGTTAGATGACAGTGAAGAAAGCAGAAATAGTCCTTGAGTAAGGCTAACTCTGCCACTTGTACAAATCTGTATGTACCGCTTCTGTACACGAGCATTTAATGATGTACCTAAAATCCTTGTATCCTCATTTCATTTGGGAGGTGGATAAGCATATAATTGGCTCCTTTGGGAGTAAGTATGTTTAATGCGTCTTGCAAAATATTACCTGCTCTCCTTTGATTCCTGTTTCCTTGCAGAGGAATTGTTCAACAGAACTGGCAGAACCTGGCCCTCTTGTTTTTATTTGTAAAATAGTCATGATGCTCATGCCCTTTGGGTGGCATCGTAGGATTCACTTAACCTTTAAAATGCTGAGAAATTGTGGGATGCAATATGCTTTAAAATGAAAAAGCTCGTGGGCAGGTTTTTCATAAGAACCTCAGGAACTTGAGCTCCTTTTGAAAAACACCTCCTAAATTGCTGCCCTGCCTCTCTGAACCAGTTAACCTCTAAGATACCACCCTGCCCTGACTCCCTCTTAACACAGCTAAGCACATCTCCCAAATGGAAGGAAGGCTTGGGTATGTTGTCTTTCTGTAGTCTATATGGTATTTTTTGACAAATCAGAGAGAGGGGATTATCAGAAAAATTCTTGATTCATCGGAAACCTCGCAGGGAAGCCTGCCAATTCTGACAAAAACTGTGCTGGGAAAAGATTTGCAAGTTCAGGGCTTTTTGATTCAAACCCAGTCAGAGAGGCAAGTAATCCAGGAGCACTTACCTGGGGTGTAGAAAACCATGGTGTGATTCAGGCACAACAAGACCTTGAATCTTACTCTCTTTCTGTCTGAAGTGGGTTTCTGTGTGCTTATTTGCTTTTATTTTGTTTCATTTGGGTCTTTTTACAGAACATTTCAAAGGCCCTTGGTTTTTGGTTTTTTCCTCATTGCAAAACAGAAAAAATCTTGATATTAAAAAAAGGGGGAATAGCAAGATTGCACACTGGAGGTTTCTCTATTCCTTGCTTAGGGGAGAATCGTTTTTACTTGGCACAACATGGAAACTGACCTCATTTTGCCCAAATCATAAAACTGTTTATTGCTTGCAGTGTTAGAAGATTTCTTAATATTAGCATGAAAATGCAAATGTGTTGGTTCTATGAATGTGTTTTCTCATTTTGACTGGCGGTCTCTGCAAGCTGTTCAAACCACTTTGCATGTTGCCATTCTCTTTGACTGTACTCTACCCTGTTCAAAGTCTTAATTAACATCATTTGAGTTCCATTTGGTGTCCCAAATGTTCCATTTCTACCAACTAGGTTGCTGTCTTGGGATTGAATTTTGGCTATTGAAATACAGGCAGTAGAGCACTGGATTCCAGTCTGTGTGACTAAATATTGGTTGAAAGGAGATTTCAATGTAGTACTTTCAGGAGTCTATTGAGGCACCTGCCTTGTCCTGGATTAAGCTCATCAGGCTGCTTTCTGGGATTTAATCAGAGTTGTCTCAATCAGGTACTTTTAAGAGTGTGTCTCCTTTCTCTTTGTTGTCTCCGCGGTGTAGCATCCCCAGATGCAGCGAGTAGATCACTCTGACAGCATTTGGAAAGCATTCTAGAATGACTTCTTCCAATGACCATTCATTGTTTCTTGGACCTAGGTATCAAATTTGGATTTCTACAGATGAGAGAAAGAATCTGTGCAGACAACACTGGTGATCCAAGAGTGTCAGTCACTCTTACTAGAGTCTCTGAGACCTGGATTCATGTGGGTGCTTTCTCCAATCATGTTGGTGCTTCTTGTTCTGCAGTTGCTGAAGATGACCCAAAAAGAACAGATTGCCATGACTCCCATCCCTAAAAAGCAGTGGCGGATAATAGTAAGATTAGAAACATGTTTCTTTCTATTCTACCTGAGCTATTTCTCTTTCAAATGTTCATTGCCAAAGCATCTAAGTCCATAACAAACCTGAAATACAACAACCTTTTATAACTGGTTTACACTCTGCTTTAAATTTGAACAAGCTCTTTAAGCAGCTGTATGAGCAGAGCTGGCTGGGAGACTGCTTGTATGCTGGATTTTGTAATACTTCAACTACTACTGATGTAGCTAAACGGCTTCTTTGAAGAGGATAGCATCTAGTGATCATATTTAAAACTGAAGTGTGAGAGAGATCCCAGTTCTCCCCAGTTTGTACAGGCATACATTAATGATACAGAAAATGAAGCAGTGGAGAGAGGCCCATTTGCTTTGAAGGGTACCGGCTAGTAATAACGCTGGCTGGGTCTTTACATACTGGCTAATTTTTGGCCGATGCTCGGCATTGCCTTTGTGACATCCAAAGCAGTTGGGGATTAGTTTAAGTGCTATGACTTGAACACTTTCCAGAGGATAAACAGGATTCACAGTTTAGCGTGGAAGATGTGTGATTAGTCTTCTTCGGTCACGCAGTGACAGTTTTCATTCATCTTGTGTCTGGGGAAGTTACAACAGTTCAGCATTTGTCCTGAAATGCTGGCATGATTTACAGCTATCATGAATTGTCGTGTTTGTTACTTTGGTGATATAAGACAAATCAGTCAGCCTTCAGGTTTCATAATCTGACCTTGTTTCTTCATCTTTGGCAGAGAATGGGCTGAGCAACTTTAAGATATTGTGATGTGGGAAGTGAGATCTAGGCTTTACTACCAAGATTTAGGCATTGCTACTACTAAGACAGTTGATTATGCCGGATAATCCTATTGGATGATAAGAAGCAAAAGATTAGAAGGATTATCATCTCCTGTAATGGTGGAAATCGGGGCTTGGCTCATTTAGTTTATGTTACGTAGGCCAACAGATCACCTTTATGTGGCCCACCATCAAGAGGCCCAAGAACAGAGTGCTGTGTGCACACCCACGTGCCGTGTGCAGAACCCTGGCGTGCCGGGTGCACCACCCCTATAAAGGGCTCTTGGTTGACAGAAGCAGGGTGTGTGTGGGGCAGGGAGCATCCGAGCGTGGC